>NW_027077452.1:639200-958800 GCF_963924675.1 Phocoena phocoena
GGAGAGTTGGGACCCATGGAATGTGTACCATGCAGTATGACTTCAAAGGGTCTGCATTTGCTCACCGAAACTCACCAATGCTATCAGCCTGAAGTGTCCAGCCTTATGTCTCAACCAGCTGTGGGTGTAGATGTGGTAAATCCCGGTTGCATCACATGCCCTGAGTGAATTAGTTAAGAATTGCTCTCTATTTCACTGTCTTTGTGTTTTGTTTTCGAAATTTATTTTGATAATGGGATTTATCGGATTTTCACTGCTGCGTTTCAGCCGCTGTACACACGCTTGATTCTCTTACGGAGACATATATATCCATGGGTTTTAAGATTCTTCCTAGTCAGGTATATTCCTAGGCGTTGAATATGTGGTGTTGGGTCCATTTCGTTGAGCACGGTGTAGGTCTTGTCTATTACATATTTGGCTTATGGAAAGTTATCTGTGCTAATTTCAGTCTCTGGTTTTATGCAGCACCCCAACGCACCTTTCCCCATAAGCAAGCACTAGTTGCTTTTCTAAATTTGAGACCCTGTTCTGTTTTGTAATTCAGTTCATGTGTAGTCAAGTTTACATTCCGTGTATTAGTGATATATTATGATGTTTCTTTTTCTGCGTGACGTAGTTCACGTAGAATCACCGTACCTGCATCCACTCACTATGCCGCTACGGGCCTGATGACACAGATTTCATTGCTGAGTGATATTGCATTGTACGTACGTGCCACAACTTCTTTATCCAATTTTTGCTTTCTGGGATATTTACCTGATACTGTAGACGAGCTTCTTGTGAACACAGCCGTCCCAAATATTGGGGTGGCTGTCTGTTTTTGATTTTAATTTCCGTAAGCTATAGGACCATAAGTGGAAGTGCCATAGGCTGTGTTGCTTTGTTTGTTACGTGTTTCAGGAAACACCATACACTTCTCCATGGTGTCTGCTGGCAATTTACATCCTGCCAATCAGCATAACAAGGCTCCCTGTTCTCCATATCCTGTCCTACATTTCTGGATTTTACACTTTTTTCAGATGGCCATTTTGCCCGGAGGGGTGGGGTCAGTGAGACTTCATTGTAGTGCAGATTTCCATTACAGGCTTGCTTGGTTGGCCAAAAAGGGCGTATGCGTTTTTTCCTGAATATATTCAGGAAAAAACGCATACGCCCTTTTTGGCCAAGTGCATCATTGTCGACGTTCTGCCTCTTTTCCTATGCTTTCAGGGCAATTCCAGTCTACCCCCTGCAATCGTTTTCCTGAAATTCTGCCCCGCTTTCAAGTCCCCTTCGCAGTCTTACTTAACTATATTTTTGGAGGATAGCTGTCATTTATAACTCTGCAGGTTTGTGAATTACAGTGCCCCTGAGCTCCTTTCTTCAACTCGCTTTCTTGTGAGCTGGGCACAAAACCGCAGGATTGCTTCAGGCCCTAATCTGTTTCCGGCAGGGCACACTGAGACTTTGTTTAATTCCTCTTCCTGGTGGGAAATTAGCGTTACATTTGCCCGTGCAGACACCTATAGCTAGTCTCTCATTGTTTCTCCCTATTCCTGTTCATCTTGCACAGAAATTGCAAGCTGTGCCAAACAGGAGGTTAAAAGCACTGACTCTCCAAGCAGGGAGAGTGTTAGTAAAGCATCTGGAATGGTGAACCCGAGGACCAGGATACGAAAACTGAGATGCATTTTAAATCGTTTCCCAATCACACGGTGGACCATACTGTGGGTTTCCCATGCATGTTTTAGCTGGAGGAAGAATCCCTTGAACCTGAAGAGTTGGCACCCATGGAATAGGTACCATGCAGTATGACTTCAAAGGGTCTACATTTGCTCACCGAAAATCACCAATGCTATCAGCCTGTAGTGTCCAGCCTTATGTCTCAACCAGCTCTGGGTGTAGATGTGGTCAATCCCGGTTGCATCACATGCCCTTAGTGAATTATTTAAGAATCGCTCTCTATTTCACTGTCTTTGTGTTTTGTTTTCGAAATTTATTTTGATAATGGGATTTATCGGATTTTCACTGCTGCGTATCGGCCGCTGTACACACGCTTGATTCTCTTACGGAGACATATATAACCATGGGTTTTAAGATTCTTCCTAGTCAGGTATATTCCTAGGCGTTGAATATGTGGTGTTGAGTCCATTTCGTTGAGCAAGGAGTAGGTCTTGTCTATTACATATTTGTCTTATGGAATGTTATCTGTACTAATTTCAGTCTCTGGTTTTATGCAGCACCCCAAGGCACCTTTCCCCATAAGCAAGCACTAGTTTGTTTTCTAAATTTGAGACCCTGTTCTGTTTTGTAATTCAGTTCATGTGTAGTCCAGTTTACATTCCGTGTATTAGTGATATCTTATGATGTTTCTTTTTCTGTGTGACGTAGTTCACGTAGAATAACCGTACCTGCATCCACTCACTATGCCGCTATGGGCCTGATGACACACATTTCATTGCTGAGTGATATTGCATTGTACGTACGTGGCAAAACTTCTTTATCCATTTTTTGCTTTCTGGGATATTTACCTGATACTGTAGACGAGCTTCTTGTGAACACAGCCGTCCCAAATATTGGGGTGGCTGTCTGTTTTTGATTTTAATTTCCGTAAGCTATAGGACCATAAGTGGAAGTGCCATAGGCTGTGTTGCTTTGTTTCTTACGTGTTTCAGGAAACACCATACACTTCTCCAGGGTGGCTGCTGGCAATTTACATCCTGCCAATCAGCATAACAAGGCTCCCTGTTCTCCATATCCTGTCCTACCTTTCTGGATTTTACACTTTTTTCAGATGGCCCTTTTGCCCGGGGGGGCAGTGAGATTTCATTGTAGTGCAGATTTCCTTTACAGGCTTGCTTGGTTGGCCAAAAAGTGCATATGCGTTTTTTCCTGAATATATTCAGGAAAAAACGCATATGCCCTTTTTGGCCAAGTGCATCATTGTCGACGTTCTGCCTCTTTTCCTATGCTTTCAGGGCAATTCCAGTCTACCCCCTGCAATCGTTTTCCTGAAATTCTGCCCTGCTTTCAAGTCCCCTTCGCAGGCTTACTTCAATATATTTTTGAAGGATAGCTGTCAATTATAACTCTGCAGGTTTGTGAATTACAGTGCCCCTGAGCTCCTTTCTTCAACTCGCTTTCTTGTGAGCTGGGCACAAAACCGCAGGATTGCTTCAGGCCCTAATCTGTTTCCAGCAGGGCACACTGAGCCTTTGTTTAATTCCTCTTCCTGGTGGGCAATGAGCGTTACATTTGCCCGTGCAGACACCTACAGCTAGTCTCTCATTGGTTCTCCCTATTCCTGTTCATCTTGCACAGAAATTGCAAGCTGTGCCAAAGAGGAGGTTAAAGGCACTGACTCTCCAAGCGGGGAGAGTGTTAGTAAAGCATCTGGAAGGGTGAACACGAGGACCAGGATACGAAAACTGAGATGCATTTTAAATCGTTTCCCAATCACACGGTAGACGATACTCTGGGTTTCCCATGCATGTTTTAGCTGGAGGAAGAATGCCTTGAACCTGGAGAGTTGGGACCCATGGAATGGGTACCATGCAGTATGACTTCAAAGGGTCTGCATTTGCCCACCGAAACTCACCAATGCTATCAGCCTGAAGTGTCCAGCCTTATGTCTCAACCAGCTCTGGGTGTAGATGTGGTCAATCCCGGTTGCATCACATGCTCTGAGTGAATTATTTAAGAATTGCTCTCTATTTCACTGTTTTTGTTTTCGAAATTTATTTTGATAATGGGATTTATCGGATTTTCACTGCTGCGTTTCGGCCGCTGTACACACGCTTGATTCTCTTACGGAGACATATATATCCATGGGTTTTAAGATTCTTCCTAGTCAGGTATATTCCTAGGCGTTGAATATGTGGTGTTGGGTCCATTTCGTTGAGCAAGGAGTAGGTCTTTCTTATTACATATTTGGCTTATGGAAAGTTATCTGTGCTAATTTCAGTCTCTGGTTTTATGCAGCACCCCAAGGCACTTTTCACCATAAGCAAGCACTAGTCGGTTTTCTAAATTTGAGACCCTGTTCTGTTTTGTAATTCAGTTCATGTGTAGTCAAGTTTACATTCCGTGTATTAGTGATATCTTATGATGTTTCTTTTTCTGTGTGACGTAGTTCACGTAGAATCACCATACCTGCATCCACTTACTATGCCGCTACGGGCCTGATGACACAGATTTCATTGCTGAGTGATATTGCATTGCACGTACGTGCCACAACTTCTTTATCCATTTTTTGCTTTCTGGGATATTTACCTGATACTGTAGAAGAGCTTCTTGTGAACACAGCCGTCCCAAATATTGGGGTGGCTGTCTGTTTTTGATTTTAATTTCCGTAAGCTATAGGACCATAAGTGGAAGTGCCATAGGCTGTGTTGCTTTGTTTCTTACGTGTTTCAGGAAACACCATACACTTCTCCAGGGTGGCTGCTGGCAATTTACATCCTGCCAATCAGCATAACAAGGCTCCCTGTTCTCCATATCCTGTCCTACCTTTCTGGATTTTACACTTTTTTCAGATGGCCCTTTTGCCCGGGGGGCAGTGAGACTTCATTGTAGTGCAGATTTCCGTTACAGGCTTGCTTGGTTGGCCAAAAAGGGCGTATGCGTTTTTTCCTGAATATATTCAGGAAAAAACGCATACGCCCTTTTTGGCCAAGTGCATCATTGTCGATGTTCTGCCTCTTTTCCTAAGCTTTCAGGGCAATTCCAGTCTACCCCCTGCAATCGTTTTCCTGAAATTCTGCCCCGCTTTCAAGTCCCCTTCGCAGGCTTACTTCAATATATTTTTGGAGGAGAGCTGTCATTTATAACACTGCAGGTTTGTGAATTACAGTGCCCCTGAGCTCCTTTCTTCAACACGCTTTCTTGTGAGCTGGACACAAAACCAAAGGATTGCTTCAGGCCCTAATCTGTTTTCAGCAGGGCACGCTGAGCCTTTGTTTAATTCCTCTTCCTGGTGGGCAATGAGCATTACATTGGCCCGTGCAGACACCTACAGCTAGTCTCTCATTGGTTCTCCCTATTCCTGTTCATCGTGCACAGAAATTGCAAGCTGTGCCAAACAGGAGGTTAAAGGCACTGACTCTCCAAGCGGGGAAAGTGTTAGTAAAGCATCTGGAATGGTGAACCCGAGGACCAGGATACGAAAACTGAGATGCATTTTAAATCGTTTCCCAATCACACGGTGGACGATACTCTGGGTTTCCCAGGCATGTTTTAGCTGGAGGAAGAATGCCTTGAACCTGGAGAGTTGGGACCCATGGAATGGGTACCATGCAGTATGACTTCAAAGGGTCTGCATTTGCTCACCGAAAGTGACCAATGCTATCAGGCTGAAGTGTCCAGCCTTATGTCTCAACCAGCTCTGGGTGTAGATGTGGTCAATCCCGGTTGCATCACATGCCCTGAGTGAATTATTTAAGAATTGCTCTCTATTTCACTGTCTTTGTGTTTTGTTTTCGAAATTTATTTTGATAATGGGATTTATCGGATTTTCACTGCTGCGTTTCGGCCGCTGTAAACACGCTTGATTCTCTTACGGAGACATATATATCCATGGGTTTTAAGATTCTTCCTAGTCAGGTATATTCCTAGGCGTTGAATATGTGGTGTTGAGTCCATTTCGTTGAGCAAGGAGTAGGTCTTGTCTATTACATATTTGGCTTATGGAATGTTATCTGTGCTAATTTCAGTCACTGGTTTTATGCAGCACCCCAAGGCACCTTTCCCCATAAGCAAGCACTAGTTGGTTTTCTAAATTTGAGACCCTGTTCTGTTTTGTAATTCAGTTCATGTGTAGTCAAGTTTACATTCCGTGTATTAGTGATATCTTACGATGTTTCTTTTTCTGTGTGACGTAGTTCACGTAGAATCACCGTACCTGCATCCACTCACTATGCCGCTACGGGCCTGATGACACAGATTTCATTGCTGAGTGATATTGCATTGTACGTACGTGCCACAACTTCTTTATCCATTTTTTGCTTTCTGGGATATTTACCTGATACTGTAGACGAGCTTCTTGTGAACACAGCCGTCCCAAATATTGGGGTGGCTGTCTGTTTTTGATTTTAATTTCCGTAAGCTATAGGACCATAAGTGGAATTGCCATAGGCTGTGTTGCTTTGTTTCTTACCTGTTTCAGGAAACACCATACACTTCTCCAGGGTGGCTGCTGGCAATTTACATCCTGCCAATCAGCATAACAAGGCTCCCAGTTCTCCATATCCTGTCCTACATTTCTGGATTTTACACTTTTTCAGATGGCCCTTTTGCCCGGGGGGCAGTGAGACTTCATTGTAGTGCAGATTTCCTTTACAGGCTTGCTTGGTTGGCCAAAAAGTGCGCATGCGTTTTTTCCTGAATATATTCAGGAAAAAACGCATACGCACTTTTTGGCCAACTGCATCATTGTCGACGTTGTGCCTCTTTTCCTATGCTTTCAGGGCAATTCCAGTCTACCCCCTGCAATCGTTTTCCTGAAATTCTGCCCCACTTTCAAGTCCCCTTCACAGGCTTACTTCAATATATTTTTGGAGGATAGCTGTCATTTATAACTCTGCAGGTTTGTGAATTACAGTGCCCCTGAGCTCCTTTCTTCAACTCGCTTTCTTGTGAGCTGGGCACAAAACCGCAGGATTGCTTCAGGCCCTAATCTGTTTTCAGCAGGGCACGCTGAGCCTTTGTTTAATTCCTCTTCCTGGTCGGCAATGAGCGTTATATTTGCCCGTGCAGACACCTACAGCTAGTCTCTCATTGGTTCTCCCTATTCCTGTTCATCTTGCACAGAAATTGCAAGCTGTGCCAAACAGGAGGTTAAAGGCACTGACTCTCCAAGCGGGGAGAGTGTTAGTAAAGCATCTGGAAGGGTGAACCCGAGGACCAGGATACGAAAACTGAGATGCATTTTAAATCGTTTCCCAATCACACGGTGGACGATACTCTGGGTTTCCCATTCATGTTTTAGCTGGAGGAAGAATCCCTTGAACCTGGAGATTTGGGACCCATGGAATGGGTACCATGCAGTATGACTTCAAAGGGTCTGCATTTGCTCACCGAAACTCACCAATGCTATCAGCCTGAAGTGTCCAGTCTTTTGTCTCAACCAGCTGTGGGTGTAGATGTGGTCAATCCCGGTTGCATCACATGCCCTGAGTGAATTATTTAAGAATTGCTCTCTATTTCACTGTCTTTGTGTTTTGTTTTCGAAATTTATTTTGATAATGGGATTTATCGGATTTTCACTGCTGTGTTTCGGCCGCTGTACACACGCTTGATTCTCTTACGGAGACATATATATCCATGGGTTTTAAGATTCTTCCTAGTCATGTATATTCCTAGGCGTTGAATATGTGGTGTTGGGTCCATTTCGTTGAGCAAGGAGTAGGTCTTGTCTATTACATATTTGGCTTATGGAAAGTTATCTGTGCTAATTTCAGTCTCTGGTTTTATGCAGCACCCCAAGGCACCTTTCCCCATAAGCAAGCACTAGTTGGTTTTCTAAATTTGAGACCCTGTTCTGTTTTGTAATTCAGTTCATGTGTAGTCCAGTTTACATTCCGTGTATTAGTGATATCTTATGATGTTTCTTTTTCTGTGTGACGTAGTTCACGTAGATTCACCGTATCTGCATCCACTCACTATGCCGCTACGGTCCTGATGACACAGATTTCATTGCTGAGTGATATTGCATTGTACGTACGTGCCACAACTTCTTTATCCATTTTTTGCTTTCTGGGATATTTACCTGATACTGTAGACGAGCTTCTTGTGAACACAGCCGTCCCAAATATTGGGGTGGCTGTCTGTTTTTGATTTTAATTTCCGTAAGCTATAGGACCATAAGTGGAAGTGCCATAGGCTGTGTTGCTTTGTTACTTACGTGTTTCAGGAAACACCATACACTTCTCCAGGGTGGCTGCCGGCAATTTACATCCTGCCAATCAGCATAACAAGGCTCCCTGTTCTCCATATCCTGTCCTAGATTTCTGGATTTTACACTTTTTTCAGATGGCCCTTTTGCCCGGGGGGCAGTGAGACTTCATTGTAGTGCAGATTTCCTTTACAGGCTTGCTTGGTTGGCCAAAAAGGGCGTATGCGTTTTTTCCTGAATATATTCAGGAAAAAACGCATACGCCCTTTTTGGCCAAGTGCATCATTGTCGACGTTGTGCCTCTTTTCCTATGCTTTCAGGGCAATTCCAGTCTACCCCCTGCAATCGTTTTCCTGAAATTCTGCCCCCCTTACAAGTCCCCTTCGCAGGCATACTTCAATATATTTTTGGAGGATAGCTGTCATTTATAACTCTGCAGGTTTGTGAATTACAGTGCCCCTGAGCTCCTTTCTTCAACTCGCTTTCTTGTGAGCTGGGCACAAAACCGCAGGATTGCTTCAGGCCCTAATCTGTTTCCAGCAGGGCACACTGAGCCTTTGTTTAATTCCTCTTCCTGGTGGGCAATGAGCGTTACATTTGCCCGTGCAGACACCTACAGCTAGTCTCTCATTGGTTCTCCCTATTCCTGTTCATCTTGCACAGAAATTGCAAGCTGTGCCAAAGAGGAGGTTAAAGGCACTGTCTCTCCAAGCGGGGAGAGTGTTAGTAAAGCATCTGGAAGGGTGAACACGAGGACCAGGATACGAAAACTGAGATGCATTTTAAATCGTTTCACAATCACACGGTAGACGATACTCTGTGTTTCCCATGCATGTTTTAGCTGGAGGAAGAATGCCTTGAACCTGGAGAGTTGGGACCCATGGAATGGGTACCATGCAGTATGACTTCAAAGGGTCTGCATTTGCTCACCGAAACTCACCAATGCTATCAGCCTGAAGTGTCCAGCCTTATGTCTCAACCAGCTCTGGGAGTAGATGTGGTCAATCCCGGTTGCATCACATGCTCTGAGTGAATTATTTAAGAATTGCTCTCTATTTCACTGTTTTTGTTTTCGAAATTTATTTTGATAATGGGATTTATCGGATTTTCACTGCTGCGTTTTGGCCGCTGTACACACGCTTGATTCTCTTACGGAGACATATATATCCATGGGTTTTAAGATTCTTCCTAGTCAGGTATATTCCTAGGCGTTGAATATGTGGTATTGGGTCCATTTCGTTGAGCAAGGAGTAGGTCTTTTTTATTACATATTTGGCTTATGGAAAGTTATCTGTGCTAATTTCAGTCTCTGGTTTTATGCAGCACCCCAAGGCACCTTTCACCATAAGCAAGGACTAGTCGGTTTTCTAAATTTGAAACCCTGTGCTGTTTTGTAATTCAGTTCATGTGTAGTCAAGTTTACATTCCGTGTATTAGTGATATCTTATGATGTTTCTTTTTCTGTGTGACGTAGTTCACGTAGAATCACCATACCTGCATCCACTTACTATGCCGCTACGGGCCTGATGACACAGATTTCATTGCTGAGTGATATTGCATTGCATGTACGTGCCACAACTTCTTTATCCATTTTTTGCTTTCTGGGATATTTACCTGATACTGTAGACGAGCTTCTTGTGAACACAGCCGTCCCAAATATTGGGGTGGCTGTCTGTTTTTGATTTTAATTTCCGTAAGCTATAGGACCATAAGTGGAAGTGCCATAGGCTGTGTTGCTTTGTTTCTTACGTGTTTCAGGAAACACCATACACTTCTCCAGGGTGGCTGCTGGCAATTTACATCCTGCCAATCAGCATAACAAGGCTCCCTGTTCTCCATATCCTGTCCTACCTTTCTGGATTTTACACATTTTTCAGATGGCCCTTTTGCCCGGGGGGGCAGTGAGATTTCATTGTAGTGCAGATTTCCTTTACAGGCTTGCTTGGTTGGCCAAAAAGGGCGTATGCGTTTTTTCCTGAATATATTTTTATATTTTTCCTGAATATATTTTTCCTGAATATATTTTTCCTGAATATATTTTTATATTTTAAAATATATTTTTCCTGAATATATTCAGGAAAAAACGCATACGCCCTTTTTGGCCAAGTGCATCATTGTCGACGTTCTGCCTCTTTTCCTATGCTTTCAGGGCAATTCCAGTCTACCCCCTGCAATCGTTTTCCTGAAATTCTGCCCTGCTTTCAAGTCCCCTTCGCAGGCTTACTTCAATATATTTTTGAAGGATAGCTGTCAATTATAACTCTGCAGGTTTGTGAATTACAGTGCCCCTGAGCTCCTTTCTTCAACTCGCTTTCTTGTGAGCTGGGCACAAAACCGCAGGATTGCTTCAGGCCCTAATCTGTTTCCAGCAGGGCACACTGAGCCTTTGTTTAATTTCTCTTCCTGGTGGGCAATGAGCGTTACATTTGCCCGTGCAGACACCTACAGCTAGTCTCTCATTGGTTCTCCCTATTCCTGTTCATCTTGCACAGAAATTGCAAGCTGTGCCAAAGAGGAGGTTAAAGGCACTGACTCTCCAAGCGGGGAGAGTGTTAGTAAAGCATCTGGAAGGGTGAACACGAGGACCAGGATACGAAAACTGAGATGCATTTTAAATCGTTTCCCAATCACACGGTAGACGATACTCTGGGTTTCCCATGCATGTTTTAGCTGGAGGAAGAATGCCTTGAAACTGGAGAGTTGGGACCCATGGAATGGGTACCATGCAGTATGACTTCAAAGGGTCTGCATTTGCTCACCGAAACTCACCAATGCTATCAGCCTGAAGTGTCCAGCCTTATGTCTCAACCAGCTCTGGGTGTAGATGTGGTCAATCCCGGTTGCATCACATGCTCTGAGTGAATTATTTAAGAATTGCTCTCTATTTCACTGTTTTTGTTTTCGAAATTTATTTTGATAATGGGATTTATCGGATTTTCACTGCTGCGTTTCGGCCGCTGTACACACGCTTGATTCTCTTACGGAGACATATATATCCATGGGTTTTAAGATTCTTCCTAGTCAGGTATATTCCTAGGCGTTGAATATGTGGTGTTGGGTCCATTTCGTTGAGCAAGGAGTAGGTCTTTCTTATTACATATTTGGCTTATGGAAAGTTATCTGTGCTAATTTCAGTCTCTGGTTTTATGCAGCACCCCAAGGCACTTTTCACCATAAGCAAGCACTAGTCGGTTTTCTAAATTTGAGACCCTGTTCTGTTTTGTAATTCAGTTCATGTGTAGTCAAGTTTACATTCCGTGTATTAGTGATATCTTATGATGTTTCTTTTTCTGTGTGACGTAGTTCACGTAGAATCACCATACCTGCATCCACTTACTATGCCGCTACGGGCCTGATGACACAGATTTCATTGCTGAGTGATATTGCATTGCACGTACGTGCCACAACTTCTTTATCCATTTTTTGCTTTCTGGGATATTTACCTGATACTGTAGAAGAGCTTCTTGTGAACACAGCCGTCCCAAATATTGGGGTGGCTGTCTGTTTTTGATTTTAATTTCCGTAAGCTATAGGACCATAAGTGGAAGTGCCATAGGCTGTGTTGCTTTGTTTCTTACGTGTTTCAGGAAACACCATACACTTCTCCAGGGTGGCTGCTGGCAATTTACATCCTGCCAATCAGCATAACAAGGCTCCCTGTTCTCCATATCCTGTCCTACCTTTCTGGATTTTACACTTTTTTCAGATGGCCCTTTTGCCCGGGGGGCAGTGAGACTTCATTGTAGTGCAGATTTCCGTTACAGGCTTGCTTGGTTGGCCAAAAAGGGCGTATGCGTTTTTTCCTGAATATATTCAGGAAAAAACGCATACGCCCTTTTTGGCCAAGTGCATCATTGTCGATGTTCTGCCTCTTTTCCTATGCTTTCAGGGCAATTCCAGTCTACCCCCTGCAATCGTTTTCCTGAAATTCTGCCCCGCTTTTAAGTCCCCTTCGCAGGCTTACTTCAATATATTTTTCGAGGAGAGCTGTCATTTATAACACTGCAGGTTTGTGAATTACAGTGCCCCTGAGCTCCTTTCTTCAACACGCTTTCTTGTGAGCTGGACACAAAACCAAAGGATTGCTTCAGGCCCTAATCTGTTTTCAGCAGGGCACGCTGAGCCTTTGTTTAATTCCTCTTCCTGGTGGGCAATGAGCATTACATTGGCCCGTGCAGACACCTACAGCTAGTCTCTCATTGGTTCTCCCTATTCCTGTTCATCGTGCACAGAAATTGCAAGCTGTGCCAAACAGGAGGTTAAAGGCACTGACTCTCCAAGCGGGGAAAGTGTTAGTAAAGCATCTGGAATGGTGAACCCGAGGACCAGGATACGAAAACTGAGATGCATTTTAAATCGTTTCCCAATCACACTGTGGACGATACTCTGGGTTTCCCAGGCATGTTTTAGCTGGAGGAAGAATCCCTTGAACCTGGAGAGTTGGGACCCATGGAATGGGTACCATGCAGTATGACTTCAAAGGGTCTGCATTTGCTCACCGAAACTCACCAATGCTATCAGGCTGAAGTGTCCAGCCTTATGTCTCAACCAGCTCTGGGTGTAGATGTGGTCAATCCCGGTTGGATCACATGCCCTGAGTGAATTATTTAAGAATTGCTCTCTATTTCACTGTCTTTGTGTTTTGTTTTCGAAATTTATTTTGATAATGGGATTTATCGGATTTTCACTGCTGCGTTTTGGCCGCTGTACACACGCTTGATTCTCTTACGGAGACATATATATCCATGGGTTTTAAGATTCTTCCTAGTCAGGTATATTCCTAGGCGTTGAATATCTGGTGTTGAGTCCATTTCGTTGAGCAAGGAGTAGGTCTTGTCTATTACATATTTGGCTTATGGAAAGTTATCTGTGCTAATTTCAGTCTCTGGTTTTATGCAGCACCCCAAGGCACCTTTCCCCATAAGCAAGCACTAGTTGGTTTTCTAAATTTGAGACCCTGTTCTGTTTTGTAATTCAGTTCATGTGTAGTCAAGTTTACATTCCGTGTATTAGTGATATCTTACGATGTTTCTTTTTCTGTGTGACGTAGTTCACGTAGAATCACCGTACCTGCATCCACTCACTATGCCGCTACGGGCCTGATGACACAGATTTCATTGCTGAGTGATATTGTATTGTACGTACGTGCCACAACTTCTTTATCCATTTTTTGCTTTCTGGGATATTTACCTGATACTGTAGACGAGCTTCTTGTGAACACAGCCGTCCCAAATATTGGGGTGGCTGTCTGTTTTTGATTTTAATTTCCGTAAGCTATAGGACCATAAGTGGAAGTGCCATAGGCTGTGTTGCTTTGTTTCTTACCTGTTTCAGGAAACACCATACACTTCTCCAGGGTGGCTGCTGGCAATTTACATCCTGCCAATCAGCATAACAAGGATCTCTGTTCTCCATATCCTGTCCTACATTTCTGGATTTTACACTTTTTTCAAGTGGCCCTTTTGCCCGGAGGGGTGGGGGCAGTGAGACTTCATTGTAGTGCAGATTTCCATTACAGGCTTGCTTGGTTGGCCAAAAAGGGCGTATGCGTTTTTTCCTGAATATATTCAGGAAAAAACGCATACGCCCTTTTTGGCCAAGTGCATCATTGTCGACGTTCTGCCTCTTTTCCTATGCTTTCAGGGCAATTCCAGTCTACCCCCTGCAATCGTTTTCCTGAAATTCTGCCCCGCTTTCAAGTCCCCTTCGCAGTCTTACTTCAATATATTTTTGGAGGATAGCTGTCATTTATAACTCTGCAGGTTTGTGTATTACAGTGCCCCTGAGCTCCTTTCTTCAACTCGCTTTCTTGTGAGCTGGACACAAAACCGCAGGATTGCTTCAGGCCCTAATCTGTTTCCGGCAGGGCACACTGAGCCTTTGTTTAATTCCTCTTCCTGGTGGGAAATTAGCGTTACATTTGCCCGTGCAGACACCTATAGCTAGTCTCTCATTGTTTCTCCCTATTCCTGTTCATCTTGCACAGAAATTGCAAGCTGTGCCAAAGAGGAGGTTAAAAGCACTGACTCTCCAAGCAGGGAGAGTGTTAGTAAAGCATCTGGAATGGTGAACACGAGGACAAGAATACGAAAACTGAGATGCATTTTAAATTGTTTCCCAATCACACGGTGGACCATACTGTGTGTTTCCCATGCATGTTTTAGCTGGAGGAAGAATCCCTTGAACCTGAAGAGTTGGGACCCATGGAATAGGTACCATGCAGTATGACTTCAAAGGGTCTACATTTGCTCACCGAAACTCACCAATGCTATCAGCCTGTAGTGTCCAGCCTTATGTCTCAACCAGCTCTGGGAGTAGATGTGGTCAATCCCGGTTGCATCACATGCTCTGAGTGAATTATTTAAGAATTGCTCTCTATTTCACTGTTTTTGTTTTCGAAATTTATTTTGATAATGGGATTTATCGGATTTTCACTGCTGCGTATCGGCCGCTGTACACACGCTTGATTCTCTTACGGAGACATATATAACCATGGGTTTTAACATTCTTCCTAGTCAGGTATATTCCTAGGCGTTGAATATGTGGTGTTGAGTCCATTTCGTTGAGCAAGGAGTAGGTCTTGTCTATTACATATTTGTCTTATGGCATGTTATCTGTACTAATTTCAGTCTCTGGTTTTATGCAGCACCCCAAGGCACCTTTCCCCATAAGCAAGCACTAGTTTGTTTTCTAAATTTGAGACCCTGTTCTGTTTTGTAATTCAGTTCATGTGTAGTCAAGTTTACATTCCGTGTATTAGTGATATCTTATGATGTTTCTTTTTCTGTGTGACGTAGTTCACGTAGAATCACCGTACCTGCATCCACTCACTATGCCGCTATGGGCCTGATGACACAGATTTCATTGCTGAGTGATATTGCATTGTACGTACGTGCCAAAACTTCTTTATCCATTTTTTGGTTTCTGGGATATTTACCTGATACTGTAGACGAGCTTCTTGTGAACACAGCCGTCCCAAATATTGGGGTGGCTGTCTGTTTTTGATTTTAATTTCCGTAAGCTATAGGACCATAAGTGGAAGTGCCATAGGCTGTGTTGCTTTGTTTCTTACGTTTTTCAGGAAACACCATACACTTCTCCATGGTGGCTGCCGGCAATTTACATCCTGCCAGTCAGCATAACAAGGCTCCCTGTTCTCCATATCCTGTCCTAGATTTCTGGATTTTACACTTTTTTCAGATGGCCCTTTTGCCCGGGGGGCAGTGAGACTTCATTGTAGTGCAGATTTCCTTTACAGGCTTGCTTGGTTGGCCAAAAAGGGCGTATGCGTTTTTTCCTGAATATATTCAGGAAAAAACGCATACGCCCTTTTTGGCCAAGTGCATCATTGTCGACGTTGTGCCTCTTCTCCTATGCTTTCAGGGCAATTCCAGTCTACCCCCTGCAATCGTTTTCCTGAAATTCTGCCCCCCTTACAAGTCCCCTTCGCAGGCTTACTTCAATATATTTTTGGAGGATAGCTGTCATTTATAACTCTGCTGGTTTGTGAATTACAGTGCCCCTGAGCTCCTTTCTTCAACTCGCTTTCTTGTGAGCTGGGCACAAAACCGCAGGATTGCTTCAGGCCCTAATCTGTTTCCAGCAGGGCACACTGAGCCTTTGTTTAATTCCTCTTCCTGGTGGGCAATGAGCGTTACATTTGCCCGTGCAGACACCTACAGCTAGTCTCTCATTGGTTCTCCCTATTCCTGTTCATCTTGCACAGAAATTGCAAACTGTGCCAAAGAGGAGGTTAAAGGCACTGACTCTCCAAGCGGGGAGAATGTTAGTAAAGCATCTGGAATGGTGAACCCGAGGACCAGGATACGAAAACTGAGATGCATTTTAAATCATTTCCCAATCACACGGTGGACGATACTCTGGGTTTCCCATGCATGTTTTAGCTGGAGGAAGAATCCCTTGAACCTGGAGAGTTGGGACCCATGGAATGGGTACCATGCAGTATGACTTCAAAGGGTCTGCATTTGCTCACCGAAACTCACCAATGCTATCAGCCTGAAGTGTCCAGCCTTAGGTCTCAACCAGCTGTGGGTGGAGATATGGTCAATCCCGGTTGCATCACTTGCCCTGAGTGAATTATTTAAGAATTGCTCTCTATTTCACTGTCTTTGTGTTTTGTTTTCGAAATTTATTTTGATAATGGGATTTATCGGATTTTCACTGCTGTGTTTCGGCCGCTGTACACACGCTTGATTCTCTTACGGAGACATATATATCCATGGGTTTTAAGATTCTTCCTAGTCAGGTATATTCCTAGGCGTTGAATATGTGGTGTTGGGTCCATTTCGTTGAGCAAGGAGTAGGTCTTGTCTATTACATATTTGGCTTATGGAAAGTTATCTGTGCTAATTTCAGTCTCTGGTTTTATGCAGCACCCCAAGGCACCTTTCCCCATAAGCAAGCACTAGTTGGTTTTCTAAATTTGAGACCCTGTTCTGTTTTGTAATTCAGTTCATGTGTAGTCCAGTTTACATTCCGTGTATTAGTGATATCTTATGATGTTTCTTTTTCTGTGTGACGTAGTTCACGTAGATTCACCGTATCTGCATCCACTCACTATGCCGCTACGGTCCTGATGACACAGATTTCATTGCTGAGTGATATTGCATTGTACGTACGTGCCACAACTTCTTTATCCATTTTTTGCTTTCTGGGATATTTACCTGATACTGTAGACGAGCTTCTTGTGAACACAGCCGTCCCAAATATTGGGGTGGCTGTCTGTTTTTGATTTTAATTTCCGTAAGCTATAGGACCATAAGTGGAAGTGCCATAGGCTGTGTTGCTTTGTTACTTACGTGTTTCAGGAAACACCATACACTTCTCCAGGGTGGCTGCCGGCAATTTACATCCTGCCAATCAGCATAACAAGGCTCCCTGTTCTCCATATCCTGTCCTAGATTTCTGGATTTTACACTTTTTTCAGATGGCCCTTTTGCCCGGGGGGCAGTGAGACTTCATTGTAGTGCAGATTTCCTTTACAGGCTTGCTTGGTTGGCCAAAAAGGGCGTATGCGTTTTTTCCTGAATATATTCAGGAAAAAACGCATACGCCCTTTTTGGCCAAGTGCATCATTGTCGACGTTGTGCCTCTTTTCCTATGCTTTCAGGGCAATTCCAGTCTACCCCCTGCAATCGTTTTCCTGAAATTCTGCCCCCCTTACAAGTCCCCTTCGCAGGCATACTTCAATATATTTTTGGAGGATAGCTGTCATTTATAACTCTGCAGGTTTGTGAATTACAGTGCCCCTGAGCTCCTTTCTTCAACTCGCTTTCTTGTGAGCTGGGCACAAAACCGCAGGATTGCTTCAGGCCCTAATCTGTTTCCAGCAGGGCACACTGAGCCTTTGTTTAATTCCTCTTCCTGGTGGGCAATGAGCGTTACATTTGCCCGTGCAGACACCTACAGCTAGTCTCTCATTGGTTCTCCCTATTCCTGTTCATCTTGCACAGAAATTGCAAGCTGTGCCAAAGAGGAGGTTAAAGGCACTGTCTCTCCAAGCGGGGAGAGTGTTAGTAAAGCATCTGGAAGGGTGAACACGAGGACCAGGATACGAAAACTGAGATGCATTTTAAATCGTTTCACAATCACACGGTAGACGATACTCTGTGTTTCCCATGCATGTTTTAGCTGGAGGAAGAATGCCTTGAACCTGGAGAGTTGGGACCCATGGAATGGGTACCATGCAGTATGACTTCAAAGGGTCTGCATTTGCTCACCGAAACTCACCAATGCTATCAGCCTGAAGTGTCCAGCCTTACGTCTCAACCAGCTCTGGGAGTAGATGTGGTCAATCCCGGTTGCATCACATGCTCTGAGTGAATTATTTAAGAATTGCTCTCTATTTCACTGTTTTTGTTTTCGAAATTTATTTTGATAATGGGATTTATCGGATTTTCACTGCTGCGTTTTGGCCGCTGTACACACGCTTGATTCTCTTACGGAGACATATATATCCATGGGTTTTAAGATTCTTCCTAGTCAGGTATATTCCTAGGCGTTGAATATGTGGTATTGGGTCCATTTCGTTGAGCAAGGAGTAGGTCTTTTTTATTACATATTTGGCTTATGGAAAGTTATCTGTGCTAATTTCAGTCTCTGGTTTTATGCAGCACCCCAAGGCACCTTTCACCATAAGCAAGGACTAGTCGGTTTTCTAAATTTGAAACCCTGTGCTGTTGTAATTCAGTTCATGTGTAGTCAAGTTTACATTCCGTGTATTAGTGATATCTTATGATGTTTCTTTTTCTGTGTGACGTAGTTCACGTAGAATCACCATACCTGCATCCACTTACGATGCCGCTACGGGCCTGATGACACAGATTTCATTGCTGAGTGATATTGCATTGCATGTACGTGCCACAACTTCTTTATCCATTTTTTGCTTTCTGGGATATTTACCTGATACTGTAGACGAGCTTCTTGTGAACACAGCCGTCCCAAATATTGGGGTGGCTGTCTGTTTTTGATTTTAATTTCCGTAAGCTATAGGACCATAAGTGGAAGTGCCATAGGCTGTGTTGCTTTGTTTCTTACGTGTTTCAGGAAACACCATACACTTCTCCAGGGTGGCTGCTGGCAATTTACATCCTGCCAATCAGCATAACAAGGCTCCCTGTTCTCCATATCCTGTCCTACCTTTCTGGATTTTACACATTTTTCAGATGGCCCTTTTGCCCGGGGGGGCAGTGAGATTTCATTGTAGTGCAGATTTCTTTTACAGGCTTGCTTGGTTGGCCAAAAAGGGCGTATGCGTTTTTTCCTGAATATATTTTTATATTTTTCCTGAATATATTTTTCCTGAATATATTTTTCCTGAATATATTTTTATATTTTAAAATATATTTTTCCTGAATATATTCAGGAAAAAACGCATACGCCCTTTTTGGCCAAGTGCATCATTGTCGACGTTCTGCCTCTTTTCCTATGCTTTCAGGGCAATTCCAGTCTACCCCCTGCAATCGTTTTCCTGAAATTCTGCCCTGCTTTCAAGTCCCCTTCGCAGGCTTACTTCAATATATTTTTGAAGGATAGCTGTCAATTATAACTCTGCAGGTTTGTGAATTACAGTGCCCCTGAGCTCCTTTCTTCAACTCGCTTTCTTGTGAGCTGGGCACAAAACCGCAGGATTGCTTCAGGCCCTAATCTGTTTCCAGCAGGGCACACTGAGCCTTTGTTTAATTTCTCTTCCTGGTGGGCAATGAGCGTTACATTTGCCCGTGCAGACACCTACAGCTAGTCTCTCATTGGTTCTCCCTATTCCTGTTCATCTTGCACAGAAATTGCAAGCTGTGCCAAAGAGGAGGTTAAAGGCACTGACTCTCCAAGCGGGGAGAGTGTTAGTAAAGCATCTGGAAGGGTGAACACGAGGACCAGGATACGAAAACTGAGATGCATTTTAAATCGTTTCCCAATCACACGGTAGACGATACTCTGGGTTTCCCATGCATGTTTTAGCTGGAGGAAGAATGCCTTGAAACTGGAGAGTTGGGACCCATGGAATGGGTACCATGCAGTATGACTTCAAAGGGTCTGCATTTGCTCACCGAAACTCACCAATGCTATCAGCCTGAAGTGTCCAGCCTTATGTCTCAACCAGCTCTGGGTGTAGATGTGGTCAATCCCGGTTGCATCACATGCTCTGAGTGAATTATTTAAGAATTGCTCTCTATTTCACTGTTTTTGTTTTCGAAATTTATTTTGATAATGGGATTTATCGGATTTTCACTGCTGCGTTTCGGCCGCTGTACACACGCTTGATTCTCTTACGGAGACATATATATCCATGGGTTTTAAGATTCTTCCTAGTCAGGTATATTCCTAGGCGTTGAATATGTGGTGTTGGGTCCATTTCGTTGAGCAAGGAGTAGGTCTTTCTTATTACATATTTGGCTTATGGAAAGTTATCTGTGCTAATTTCAGTCTCTGGTTTTATGCAGCACCCCAAGGCACTTTTCACCATAAGCAAGCACTAGTCGGTTTTCTAAATTTGAGACCCTGTTCTGTTTTGTAATTCAGTTCATGTGTAGTCAAGTTTACATTCCGTGTATTAGTGATATCTTATGATGTTTCTTTTTCTGTGTGACGTAGTTCACGTAGAATCACCATACCTGCATCCACTTACTATGCCGCTACGGGCCTGATGACACAGATTTCATTGCTGAGTGATATTGCATTGCACGTACGTGCCACAACTTCTTTATCCATTTTTTGCTTTCTGGGATATTTACCTGATACTGTAGAAGAGCTTCTTGTGAACACAGCCGTCCCAAATATTGGGGTGGCTGTCTGTTTTTGATTTTAATTTCCGTAAGCTATAGGACCATAAGTGGAAGTGCCATAGGCTGTGTTGCTTTGTTTCTTACGTGTTTCAGGAAACACCATACACTTCTCCAGGGTGGCTGCTGGCAATTTACATCCTGCCAATCAGCATAACAAGGCTCCCTGTTCTCCATATCCTGTCCTACCTTTCTGGATTTTACACTTTTTTCAGATGGCCCTTTTGCCCGGGGGGCAGTGAGACTTCATTGTAGTGCAGATTTCCGTTACAGGCTTGCTTGGTTGGCCAAAAAGGGCGTATGCGTTTTTTCCTGAATATATTCAGGAAAAAACGCATACGCCCTTTTTGGCCAAGTGCATCATTGTCGATGTTCTGCCTCTTTTCCTATGCTTTCAGGGCAATTCCAGTCTACCCCCTGCAATCGTTTTCCTGAAATTCTGCCCCGCTTTTAAGTCCCCTTCGCAGGCTTACTTCAATATATTTTTCGAGGAGAGCTGTCATTTATAACACTGCAGGTTTGTGAATTACAGTGCCCCTGAGCTCCTTTCTTCAACACGCTTTCTTGTGAGCTGGACACAAAACCAAAGGATTGCTTCAGGCCCTAATCTGTTTTCAGCAGGGCACGCTGAGCCTTTGTTTAATTCCTCTTCCTGGTGGGCAATGAGCATTACATTGGCCCGTGCAGACACCTACAGCTAGTCTCTCATTGGTTCTCCCTATTCCTGTTCATCGTGCACAGAAATTGCAAGCTGTGCCAAACAGGAGGTTAAAGGCACTGACTCTCCAAGCGGGGAAAGTGTTAGTAAAGCATCTGGAATGGTGAACCCGAGGACCAGGATACGAAAACTGAGATGCATTTTAAATCGTTTCCCAATCACACTGTGGACGATACTCTGGGTTTCCCAGGCATGTTTTAGCTGGAGGAAGAATCCCTTGAACCTGGAGAGTTGGGACCCATGGAATGGGTACCATGCAGTATGACTTCAAAGGGTCTGCATTTGCTCACCGAAACTCACCAATGCTATCAGGCTGAAGTGTCCAGCCTTATGTCTCAACCAGCTCTGGGTGTAGATGTGGTCAATCCCGGTTGGATCACATGCCCTGAGTGAATTATTTAAGAATTGCTCTCTATTTCACTGTCTTTGTGTTTTGTTTTCGAAATTTATTTTGATAATGGGATTTATCGGATTTTCACTGCTGCGTTTTGGCCGCTGTACACACGCTTGATTCTCTTACGGAGACATATATATCCATGGGTTTTAAGATTCTTCCTAGTCAGGTATATTCCTAGGCGTTGAATATCTGGTGTTGAGTCCATTTCGTTGAGCAAGGAGTAGGTCTTGTCTATTACATATTTGGCTTATGGAAAGTTATCTGTGCTAATTTCAGTCTCTGGTTTTATGCAGCACCCCAAGGCACCTTTCCCCATAAGCAAGCACTAGTTGGTTTTCTAAATTTGAGACCCTGTTCTGTTTTGTAATTCAGTTCATGTGTAGTCAAGTTTACATTCCGTGTATTAGTGATATCTTACGATGTTTCTTTTTCTGTGTGACGTAGTTCACGTAGAATCACCGTACCTGCATCCACTCACTATGCCGCTACGGGCCTGATGACACAGATTTCATTGCTGAGTGATATTGTATTGTACGTACGTGCCACAACTTCTTTATCCATTTTTTGCTTTCTGGGATATTTACCTGATACTGTAGACGAGCTTCTTGTGAACACAGCCGTCCCAAATATTGGGGTGGCTGTCTGTTTTTGATTTTAATTTCCGTAAGCTATAGGACCATAAGTGGAAGTGCCATAGGCTGTGTTGCTTTGTTTCTTACCTGTTTCAGGAAACACCATACACTTCTCCAGGGTGGCTGCTGGCAATTTACATCCTGCCAATCAGCATAACAAGGATCTCTGTTCTCCATATCCTGTCCTACATTTCTGGATTTTACACTTTTTTCAAGTGGCCCTTTTGCCCGGAGGGGTGGGGGCAGTGAGACTTCATTGTAGTGCAGATTTCCATTACAGGCTTGCTTGGTTGGCCAAAAAGGGCGTATGCGTTTTTTCCTGAATATATTCAGGAAAAAACGCATACGCCCTTTTTGGCCAAGTGCATCATTGTCGACGTTCTGCCTCTTTTCCTATGCTTTCAGGGCAATTCCAGTCTACCCCCTGCAATCGTTTTCCTGAAATTCTGCCCCGCTTTCAAGTCCCCTTCGCAGTCTTACTTCAATATATTTTTGGAGGATAGCTGTCATTTATAACTCTGCAGGTTTGTGTATTACAGTGCCCCTGAGCTCCTTTCTTCAACTCGCTTTCTTGTGAGCTGGACACAAAACCGCAGGATTGCTTCAGGCCCTAATCTGTTTCCGGCAGGGCACACTGAGCCTTTGTTTAATTCCTCTTCCTGGTGGGAAATTAGCGTTACATTTGCCCGTGCAGACACCTATAGCTAGTCTCTCATTGTTTCTCCCTATTCCTGTTCATCTTGCACAGAAATTGCAAGCTGTGCCAAAGAGGAGGTTAAAAGCACTGACTCTCCAAGCAGGGAGAGTGTTAGTAAAGCATCTGGAATGGTGAACACGAGGACAAGAATACGAAAACTGAGATGCATTTTAAATTGTTTCCCAATCACACGGTGGACCATACTGTGTGTTTCCCATGCATGTTTTAGCTGGAGGAAGAATCCCTTGAACCTGAAGAGTTGGGACCCATGGAATAGGTACCATGCAGTATGACTTCAAAGGGTCTACATTTGCTCACCGAAACTCACCAATGCTATCAGCCTGTAGTGTCCAGCCTTATGTCTCAACCAGCTCTGGGAGTAGATGTGGTCAATCCCGGTTGCATCACATGCTCTGAGTGAATTATTTAAGAATTGCTCTCTATTTCACTGTTTTTGTTTTCGAAATTTATTTTGATAATGGGATTTATCGGATTTTCACTGCTGCGTATCGGCCGCTGTACACACGCTTGATTCTCTTACGGAGACATATATAACCATGGGTTTTAACATTCTTCCTAGTCAGGTATATTCCTAGGCGTTGAATATGTGGTGTTGAGTCCATTTCGTTGAGCAAGGAGTAGGTCTTGTCTATTACATATTTGTCTTATGGCATGTTATCTGTACTAATTTCAGTCTCTGGTTTTATGCAGCACCCCAAGGCACCTTTCCCCATAAGCAAGCACTAGTTTGTTTTCTAAATTTGAGACCCTGTTCTGTTTTGTAATTCAGTTCATGTGTAGTCAAGTTTACATTCCGTGTATTAGTGATATCTTATGATGTTTCTTTTTCTGTGTGACGTAGTTCACGTAGAATCACCGTACCTGCATCCACTCACTATGCCGCTATGGGCCTGATGACACAGATTTCATTGCTGAGTGATATTGCATTGTACGTACGTGCCAAAACTTCTTTATCCATTTTTTGGTTTCTGGGATATTTACCTGATACTGTAGACGAGCTTCTTGTGAACACAGCCGTCCCAAATATTGGGGTGGCTGTCTGTTTTTGATTTTAATTTCCGTAAGCTATAGGACCATAAGTGGAAGTGCCATAGGCTGTGTTGCTTTGTTTCTTACGTTTTTCAGGAAACACCATACACTTCTCCATGGTGGCTGCCGGCAATTTACATCCTGCCAGTCAGCATAACAAGGCTCCCTGTTCTCCATATCCTGTCCTAGATTTCTGGATTTTACACTTTTTTCAGATGGCCCTTTTGCCCGGGGGGCAGTGAGACTTCATTGTAGTGCAGATTTCCTTTACAGGCTTGCTTGGTTGGCCAAAAAGGGCGTATGCGTTTTTTCCTGAATATATTCAGGAAAAAACGCATACGCCCTTTTTGGCCAAGTGCATCATTGTCGACGTTGTGCCTCTTCTCCTATGCTTTCAGGGCAATTCCAGTCTACCCCCTGCAATCGTTTTCCTGAAATTCTGCCCCCCTTACAAGTCCCCTTCGCAGGCTTACTTCAATATATTTTTGGAGGATAGCTGTCATTTATAACTCTGCTGGTTTGTGAATTACAGTGCCCCTGAGCTCCTTTCTTCAACTCGCTTTCTTGTGAGCTGGGCACAAAACCGCAGGATTGCTTCAGGCCCTAATCTGTTTCCAGCAGGGCACACTGAGCCTTTGTTTAATTCCTCTTCCTGGTGGGCAATGAGCGTTACATTTGCCCGTGCAGACACCTACAGCTAGTCTCTCATTGGTTCTCCCTATTCCTGTTCATCTTGCACAGAAATTGCAAACTGTGCCAAAGAGGAGGTTAAAGGCACTGACTCTCCAAGCGGGGAGAATGTTAGTAAAGCATCTGGAATGGTGAACCCGAGGACCAGGATACGAAAACTGAGATGCATTTTAAATCATTTCCCAATCACACGGTGGACGATACTCTGGGTTTCCCATGCATGTTTTAGCTGGAGGAAGAATCCCTTGAACCTGGAGAGTTGGGACCCATGGAATGGGTACCATGCAGTATGACTTCAAAGGGTCTGCATTTGCTCACCGAAACTCACCAATGCTATCAGCCTGAAGTGTCCAGCCTTAGGTCTCAACCAGCTGTGGGTGGAGATATGGTCAATCCCGGTTGCATCACTTGCCCTGAGTGAATTATTTAAGAATTGCTCTCTATTTCACTGTCTTTGTGTTTTGTTTTCGAAATTTATTTTGATAATGGGATTTATCGGATTTTCACTGCTGTGTTTCGGCCGCTGTACACACGCTTGATTCTCTTACGGAGACATATATATCCATGGGTTTTAAGATTCTTCCTAGTCAGGTATATTCCTAGGCGTTGAATATGTGGTGTTGGGTCCATTTCGTTGAGCAAGGAGTAGGTCTTGTCTATTACATATTTGGTTTATGGAAAGTTATCTATGCTAATTTCAGTCTCTGGTTTTATGCAGCACCCCAAGGCACCTTTCCCCATAAGCAAGCACTAGTTGGTTTTCTAAATTTGAGACCCTGTTCTGTTTTGTAATTCAGTTCATGTGTAGTCCAGTTTACATTCCGTGTATTAGTGATATCTTATGATGTTTCTTTTTCTGTGTGACGTAGTTCACGTAGATTCACCGTACCTGCATCCACTCACTATGCCGCTACGGGCCTGATGACACAGATTTCATTCCTGAGTGATATTTCATTGTACGTACGTGCCACAACTTCTTTATCCATTTTTTGCTTTCTGGGATATTTACCTGATACTGTAGACGAGCTTCTTGTGAACACAGCCGTCCCAAATATTGGGGTGGCTGTCTGTTTTTGATTTTAATTTCCGTAAGCTATAGGACCATAAGTGGAAGTGCCATAGGCTGTGTTGCTTTGTTTCTTACGTGTTTCAGGAAACACCATACACTTCTCCATGGTGGCTGCCGGCAATTTACATCCTGCCAATCAGCATAACAAGGCTCCCTGTTCTCCATATCCTGTCCTAGATTTCTGGATTTTACACTTTTTTCAGATGGCCCTTTTGCCCGGGGGGCAGTGAGACTTCATTGTAGTGCAGATTTCCTTTACAGGCTTGCTTGGTTGGGCAAAAAGGGCGTATGCGTTTTTTCCTGAATATATTCAGGAAAAAACGCATACGCCCTTTTTGGCCAAGTGCATCATTGTCGACGTTGTGCCTCTTTTCCTATGATTTCAGGGCAATTCCAGTCTACCCCCTGCAATCGTTTTCCTGAAATTCTGCCCCCCTTACAAGTCCCCTTCGCAGGCTTACTTCAATATATTTTTGGAGGATAGCTGTCATTTATAACTCTGCTGGTTTGTGAATTACATTGCCCCTGAGCTCCTTTCTTCAACTCGCTTTCTTGTGAGCTGGGCACAAACCCGCAGGATTGCTTCAGGCCCTAATCTGTTTCCAGCAGGGCACACTGAGCCTTTGTTTAATTCCTCTTCTTGGTGGGCAATGAGCGTTACATTTGCCCGTGCAGACACCTACAGCTAGTCTCTCATTGGTTCTCCCTATTCCTGTTCATCTTGCACAGAAATTGCAAGCTGTGCCAAAGAGGAGGTTAAAGGCACTGTCTCTCCAAGCGGGGAGAGTGTTAGTAAAGGATCTGGAAGGGTGAACACGAGGACCAGGATACGAAAACTGAGATGCATTTTAAATCGTTTCCCAATCACACGGTAGACGATACTCTGTGTTTCCCATGCATGTTTTAGCTGGAGGAAGAATGCCTTGAACCTGGAGAGTTGGGACCCATGGAATGGGTACCATGAAGTATGACTTCAAAGGGTCTGCATTTGCTCACCGAAACTAACCAATGCTATCAGCCTGAAGTGTCCAGCCTTATGTCTCAACCAGCTCTGGGTGTAGATGTGGTCAATCCCGGTTGCATCACATGCTCTCAGTGAATTATTTAAGAATTGCTCTCTATTTCACTGTTTTTGTTTTCGAAATTTATTTTGATATTGGGATTTATCGGATTTTCACTGCTGCGTTTCGGCCGCTGTACACACGCTTGATTCTCTTACGGAGACATATATATCCATGGGTTTTAAGATTCTTCCTAGTCAGGTATATTCCTAGGCGTTGAATATGTGGTGTTGGGTCCATTTCGTTGAGCAAGGAGTAGGTCTTTTTTATTACATATTTGGCTTATGGCAAGTTATCTGTGCTAATTTAAGTCTCTGGTTTTATGCAGCACCCCAAGGCACTTTTCACCATAAGCAAGCACTAGTCGGTTTTCTAAATTTGAGACCCTGTTCTGTTTTGTAATTCAGTTTATGTGTAGTCAAGTTTACATTCCGTGTATTAGTGATATCTTATGACGTTTCTTTTTCTGTGTGACGTAGTTCACGTAGAATCACCGTACCTGCATCCACTTAATATGCCGCTACGGGCCTGATGACACAGATTTCATTGCTGAGTGATATTGCATTGTACGTACGTGCCAAAACTTCTTTATCCATTTTTTGCTTTCTGGGATATTTACCTGATACTGTAGACGAGCTTCTTGTGAACACAGCCGTCCCAAATATTGGGGTGGCTGTCTGTTTTTGATTTTAATTTCCGTAAGCTATAGGACCATAAGTGGAATTGCCATAGGCTGTTTTGCTTTGTTTCTTACGTGTTTCAGGAAACACCATACACTTCTCCAGGGTGGCTGCTGGCAATTTACATCCTGCCAATCAGCATAACAAGGCTCCCAGTTCTCCATATCCTGTCCTACATTTCTGGATTTTACACTTTTTTCAGATGGCCCTTTTGCCCGGGGGGCAGTGAGACTTCATTGTAGTGCAGATTTCCTTTACAGGCTTGCTTGGTTGGCCAAAAAGTGCGCATGCGTTTTTTCCTGAATATATTCAGGAAAAAACGCATACGCACTTTTTGGCCAACTGCAACATTGTCGACGTTGTGCCTCTTTTCCTATGCTTTCAGGGCAATTCCAGTCTACCCCCTGCAATCGTTTTCCTGAAATTCTGCCCCGCTTTCAAGTCCCCTTCACAGGCTTACTTCAATATATTTTTGGAGGATAGCTGTCATTTATAACTCTGCAGGTTTGTGAATTACAGTGCCCCTGAGCTCCTTTCTTCAACTCGCTTTCTTGTGAGCTGGGCACAAAACCGCAGGATTGCTTCAGGCCCTAATCTGTTTTCAGCAGGGCACGCTGAGCCTTTGTTTAATTCCTCTTCCTGGTCGGCAATGAGCGTTATATTTGCCCGTGCAGACACCTACAGCTAGTCTCTCATTGGTTCTCCCTATTCCTGTTCATCTTGCACAGAAATTGCAAGCTGTGCCAAACAGGAGGTTAAAGGCACTGACTCTCCAAGCGGGGAGAGTGTTAGTAAAGCATCTGGAATGGTGAACCCGAGGACCAGGATACGAAAACTGAGATGCATTTTAAATCGTTTCCCAATCACACGGTGGACGATACTCTGGGTTTCCCATGCATGTTTTAGCTGGAGGAAGAATCCCTTGAACCTGGAGAGTTGGGACCCATGGAATGGGTACCATGCAGTATGACTTCAAAGGGTCTGCATTTGCTCACCGAAACTCACCAATGCTATCAGCCTGAAGTGTCCAGCCTTATGTCTCAACCAGCTGTGGGTGGAGATATGGTCAATCCCGGTTGCATCACTTGCCCTGAGTGAATTATTTAAGAATTGCTCTCTATTTCACTGTCTTTGTGTTTTGTTTTCTAAATTTATTTTGATAATGGGATTTATCGGATTTTCACTGCTGTGTTTCGGCCGCTGTACACACGCTTGATTCTCTTACGGAGACATATATATCCATGGGTTTTAAGATTCTTCCTAGTCAGGTATATTCCTAGGCGTTGAATATGTGGTGTTGGGTCCATTTCGTTGAGCAAGGAGTAGGTCTTGTCTATTACATATTTGGTTTATGGAAAGTTATCTGTGCTAATTTCAGTCTCTGGTTTTATGCAGCACCCCAAGGCACCTTTCCCCATAAGCAAGCACTAGTTGGTTTTCTAAATTTGAGACCCTGTTCTGTTTTGTAATTCAGTTCATGTGTAGTCCAGTTTACATTCCGTGTATTAGTGATATCTTATGATGTTTCTTTTTCTGTGTGACGTAGTTCACGTAGATTCACCGTACCTGCATCCACTCACTATGCCGCTACGGGCCTGATGACACAGATTTCATTCCTGAGTGATATTTCATTGTACGTACGTGCCACAACTTCTTTATCCATTTTTTGCTTTCTGGGATATTTACCTGATACTGTAGACGAGCTTCTTGTGAACACAGCCGTCCCAAATATTGGGGTGGCTGTCTGTTTTTGATTTTAATTTCCGTAAGCTATAGGACCATAAGTGGAAGTGCCATAGGCTGTGTTGCTTTGTTTCTTACGTGTTTCAGGAAACACCATACACTTCTCCATGGTGGCTGCCGGCAATTTACATCCTGCCAATCAGCATAACAAGGCTCCCTGTTCTCCATATCCTGTCCTAGATTTCTGGATTTTACACTTTTTTCAGATGGCCCTTTTGCCCGGGGGGCAGTGAGACTTCATTGTAGTGCAGATTTCCTTTACAGGCTTGCTTGGTTGGCCAAAAAGGGCGTATGGGTTTTTTCCTGAATATATTCAGGAAAAAACGCATACGCCCTTTTTGGCCAAGTGCATCATTGTCGACGTTGTGCCTCTTTTCCTATGATTTCAGGGCAATTCCAGTCTACCCCCTGCAATCGTTTTCCTGAAATTCTGCCCCCCTTACAAGTCCCCTTCGCAGGCTTACTTCAATATATTTTTGGAGGATAGCTGTCATTTATAACTCTGCTGGTTTGTGAATTACATTGCCCCTGAGCTCCTTTCTTCAACTCGCTTTCTTGTGAGCTTGGCACAAACCCGCAGGATTGCTTCAGGCCCTAATCTGTTTCCAGCAGGGCACACTGAGCCTTTGTTTAATTCCTCTTCTTGGTGGGCAATGAGCGTTACATTTGCCCGTGCAGACACCTACAGCTAGTCTCTCATTGGTTCTCCCTATTCCTGTTCATCTTGCACAGAAATTGCAAGCTGTGCCAAAGAGGAGGTTAAAGGCACTGTCTCTCCAAGCGGGGAGAGTGTTAGTAAAGGATCTGGAAGGGTGAACACGAGGACCAGGATACGAAAACTGAGATGCATTTTAAATCGTTTCCCAATCACACGGTAGACGATACTCTGTGTTTCCCATGCATGTTTTAGCTGGAGGAAGAATGCCTTGAACCTGGAGAGTTGGGACCCATGGAATGGGTACCATGAAGTATGACTTCAAAGGGTCTGCATTTGCTCACCGAAACTAACCAATGCTATCAGCCTGAAGTGTCCAGCCTTATGTCTCAACCAGCTCTGGGTGTAGATGTGGTCAATCCCGGTTGCATCACATGCTCTCAGTGAATTATTTAAGAATTGCTCTCTATTTCACTGTTTTTGTTTTCGAAATTTATTTTGATATTGGGATTTATCGGATTTTCACTGCTGCGTTTCGGCCGCTGTACACACGCTTGATTCTCTTACGGAGACATATATATCCATGGGTTTTAAGATTCTTCCTAGTCAGGTATATTCCTAGGCGTTGAATATGTGGTGTTGAGTCCATTTCGTTGAGCAAGGAGTAGGTCTTTTTTATTACATATTTGGCTTATGGAAAGTTATCTGTGCTAATTTCAGTCTCTGGTTTTATGCAACACCCCAAGGCACCTTTCACCATAAGCAAGGACTAGTCGGTTTTCTAAATTTGAGACCCTGTTCTGTTTTGTAATTCAGTTCATGTGTAGTCAAGTTTACATTCCGTGTATTAGTGATATCTTATGATGTTTCTTTTTCTGTGTGACGTAGTTCACGTAGAATCACCATACCTGCATCCACTTACTATGCCGCTACGGGCCTGATGACACAGATTTCATTGCTGAGTGATATTGCATTGCATGTACGTGCCACAACTTCTTTATCCATTTTTTGCTTTCTGGGATATTTACCTGATACTGTAGACGAGCTTCTTGTGAACACAGCCGTCCCAAATATTGGGGTGACTGTCTGTTTTTGATTTTAATTTCCGTAAGCTATAGGACCATAAGTGGAAGTGCCATAGGCTGTGTTGCTTTGTTTCTTACGTGTTTCAGGAAACACCATACACTTCTCCAGGGTGGCTGCTGGCAATTTACATCCTGCCAATCAGCATAACAAGGCTCCCTGTTCTCCATATCCTGTCCTACCTTTCTGGATTTTACACTTTTTTCAGATGGCCCTTTTGCCCGTGGGGCAGTGAGACTTCATTGTAGTGCAGATTTCCTTTACAGGCTTGCTTGGTCGGCCAAAAAGGGCATATGCGTTTTTTCCTGAATATATTCAGGAAAAAACGCATACGCACTTTTTGGCCAACTGCAACATTGTCGACGTTGTGCCTCTTTTCCTATGCTTTCAGGGCAATTCCAGTCTACCCCCTGCAATCGTTTTCCTGAAATTCTGCCCCGCTTTCAAGTCCCCTTCACAGGCTTACTTCAATATATTTTTGGAGGATAGCTGTCATTTATAACTCTGCAGGTTTGTGAATTACAGTGCCCCTGAGCTCCTTTCTTCAACTCGCTTTCTTGTGAGCTGGGCACAAAACCGCAGGATTGCTTCAGGCCCTAATCTGTTTTCAGCAGGGCACGCTGAGCCTTTGTTTAATTCCTCTTCCTGGTCGGCAATGAGCGTTATATTTGCCCGTGCAGACACCTACAGCTAGTCTCTCATTGGTTCTCCCTATTCCTGTTCATCTTGCACAGAAATTGCAAGCTGTGCCAAACAGGAGGTTAAAGGCACTGACTCTCCAAGCGGGGAGAGTGTTAGTAAAGCATCTGGAATGGTGAACCCGAGGACCAGGATACGAAAACTGAGATGCATTTTAAATCGTTTCCCAATCACACGGTGGACGATACTCTGGGTTTCCCATGCATGTTTTAGCTGGAGGAAGAATCCCTTGAACCTGGAGAGTTGGGACCCATGGAATGGGTACCATGCAGTATGACTTCAAAGGGTCTGCATTTGCTCACCGAAACTCACCAATGCTATCAGCCTGAAGTGTCCAGCCTTATGTCTCAACCAGCTGTGGGTGGAGATATGGTCAATCCCGGTTGCATCACTTGCCCTGAGTGAATTATTTAAGAATTGCTCTCTATTTCACTGTCTTAGTGTTTTGTTTTCGAAATTTATTTTGATAATGGGATTTATCGGATTTTCACTGCTGTGTTTCGGCCGCTGTACACACGCTTGATTCTCTTACGGAGACATATATATCCATGGGTTTTAAGATTCTTCCTAGTCAGGTATATTCCTAGGCGTTGAATATGTGGTGTTGGGTCCATTTCGTTGAGCAAGGAGTAGGTCTTGTCTATTACATATTTGGTTTATGGAAAGTTATCTGTGCTAATTTCAGTCTCTGGTTTTATGCAGCACCCCAAGGCACCTTTCCCCATAAGCAAGCACTAGTTGGTTTTCTAAATTTGAGACCCTGTTCTGTTTTGTAATTCAGTTCATGTGTAGTCCAGTTTACATTCCGTGTATTAGTGATATCTTATGATGTTTCTTTTTCTGTGTGACGTAGTTCACGTAGATTCACCGTACCTGCATCCACTCACTATGCCGCTACGGGCCTGATGACACAGATTTCATTCCTGAGTGATATTTCATTGTACGTACGTGCCACAACTTCTTTATCCATTTTTTGCTTTCTGGGATATTTACCTGATACTGTAGACGAGCTTCTTGTGAACACAGCCGTCCCAAATATTGGGGTGGCTGTCTGTTTTTGATTTTAATTTCCGTAAGCTATAGGACCATAAGTGGAAGTGCCATAGGCTGTGTTGCTTTGTTTCTTACGTGTTTCAGGAAACACCATACACTTCTCCATGGTGGCTGCCGGCAATTTACATCCTGCCAATCAGCATAACAAGGCTCCCTGTTCTCCATATCCTGTCCTAGATTTCTGGATTTTACACTTTTTTCAGATGGCCCTTTTGCCCGGGGGGCAGTGAGACTTCATTGTAGTGCAGATTTCCTTTACAGGCTTGCTTGGTTGGCCAAAAAGGGCGTATGGGTTTTTTCCTGAATATATTCAGGAAAAAACGCATACGCCCTTTTTGGCCAAGTGCATCATTGTCGACGTTGTGCCTCTTTTCCTATGATTTCAGGGCAATTCCAGTCTACCCCCTGCAATCGTTTTCCTGAAATTCTGCCCCCCTTACAAGTCCCCTTCGCAGGCTTACTTCAATATATTTTTGGAGGATAGCTGTCATTTATAACTCTGCTGGTTTGTGAATTACATTGCCCCTGAGCTCCTTTCTTCAACTCGCTTTCTTGTGAGCTTGGCACAAACCCGCAGGATTGCTTCAGGCCCTAATCTGTTTCCAGCAGGGCACACTGAGCCTTTGTTTAATTCCTCTTCTTGGTGGGCAATGAGCGTTACATTTGCCCGTGCAGACACCTACAGCTAGTCTCTCATTGGTTCTCCCTATTCCTGTTCATCTTGCACAGAAATTGCAAGCTGTGCCAAAGAGGAGGTTAAAGGCACTGTCTCTAAAAGCGGGGAGAGTGTTAGTAAAGGATCTGGAAGGGTGAACACGAGGACCAGGATACGAAAACTGAGATGCATTTTAAATCGTTTCCCAATCACACGGTAGACGATACTCTGTGTTTCCCATGCATGTTTTAGCTGGAGGAAGAATGCCTTGAACCTGGAGAGTTGGGACCCATGGAATGGGTACCATGAAGTATGACTTCAAAGGGTCTGCATTTGCTCACCGAAACTAACCAATGCTATCAGCCTGAAGTGTCCAGCCTTATGTCTCAACCAGCTCTGGGTGTAGATGTGGTCAATCCCGGTTGCATCACATGCTCTCAGTGAATTATTTAAGAATTGCTCTCTATTTCACTGTTTTTGTTTTCGAAATTTATTTTGATATTGGGATTTATCGGATTTTCACTGCTGCGTTTCGGCCGCTGTACACACGCTTGATTCTCTTACGGAGACATATATATCCATGGGTTTTAAGATTCTTCCTAGTCAGGTATATTCCTAGGCGTTGAATATGTGGTGTTGAGTCCATTTCGTTGAGCAAGGAGTAGGTCTTTTTTATTACATATTTGGCTTATGGAAAGTTATCTGTGCTAATTTCAGTCTCTGGTTTTATGCAACACCCCAAGGCACCTTTCACCATAAGCAAGGACTAGTCGGTTTTCTAAATTTGAGACCCTGTTCTGTTTTGTAATTCAGTTCATGTGTAGTCAAGTTTACATTCCGTGTATTAGTGATATCTTATGATGTTTCTTTTTCTGTGTGACGTAGTTCACGTAGAATCACCATACCTGCATCCACTTACTATGCCGCTACGGGCCTGATGACACAGATTTCATTGCTGAGTGATATTGCATTGCATGTACGTGCCACAACTTCTTTATCCATTTTTTGCTTTCTGGGATATTTACCTGATACTGTAGACGAGCTTCTTGTGAACACAGCCGTCCCAAATATTGGGGTGACTGTCTGTTTTTGATTTTAATTTCCGTAAGCTATAGGACCATAAGTGGAAGTGCCATAGGCTGTGTTGCTTTGTTTCTTACGTGTTTCAGGAAACACCATACACTTCTCCAGGGTGGCTGCTGGCAATTTACATCCTGCCAATCAGCATAACAAGGCTCCCTGTTCTCCATATCCTGTCCTACCTTTCTGGATTTTACACTTTTTTCAGATGGCCCTTTTGCCCGTGGGGCAGTGAGACTTCATTGTAGTGCAGATTTCCTTTACAGGCTTGCTTGGTCTGCCAAAAAGGGCGTATGCGTTTTTTCCTGAATATATTCAGGAAAAAACGCATACGCCCTTTTTGGCCAAGTGCATCATTGTCGACGTTGTGCCTCTTTTCCTATGCTTTCAGGGCAATTCCAGTCTAACCCCTGCAATCGTTTTCCTGAAATTCTGCCCCGCTTTCAAGTCCCCTTCGCAGGCTTACTTCTATATATTTTTGGAGGATAGCTGTCATTTATAACTCTGCAGGTTTGTGAATTACATTGCCTCTGAGCTCCTTTCTTCAACTCGCTTTCTTGTGAGCTGGGCACAAAACCGCAGGATTGCTTCAGGCACTAATCTGTTTCCAGCAGGGCACGCTGAGCCTTTGGTTAATTCCTCTTCCTGGTGGGAAATGAGCATTACATTTGCCCGTGCAGACACCTACAGCTAGTCTCTCATTGGTTCTCCCTATTCCTGTTCATCTGGCACAGAAATTGCAAGCTGTGCCAAAGAGGAGGTTAAAGGCACTGACTCTCCAAGCGGGGAGAGTGTTAGTAAAGCATCTGGAATGGTGAACCCGAGGACCAGGATACGAAAACTGAGATGCATTTTAAATCGTTTCCCAATCACACGGTGGACGATACTCTGGGTTTCCCATGCATGTTTTAGCTGGAGGAAGAATCCCTTGAACCTGGAGAGTTGGGAGCCATGGAATAGGTACCATGCAGTATGACATCATAGGGTCTGCATTTGCTCACCGAAACTCACCAGTGCTATCAGCCTGAAGTGTCCAGCCTTATGTCTCAACCAGCTCTGGGTGTAGATGTGGTCAATCACGGTTGCATCACATGCCCTGAGTGAATTATTTAAGAATTGCTCTCTATTTCACTGTCTTTGTGTTTTGTTTTCTAAATTTATTTGGATAATGGGATTTATCGGATTTTCACTGCTGCGTTTCGGCCGCTGTACACACGCTTGATTGTCTTACGGAGACATATATATCCATGGGTTTTAAGATTCTACCTAGTCAGGTATATTCCTAGGCGTTGAATATGTGGTGTTGAGTCCATTTCGTTGAGCAAGGAGTAGGTCTTGTCTATTACATCTTTGGCTTATGGAATGTTATCTGTGCTAATTTCAGTCTCTGGTTTTATGCAGCACCCCAAGGCACCTTTCCCCATAAGCAAACACTAGTTGGTTTTCTAAATTTGCAACCCTGTTCTGTTTTGTAATTCAGTTCATGTGTAGTCAAGTTTACATTCCGTGTATTAGTGATATCTTATGATGTTTCTTTTCGTGTGTGACGTAGTTCACGTAGAATCACCGTACCTGCATCCACTCACTATGCCGCTACGGGCCTTATGACACAGATTTCATTGCTGAGTGATATTGCATTGCACGTACGTGCCACAACTTCTTTATCCATTTTTTGCTTTCTGGGATACTTACCTGGTACTGTAGACGAGCTTCCTGGGAACAGAGCCGTCCCAAACTTTGGGGTGGCTCTCTGTTTTTGATTTTAATTTCCCTAAGCAATAGGACCATAAGTGCAATTGCCATAGGCTGTGTTGCTTTATTTCTTACGTGTTTCAGGAAACACCATACACTTCTCCAGGGTGGCTGTTCACAATTTACATCCTGCCAATCAGCATAACAAGGCTCCCTGTTCTCCATATCCTGTCCTACGTTTCTGGATTTTACACTTTTTTCAGATGGCCCTTTTGCCCGGGGGGCTGTGAGATTTCATTGTAGTGCAGATTTCATTTACAGGCTTGCTTGGTTGGCCAAAAAGGGCGTATGCGTTTTTTCCTGAATATATTCAGGAAAAAACGCATACGCCCTTTTTGGCCAAGTGCATCATTGTCGACGTTGTGCCTCTTTTCCTATGCTTTCAGGGCAATTCCAGTCTACCCCCTGCAATCGTTTTCCTGAAATTCTGCCCCGCTTTCAAGTCCCCTTCGCAGGCTTACTTCAATATACTTTTGGATGATAGCTGTCATTTATAACTCTGCAGGTTTGTGAATTACAGTGCCCCTGAGCTCCTTTCTTCAACTCGCTTTCTTGTGAGCTGGGCACAAAACCGCAGGATTGCTTCAGGCACTAATCTGTTTCCAGCAGGGCACGCTGAGCCTTTGGTTAATTCCTCTTCCTGGTGGGAAATGAGCGTTACATTTGCCCGTGCAGACACCTACAGCTAGTCTCTCACTGGTTCTCCCTATTCCTGTTCATCTTGCACAGAAATTGCAAGCTGTGCCAAAGAGGAGGTTAAAGGCACTGACTCTCCAAGCGGGGAGAGTGTTAGTAAAGCATCTGGAATGGTGAACCCGAGGACCAGGATACGAAAACTGAGATGCATTTTAAATCGTTTCCCAGTCACACGGTGGACGATACTCTGGGTTTCCCATGCATGTTTTAGCTGGAGGAAGAATCCCTTGAACCTGGAGAGTTGGGACCCATGGAATGGGTACCATGCAGTATGACTTCAAAGGGTCTGCATTTGCTCACCGAAACTCACCAATGCTATCAGCCTGAAGTGTCCAGCCTTATGTCTCAACCAGCTCTGGGTGTAGATGTGTTAAATCCAGGTTGCATCACATGCCCTGAGTGAATTATTTAAGAATTGCTCTGTATTTCACTGTCTTTGTGTTTTGTTTTTGAAATTTATTTTAATAATGGGATTTATCGGATTTTCACTGCTGCGTTTATGCTGCTGTACACACGCTTGATTCTCTTACGGTGACATATAAATCCATTGGTTTTAAGATTCTTCCTAGTAAGGTATATTCCTAGGCGTTGAATATGTGGTGTTGAGTCCATTTCGTTGAGCAAGGAGTAGGTCTTGTCTATTACATATTTGGCTTATGGAATGTTATCTGTGCTAATTTCAGTCTCTGGTTTTATGCAGCACCCCAAGGCACCTTTCCCCATAAGCAAACACTAATTGGTTTTCTAAATTTGCAACCCTGTTCTGTTTTGTAATTCAGTTCATGTGTAGTCAAGTTTACATTCCGTGTATTAGTGATATCTTATGATATTTCTTTTCCTGTGTGACGTAGTTCACGTAGAATCACCGTACCTGCATCCATTCAGTATGCCGCTACGGGCCTGATGACACAGATTTCATTGCTGAGTGATATTGCATTGCACGTACGTGCCACAACTTCTTTATCCATTTTTTGCTTTCTGGGATATTTACCTGGTACTGTAGACGAGCTTCTTGGGAACACAGCCGTCCCAAACTTTGGTGGCTCTCTGTTTTTGATTTTAATTTCCCTAAGCAATAGGACCATAAGTGCAATTGCCATAGGCTGTGTTGCTTTATTTCTTACGTGTTTCAGGAAACACCATACACTTCTCCAGGGTGGCTGTTCACAATTTACATCCTGCCAATCAGCATAACAAGGCTCCCTGTTCTCCATATCCTGTCCTACCTTTCTGGATTTTACACTTTTTTCAGATGGCCCTTTTGCCCGGGGGGCAGTGAGATTTCATTGTAGTGCAGATTTCCTTTACAGGCTTGCTTGGTTGGCCAAAAAGGGCGTATGCGTTTTTTCCTGAATTTATTCAGGAAAAAACGCATACGCCCTTTTTGGACAAGTGCATCATTGTCGACGTTGTGCCTCTTTTCCTATGCTTTCAGGGCAATTCCAGTCTACACCCTGCAATCGTTTTCCTGAAATTCTGCCCCGCTTTCAAGTCCCCTTCGCAGGCTTACTTCAATATACTTTTGGAAGATAGCTGTCATTTATAACTCTGCAGGTTTGTGAAATACAGTGCCCCTGAGCTCCTTTCTTCAACTCGCTTTCTCGTGAGCTGGGCTCAAAACCGCAGGATTGCTTCAGGCACTAATCTGTTTCCAGCAGGGCACGCTGAGCCTTTGGTTAATTCTTCTTCCTGGTGGGAAATGAGCGTTACATTTGCCCGTGCAGACACCTACAGCTAGTCTCTCATTGGTTCTCCCTATTCTGTTCATCTTGCACAGAAATTGCAAGCTGTGCCAAAGAGGCGGTTAAAGGCACTGACTCTCCAAGCGGGGAGAGTGTTAGTAAGCATCTGGAATGGTGAACCCGAGGATCAGGATACGAAAACTGAGATGCATTTTAAATCGTTTCCCAATCACACGGTGGACGATACTCTGGGTTTCCCATGCATGTTTTAGCTGGAGGAAGAATCCCTTGAACCTGGAGAGTTGGGACCCATGGAATGGGTACCATGCAGTATGACTTCAAAGGGTCTGCATTTGCTCACCGAAACTCACCAATGCTATCAGCCTGAAGTGTCCAGCCTTATGTCTCAACCAGCTCTGGGTGTAGATGTGGTCAATCACGGTTGCATCACATGCCCTGAGTGAATTATTTAAGAATTGCTCCCTATTTCACTGTCTTTGTGTTTTGGTTTCGAAAGTTATTTGGATAATGGGATTTATCGGATTTTCACTGCTGCGTTTATGCCGCTGTACACACGCTTAATTCTCTTACGGAGACATATAAATCCATGGGTTTTAAGATTCTTCCTAGTCAGGTATATTCCTAGGCGTTGAATATGTGGTGTTGAGTCCATTTCGTTGAGCAAGGAGTAGGTCTTGTCTATTACATATTTGGCTTATGGAAAGTTATCTGTGCTAATTTCAGTCTCTGGTTTTATGCAGCACCCCAAGGCACCTTTCCCCATAAGCAAGCACTAGTTGGTTTTCTAAATTTGAGACCCTGTTCTGTTTTGTAATTCAGTTCATGTGTAGTCAAGTTTACATTCCGTGTATTAGTGATATCTTATGATGTTTCTTTTTCTGTGTGACGTAGTTCACGTAGAATCACCGTACCTGCATCCACTCACTATGCCGCTACGGGCCTGATGACACAGATTTCATTGCTGAGTGATATTGCATTGCACGTACGTGCCACAACTTCTTTATCCATTTTTTGCTTTCTGGGATATTTACCTGGTACTGTAGACGAGCTTCTTGGGAACACGGCCGTCCCAAACTTTGGGGTGGCTGTCTGTTTTTGATTTTAATTTCCGTAAGCTCTAGGACCATAAGTGGAAGTGCCATAGGCTGTGTTGCTTTGTTTCTTACGTGTTTCAGGAAACACCATACACTTCTCCAGGGTGGCTGCTGGCAATTTACATCCTGCCAATCAGCATAACAAGGCTCCCTGTTCTCCATATCCTGTCCTACCTTTCTGGATTTTACACTTTTTTCAGATGGCCCTTTTGCCAGGGGGGCAGTGAGACTTCATTGTAGTGCAGATTTCCTTTACAGGCTTGCTTGGTTGGCCAAAAAGGGCGTATGCGTTTTTTCCTGAATATATTCAGGAAAAAACGCATACGCCCTTTTTGGCCAAGTGCATCATTGTCGACGTTCTGCCTCTTTTCCTATGCTTTCAGGGCAATTCCAGTCTACCCCCTGCAATCGTTTTCCTGAAATTCTGCCCCGCTTTCAAGTCCCCTTCGCAGGCTTACTTCAATATATTTTTGGAGGATAGCTGTCATTTATAACTCTGCAGGTTTGTGAATTACATTGCCCCTGAGCTCCTTTCTTCAACTCGCTTTCTTGTGAGCTGGGCACAAAACCGCAGGATTGCTTCAGGCCCTAATCTGTTTCCGGCAGGGCACGCTGAGCCTTTGGTTAATTCCTCTTCCTGGTGGGAAATGAGCATTACATTTGCCCGTGCAGACACCTATAGCTAGTCTCTCATTTGTTCTCCCTATTCCTGTTCATCTTGCACAGAAATTGCAAGCTGTGCCAAACAGGAGGTTAAAGGCACTGACTCTCCAAGCGGGGAGAGTGTTAGTAAAGCATCTGGAATGGTGAATCCGAGGACAAGGGTACGAAAACTGAGATGCATTTTAAATCGTTTCCCAATCACACGGTGGACCATACTGTGGGTTTCCCATGCATGTTTTAGCTGGAGGAAGAATCCCTTGAACCTGGAGAGTTGGGAGCCATGGAATAGGTACCATGCAGTATGACTTCAAAGGGTCTGCATTTGCTCACCGAAACTCACCAATGCTATCAGCCTGAAGTGTCCAGCCTTATGTCTCAACCAGATCTGGGTGTAGATGTGGTCATTCCCGGTTGCATCACATGCCCTGAGTGAATTATTTAAGAATTGCTCTCTATTTCACTGTCTTTGTGTTTTGTTTTCGAAATTTATTTGGATAATGGGATTTATCGGATTTTCACTGCTGCGTTTCGGCCGCTGTACACACGCTTGATTCTCTTACGGAGACATATATATCCATGGGTTTTAAGATTCTTCCTAGTCAGGTATATTCCTAGGCGTTGAATATGTGGTGTTGGGTCCATTTCGTTGAGCAAGGAGTAGGTCTTGTCTATTACATATTTGGCTTATGGAAAGTTATCTGTGCTAATTTCAGTCTCTGGTTTTATGCAGCACCCCAAGGCACCTTTCCCCATAAGCAAGCACTAGTTGGTTTTCTAAATTTGAGACCCTGTTCTGTTTTGTAATTCAGTTCATGTGTAGTCAAGTTTACATTCCGTGTATTAGTGATATCTTATGATGTTTCTTTTTCTGTGTGACGTAGTTCACGTAGAATCACCATACCTGCATCCACTCACTATGCCGCTACGGGCCTGATGACACAGATTTCATTGCTGAGTGATATTGCATTGTACGTACGTGCCACAACTTCTTTATCCATTTTTTGCTTTCTGGGATATTTACCTGATAATGTAGACGAGCTTCTTGTGAACACATCCGTCCCAAATATTGGGGTGGCTGTCTGTTTTTGATTTTAATTTCCGTAAGCTATAGGACAATAAGTGGAAGTGCCATAGGCTGTGTTGCTTTGTTTCTCACGTGTTTCAGGAAACACCATACACTTCTCTAGGGTGGCTGCTGGCAATTTACATCCTGCCAATCAGCATAACAAGGCTCCCTGTTCTCCATATCCTGTCCTAACTTTCTGGATTTTACACTTTTTTCAGATGGCCCTTTTGCCCGGGGGGGCAGTGAGATTTCATTGTAGTGAGGATTTCCTTTACAGGCTTGCTTGGTTGGCCAAAAAGGGCGTATGCGTTTTTTCCTGAATATATTCAGGAAAAAACGCATACGCCCTTTTTGGCCAAGTGCATCATTGTCGACGTTGTGCCTCTTTTCCTATGCTTTCAGGGCAATTCCAGTCTACACCCTGCAATCGTTTTCCTGAAATTCTGCTCCGCTTTCAAGTCCCCTTCGCAGGCTTACTTCAATATATTTTTGGAGGATAGCTGTCATTTATAACTCTGCAGGTTTGTGAAGTACAGTGCCACTGAGCTCCTTTCTTTAACTCGCTTTCTTGTGAGCTGGGCACAAAACAGCAGGATTGCTTCAGGCCCTAATCTGTTTTCAGCAGGGCACGCTGAGCCTTTGTTTAATTCCTCTTCCTGGTCGGCAATGAGCGTTACATTTGCCCGTGCAGACACCTACAGCTAGTCTCTCATTGGTTCTCCCTATTCCTGTTCATCTTGCACAGAAATTGCAAGCTGTGCCAAAGAGGAGGTTAAAGGCACTGACTCTCCAAGCAGGGAGAGTGTTAGTAAAGCATCTGGAATGGTGAACCCGAGGACCAGGATACGAAAACTGAGATGCATTTTAAATCATTTCCCAATCACACGGTGGACGATACTCTGGGTTTCCCATGCATGTTTTAGCTGGAGGACGAATCCCTTGAACCTGGAGAGTTGGGACCCATGGAATGGGTACCATGCAGTATGACTTCAAAGGGTCTTCATTTGCTCACCGAAACTCACCAGTGCTATCAGCCAGAAGTGTCCAGCCTTATGTCTCAACCAGCTCTGGGTGTAGATGTGGTCAATCCCGGTTGCATCACATGCCCTGAGTGAATTATTTAAGAATTGCTCTCTATTTCACTGTCTTTGTGTTTTGTTTTCGAAATTTATTTTGATAATGGAATTTATCGGATTTTCACTGCTGCGTTTCGGCTGCTGTACACACGCTTGATTCTCTTACGGAGACATATATATCCATGGGTTTTAAGATTCTTCCTAGTCAGGTATATTCCTAGGCGTTGAATATGTGGTGTTGGGTCCATTTCGTTGAGCAAGGAGTAGGTCTTGTCTATTACATATTTGGCTTATGGAATGTTATCTGTGCTAATTTCAGTCTCTGGTTTTATGCAGCACCCCAACGCACCTTTCCCCATAAGCAAGCACTAGTTGGTTTTCTAAATTTGAGACCCTGTTCTGTTTTGTAATTCACTTCATGTGTAGTCAAGTTTACATTCCGTGTATTAGTGATATCTTATGATGTTTCTTTTTCTCTGTGACGTAGTTCACGTAAAATCACCGTACCTGCATCCACTCACTATGCCAATACGGGCCTGATGACACAGATTTTATTGCTGAGTGATATTGCATTGCACGTACGTGCCACAACTTCTTTATCCATTTTTTGCCTTCTGGGATATTTACCTGATACTGTAGACGAGCTTCTTGTGAACACAGCCGTCCCAAATATTGGGGTGGCTGTCTGTTTTTGATTTTAATTTCCGTAAGCTATAGGACAATAAGTGGAAGTGCCATAGGCTGTGTTGCTTTGTTTCTCACGTGTTTCAGGAAACACCATACACTTCTCTAGGGTGGCTGCTGGCAATTTACATCCTGCCAATCAGCATAACAAGGCTCCCTGTTCTCCATATCCTGTCCTAACTTTCTGGATTTTACACTTTTTTCAGATGGCCCTTTTGCCCGGGGGGGCAGTGAGATTTCATTGTAGTGAGGATTTCCTTTACAGGCTTGCTTGCTTGGCCAAAAAGGGCGTATGCGTTTTTTCCTGAATATATTCAGGAAAAAACGCATACGCCCTTTTTGGCCAAGTGCATCATTGTCGACGTTGTGCCTCTTTTCCTATGCTTTCAGGGCAATTCCAGTCTACCCCCTGCAATCGTTTTCCTAAAATTCAGCCCCGCTTTCAAGTCCCCTTCACAGGCTTACTTCAATATATTTTTGGAGGATAGCTGTCATTTATAACTCTGCAGGTTTGTGAAGTACAGTGCCCCTGAGATCCTTTCTTCAACTCGCTTTCTTGTGAGCTGGGCACAAAACCGCATGATTGCTTCAGGCCCTAATCTGTTTCCAGCAGGGCACACTGAGCCTTTGTTTAATTCCTCTTCCTGGTGGGCAATGAGCGTTACATTTGCCCGTGCAGACACCTACAGCTAGTCTCTCATTGGTTCTCCCTATTCCTGTTCATCTTGCACAGAAATTGCAAGCTGTGCGAAACAGGAGGTTAAAGGCAGTGACTCTCCAAGCGGGGAGAGTGTTAGTAAAGCATCTGGAATGGTGAACCCGAGGACCAGGATACGAAAACTGAGATGCATTTTAAATCATTTCCCAATCACACGGTGGACGATACTCTGGGTTTCCCATGCATGTTTTAGCTGGAGGACGAATCCCTTGAACCTGGAGAGTTGGGACCCATGGAATGGGTACCATGCAGTATGACTTCAAAGGGTCTTCATTTGCTCACCGAAACTCACCAGTGCTATCAGCCAGAAGTGTCCAGCCTTATGTCTCAACCAGCTCTGGGTGTAGATGTGGTCAATCCCGGTTGCATCACATGCCCTGAGTGAATTATTTAAGAATTGCTCTCTATTTCACTGTCTTTGTGTTTTGTTTTCGAAATTTATTTTGATAATGGAATTTATCGGATTTTCACTGCTGCGTTTCGGCTGCTGTACACACGCTTGATTCTCTTACGGAGACATATATATCCATGGGTTTTAAGATTCTTCCTAGTCAGGTATATTCCTAGGCGTTGAATATGTGGTGTTGAGTCCATTTCGTTGAGCAAGGAGTAGGTCTTGTCTATTACATATTTGGCTTATGGAATGTTATCTGTGCTAATTTCAGTCTCTGGTTTTATGCAGCACCCCAACGCACCTTTCCCCATAAGCAAGCACTAGTTGGTTTTCTAAATTTGACACCCTGTTCTGTTTTGTAATTCACTTCATGTGTAGTCAAGTTTACATTCCGTGTATTAGTGATATCTTATGATGTTTCTTTTTCTCTGTGACGTAGTTCACGTAAAATCACCGTACCTGCATCCACTCACTATGCCAATACGGGCCTGATGACACAGATTTCATTGCTGAGTGATATTGCATTGCACGTACGTGCCACAACTTCTTTATCCATTTTTTGCCTTCTGGGATATTTACCTGATACTGTAGACGAGCTTCTTGTGAACACAGCCGTCCCAAATATTGGGGTGGCTGTCTGTTTTTGATTTTAATTTCCGTAAGCTATAGGACAATAAGTGGAAGTGCCATAGGCTGTGTTGCTTTGTTTCTCACGTGTTTCAGGAAACACCATACACTTCTCTAGGGTGGCTGCTGGCAATTTACATCCTGCCAATCAGCATAACAAGGCTCCCTGTTCTCCATATCCTGTCCTAACTTTCTGGATTTTACACTTTTTTCAGATGGCCCTTTTGCCCGGGGGGGCAGTGAGATTTCATTGTAGTGAGGATTTCCTTTACAGGCTTGCTTGCTTGGCCAAAAAGGGCGTATGCGTTTTTTCCTGAATATATTCAGGAAAAAACGCATACGCCCTTTTTGGCCAAGTGCATCATTGTCGACGTTGTGCCTCTTTTCCTATGCTTTCAGGGCAATTCCAGTCTACACCCTGCAATCGTTTTCCTGAAATTCTGCCCCGCTTTCAAGTCCCCTTCGCAGGTTTACTTCAATATATTTTTGGAGGATAGCTGTCATTTATAACTCTGCAGGTTTGTGAAGTACAGTGCCCCTGAGCTCCTTTCTTCAACTCGCTTTCTTGTGAGCTGGGCACAAAACCGCAGGATTGCTTCAGGCCCTAATCTGTTTCCAGCAGGGCACACTGAGCCTTTGTTTAATTCCTCTTCCTGGTGGGCAATGAGCGTTACATTTGCCCGTGCAGACACCTACAGCTAGTCTCTCATTGGTTCTCCCTATTCCTGTTCATTTTGCACAGAAATTGCAAGCTGTGCGAAACAGGAGGTTAAAGGCCCTGACTCTCCAAGCGGGGAGAGTGTTAGTAAAGCATCTGGAATGGTGAACCCGAGGACCAGGAAACGAAAACTGAGATGCATTTTAAATCATTTCCCAATCACACGGTGGACGATACTCTGGGTTTCCCATGCATATTTTAGCTGGAGGAAGAATCCCTTGAACCTGGAGAGTTGGGACCCATGGAATGGGTACCATGCAGTATGACTTCAAAGGGTCTGTATTTGCTCACCGAAACTCACCAAAGCTATCAGCCTGAAGTGTCCAGCCTTATGTCTCAACCAGCTCTGGGTGTAGTTGTGGTCAATCCCGGTTGCATCACATGCCCTGAGTGAATTATTTAAGAATTGCTCTCTATTTCACTGTCTTTGTGTTTTGTTTTCGAAATTTATTTTGATAATGGGATTTATCGGATTTTCACTGCTGCATTTCCGCCGCTGTACACATGCTTGATTCTCTTACGGAGACATATATATCCATGGGTTTTAAGATTCTTCCTAGTCAGGTATATTCCTAGGCGTTGAATATGTGGTGTTGAGTCCATTTCGTTGAGCAAGGAGTAGGTCTTGTCTATTACATATTTGGCTTATGGAATGTTATCTGTGCTAATTTCACTCTCTGGTTTTATGCAGCACCCCAACGCACCTTTCCCTATAAGCAAGCACTAGTTGGTTTTCTAAATTTGAGACCCTGTTCTGTTTTGTAATTCACTTCATGTGTAGTCAAGTTTACATTCCGTGTATTAGTGATAACTTATGATGTTTCTTTTTCTGTGTGACGTAGTTCACGTAGAATCACCGTACCTGCATCCACTCACTATGCCAATACGGGCCTGATGACACAGATTTCATTGCTGAGTGATATTGCATTGTACGTACGTGCCACAACTTCTTTATCCATTTTTTGCCTTCTGGGATATTTACCTGATACTGTAGACGAGCTTCTTGTGAACACAGCCGTCCCAAATATTGGGGTGGCTGTCTGTTTTTGATTTTAATTTCCGTAAGCTATAAGGCCATAAGTGGAAGTGCCATAGGCTGTGTTGCTTTGTTTCTTACGTGTTTAAGGAAACACCATACACTTCTCCAGAGTGGCTGCTGGCAATTTACATCCTGCCAATTAGCATAACAAGGCTCCCTGTTCTCCATATCCTGTCCTACCTTTCTGGATTTTACACTTTTTTCAGATGGCCCTTTTGCCCGGGGGGGCAGTGAGATTTCATTGTAGTGCAGATTTCCTTTACAGGCTTGCTTGGTTGGCCAAAAAGGGCGTATGCGTTTTTTCCTGAATATATTCAGGAAAAAACGCATACGCCCTTTTTGGCCAAGTGCATCATTGTCGACGTTGTGCCTCTTTTCCTATGCTTTCAGGGCAATTCCAGTCTACCCCCTGCAATCGTTTTCCTGAAATTCTGCCCCGCTTTCAAGTCCCCTTCGCAGGCTTACTTCAATATATTTTTGGAGGATAGCTGTCATTTATAACTCTGCAGGTTTGTGAAGTACAGTGCCCCTGAGCTCCTTTCTTCAACTCGCTTTCTTGTGAGCTGGGCACAAAACCGCAGGATTGCTTCAGGCCCTAATCTGTTTCCAGCAGGGCACACTGAGCCTTTGTTTAATTCCTCTTCCTGGTGGGCAATGAGCGTTACATTTGCCCGTGCAGACACCTACAGCTAGTCTCTCATTGGTTCTCCCTATTCCTGTTCATCTTGCACAGAAATTGCAAGCTGTGCCAAACAGGAGGTTAAAAGCACTGACTCTCCAAGTGGGGAGAGTGTTAGTAAAGCATCTGGAATGGTGAACCCGAGGACCAGGAAACGAAAACTGAGATGCATTTTAAATCATTTCCCAATCACACGGTGGATGATACTCTGGGTTTCCCATGCATGTTTTAGCTGGAGGAAGAATCCCTTGAACCTGGAGAGTTGGGACCCATGGAATGGGTACCATGCAGTATGACTTCAAAGGGTCTGCATTTGCTCACCGAAACTCACCAATGCTATCAGCCTGAAGTGTCCAGCCTTATGTCTCAACCAGCTCTGGGTGTAGATGTGGTCAATCCCGGTTGCATCACATGCCCTGAGTGAATTAGTTAAGAATTGCTCTCGATTTCACTGTCTTTGTGTTTTGTTTTCGAAATTTATTTTGATAATGGGATTTATCGGATTTTCACTGCTGCGTTTCGGCCGCTGTACACACGCTTGATTCTATTACGGAGACATATATATCCATGGGTTTTAAGATTCTTCCTAGTCAGGTATATTCCTAGGCGTTGAATATGTGGTGTTGGGTCCATTTCGTTGAGCAAGGAGTAGATCTTGTCTATTACATATTTGGCTTATGGAAAGTTATCTGTGCTAATTTCAGTCTCTGGTTTTATGCAGCACCCCAAGGCACCTTTCCCCATAAGCAAGCACTAGTTGGTTTTCTAAATTTGACACCCTGTTCTGTTTTGTAATTCAGTTCATGTGTAGTCAAGTTTACATTCCGTGTATTAGTGATATCTTATGATGTTTCTTTTTCTGTGTGACGTAGTTCACGTAGAATCACCGTACCTGCATCCACTCACTATGCCGCTACGGGCCTGATGACACAGATTTCATTGCTGAGTGATATTGCATTGTACATACGTGCCACAACTTCTTTATCCATTTTTTGCTTTCTGGGATATTTACCTGATACTGTAGACGAGCTTCTTGTGAACACAGCCGTCCCAAATATTGGGGTGACTGTCTGTTTTTGATTTTAATTTCCGTAAGCTATAGGACCATAAGTGGAAGTGCCATAGGCTGTGTTGCTTTGTTTCTTACGTGTTTCAGGAAACACCATACACTTCTCCAGGGTGGGTGCTGGCAATTTACATCCTGCCAATCAGCATAACAAGGCTCCCTGTTCTCCATATCCTTCCTACCTTTCTGGATTTTACACTTTTTTCAGATGGCCCTTTTGCCCGGGGGGGCAGTGAGATTTCATTGTAGTGCAGATTTCCTTTACAGGCTTGCTTGGTTGGCCAAAAAGGGCGTATGCGTTTTTTCCTGAATATATTCAGGAAAAAACGCATACGCCCTTTTTGGCCAAGTGCATCATTGTCGACGTTGTGCCTCTTTTCCTATGCTTTCAGGGCAATTCCAGTCTACCCCCTGCAATCGTTTTCCTGAAATTCAGCCCCGCTTTCAAGTCCCCTTCGCAGGCTTACTTCAATATATTTTTGGAGGATAGCTGTCATTTATAACTCTGCAGGTTTGTGAAGTACAGTGCCCCTGAGCTCCTTTCTTCAACTCGCTTTCTTGTGAGCTGGGCACAAAACCGCAGGATTGCTTCAGGCCCTAATCTGTTTCCAGCAGGGCACACTGAGCCTTTGTTTAATTCCTCTTCCTGGTGGGCAATGAGCGTTACATTTGCCCGTGCAGACACCTACAGCTAGTCTCTCATTGGTTCTCCCTATTCCTGTTCATCTTGCACAGAAATTGCAAGCTGTGCCAAACAGGAGGTTAAAGGCACTGACTCTCCAAGCGGGGAGAGTGTTAGTAAAGCATCTGGAATGGTGAACCCGAGGACCAGGATACGAAAACTGAGATGCATTTTAAATCGTTTCCCAATCACACGGTGGACGATACTCTGGGTTTCCCATGCATGTTTTAGCTGGAGGAAGAATGCCTTGAACCTGGAGAGTTGGGACCCATGGATTGGGTACCATGCAGTATGATTTCAAAGGGTCTGCATTTGCTCACCGAAACTCACCAATGCTACCAGCCTGAAGTGTCCAGCCTTATGTCTCAACCAGCTCTGGGTGTAGATGTGGTCAATCCCGGTTGCATCACATGCCCTGAGTGAATTATTTAAGAAATGCTCTCTATTTCACTGTCTTTGTGTTTTGTTTTCGAAATTTATTTTGATAATGGGATTTATCGGATTTTCACTGCTGCGTTTCGGCCGCTGTACACACGCTTGATTCTCTTACGGAGACATATATATCCATGGGTTTTAAGATTCTTCCTAGTCAGGTATATTCCTAGGCGTTGAATATGTGGTGTTGAGTCCATTTCGTTGAGCAAGGAGTAGGTCTTGTCTATTATATATTTGGCTTATGGAATGTTATCTGTGCTAATTTCAGTCTCTGGTTTTATGCAGCACCCCTACGCACCTTTCCCCATAAGCAAGCACTAGTTGGTTTTCTAAATTTGTGACCCTGTTCTGTTTTGTAATTCAGTTCATGTGTAGTCAAGTTTACATTCCGTGTATTAGTGATATCTTATGATGTTTCTTTTTCTGTGTGACGTAGTTCACGTAGAAACACCGTACCTGCATCCACTCACTATGCCGCTACGGGCCTGATGACACAGATTTCATTGCCGAGTGATATTGCATTGCACGTACGTGCCACAACTTCTTTATCCATTTTTTGCTTTCTGAGATATTTACCTGGTACTTTAGACGAGCTTCTTGGGAACACAGCCGTCCCAAACTTTGGGGTGGCTCTCCGTGTTTGATTTTAATTTCCCTAAGCAATAGGACCATAATTGCAATTGCCATAGGCTGTGTTGCTTAATTTCTTACGTATTTCAGGAAACACCATACACATCTCCAGGGTGGCTCTTCACAATGTACATCCTGCCAATCAGCATAACAAGGCTCCCTGTTCTCCATATCCTGTCCTACCTTTCGGGATTTTACACTTTTTTCAGATGGCCCTTTTGCCCGGGGGGGCAGTGAGATTTCATTGTAGTGCAGATTTCCTTTACAGGCTTGCTTGGTTGGCCAAAAAGGGCGTATGCGTTTTTTCCTGAATATATTCAGGAAAAAACGCATACGCCCTTTTTGGCCAAGTGCATCATTGTCGACGTTGGGCCTCTTTTCCTATGCTTTCAGGGCAATTCCAGTCTACCCCCTGCAATCGTATTCCTGAAATTCTGCCCCGCTTTCAAGTCCCCTTCGCAGGCTTACTTCAATATATTTTTGCAGGATAGCTGTCAATTATAACTCTGCAGGTTTGTGAAGTACAGTGCCACTGAGCTCCTTTCTTCAACTCGCTTTCTTGTGAGCTGGGCACAAAACCGCAGGATTGCTTCAGGCCCTAATCTGTTTCCAGCAGGGCACACTGAGCCTTTGTTTAATTCCTCTTCCTGGTGGGCAATGAGCGTTACATTTGCCCGTGCAGACACCTACAGCTAGTCTCTCATTGGTTCTCCCTATTCCTGTTCATCTTGCACAGAAATTGCAAGCTGTGCCAAAGAGGAGGTTAAAGGCACTGACTCTCCAAGCGGGGAGAGTGTTAGTAAAGCATCTGGAATGGTGAACCCGAGGACCAGGATACCAAAACTGAGATGCATTTTAAATCGTTTCCCAATCACACGGTGGACCATACTGTGGGTTTCCTATGCATGTTTTAGCTGGAGGAAGAATCCCTTGAACCTGAAGAGTTGGGACCCATGGAATAGGTACCATGCAGTATGACTTCAAAGGGTCTGCATTTGCTCACCGAAACTCACCAATGCTATCAGCCTGAACTGTCCAGCCTTATGTCTCAACCAGCTCTGGGTGTAGATGTGGTCAATCCCGGTTGCATCACATGCCCTGAGTGAATTATTTAAGAATTGCTCTCTATTTCACTGTCTTTGTGTTTTGTTTTCGAAATTTATTTTGATAATGGGATTTATCGGATTTTCACTGCTGCGTATCGGCCACTGTACACATGCTTGATTCTCTTACGGAGACATATATATCCATGGGTTTTAAGATACTTCCTAGTCAGGTATATTCCTAGGCGTTGAATATGTGGTGTTGAGTCCATTTCGTTGAGCAAGGAGTAGGTCTTGTCTATTACATATTTGGCTTATGGAAAGTTATCTGTGCTAATTTCAGTCTCTGGTTTTATGCAGCACCCCAAGGCACCTTTCCCCATAAGCAAGCACTAGTTGGTTTTCTAAATTTGAGACCCTGTTCTGTTTTGTAATTCAGTTCATGTGTAGTCAAGTTTACATTCCGTGTATTAGTGATATCTTATGATGTTTCTATTTCTGTGTGACGTAGTTCACGTAGAATCACCGTACCTGCATCCACTCACTATGCCGCTACGGGCCTGATGACACAGATTTCATTGCTGAGTGATATTGCATTGCACGTACGTGCCACAACTTCTTTATCCATTTTTTGCTTTCTGGGATATTTACCTGGTACTGTAGACGAGCTACTTGGGAACACAGCCGTCCCAAACATTGGGGTGGCTCTCTGTTTTTGATTTTAATTTCCCTAAGGAATAGGACCATAAGTGCAATTGCCATAGGCTGTGTTGCTTTATTTCTTACGTGTTTCAGGAAACACCATACACTTCTCCAGGGTGGCTGTTGGCAATTTACATCCTGCCTATCAGCATAACAAGGCTCCCTCTTATCCATATTCTGTCCTACCTTTCTGGATTTTACACTTTTTTCAGATGTCCCTCTTGCCCGGGGGGCAGTGAGACTTCATTGTAGTGCAGATTTCCTTTACAGGCTTGCTTGGTTGGCCAAAAAGGGCGTATGCGTTTTTTCCTGAATATATTCAGGAAAAAACACATACGCCCTTTTTGGCCAAGTGCATCATTGTCGACGTTCTGCCTCTTTTCCTATGCTTTCAGGGCAATTCCAGTCTACCCCTGCAATCGTTTTCCTGAAATTCTGCCCCGCTTTCAAGTCCCCTTCGCAGGCTTACTTCAATATATTTTTGGAGGATAGCTGTCATTTATAACTCTGCAGGTTTGTGAATTACAGTGCCACTGAGCTCCTTTCTTCAACTCGCTTTTTTGTGAGCTGGGAACAAAACTGCAGGATTGCTTCAGGCCCTAATCTGTTTTCAGCAGGGCATGCTGAGCCTTTGTTTAATTCCTCTTCCTGGTCAGTAATGAGCGTTACATTTGCCCGTGCAGACACCTACAGCTAGTCTCTCATTGGTTCTCCCTATTCCTGTTCATCTTGCACAGAAATTGCAAGCTGTGCCAAACAGGAGGTTAAAGGCACTGACTCTCCAAGCGGGGAGAGTGTTAGTAAAGCATCTGGAATGGTGAACCCGAGGACCAGGATACGAAAACTGAGATGCATTTTAAATCGTTTCCCAATCACACGGTGGACGATACTCTGGGTTTCCCATGCATGTTTTAACTGGAGGAAGAATGCCTTGAACCTGGAGAGTTGGGACCCATGGAATGGGTACCATGCAGTATGACTTCAAAGGGTCTGCATTTGCTCACCGAAACTCACCAATGCTATCAGCCTGAAGTGTCCAGCCTTATGTCTCAACCAGCTGTGGGTGTAGATGTGGTCAATCCCGGTTGCATCACATGCCCTGAGTGAATTAGTTAAGAATTGCTCTCTATTTCACTGTCTTTGTGTTTTGTTTTCGAAATTTATTTTGATAATGGGATTTATCGGATTTTCACTGCTGCGTTTCGGCCGCTGTACACACGCTTGATTCTCTTACGGAGACATATATATCCATGGGTTTTAAGATTCTTCCTATTCAGGTATATTCCTAGGCGTTGAATATGTGGTGTTGGGTCCATTTCGTTGAGCAAGGAGTAGGTCTTGTCTATTACATATTTGGCCTATGGAAAGTTATCTGTGCTAATTTCAGTCTCTGGTTTTATGCAGCACCCCAAGGCACCGTTCCCCATAAGCAAGCACTAGTTGGTTTCCTAAATTTGAGACCCTGTTCTGTTTTGTAATTCAGTTCATGTGTAGTCAAGTTTACATTCCGTGTATTAGTGATATCTTATGATGTTTCTTTTTCTGTGTGACGTAGTTCACGTAGAATCACCGTACCTGCATCCACTCACTATGCCGCTACGGCCTGATGACACAGATTTCATTGCTGAGTGATATTGCATTGTACGTACGTGCCACAACTTCTTTATCCATTTTTTGCTCTCTAGGATATTTACCTGATACTGTAGACGAGCTTCTTGTGAACACAGCCGTCCCAAATATTGGGGTGGCTGTCTGTTTTTGATTTTAATTTCCGTAAGCTATAGGACCATAAGTGGAAGTGCCATAGGCTGTGTTGCTTTGTTTCTTATGTGTTTCAGGAAACACCATGCACTTCTCCAGTGTGGCTGCTGGCAATTTACATCCTGCCAATCAGCATAACAAGGCTCCCTGTTCTCCATATCCTGTCCTACCTTTCTGGATTTTACACTTTTTTCAGATGGCCCTTTTGCCCAGGGGGGCAGTGAGATTTCATTGTAGTACAGATTTCATTTACAGGCTTGCTTGGTTGGCCAAAAAGGGCGTATGCGTTTTTTCCTAAATATATTCAGGAAAAAACGCATACGCACTTTTTGGCCAAGTGCATCATTGTCGACGTTGTGCCTCTTTTCCTATGCTTTCAGGGCAATTCCAGTCTACCCCCTGCAATCGTTTTCCTGAAATTCAGCCCCGCTTTCAAGTCCCCTTCGCAGGCTTACTTCAATATATTTTGGAGGATAGCTGTCATTTATAACTCTGCAGGTTTGTGAAGTACAGTGCCCCTGAGCTCCTTTCTTCAACTCGCTTTCTTGTGAGCTGGGCACAAAACCGCAGGATTGCTTCAGGCCCTAATCTGTTTCCAGCAGGGCACACTGAGCCTTTGTTTAATTCCTCTTCCTGGTGGGCAATGAGCGTTATATTTGCCCGTGCAGACACCTACAGCTAGTCTCTCATTGGTTCTCCCTATTCCTGTTCATCTTGCACAGAAATGGCAAGCTGTGCCAAACAGGAGGTTAAAGGCCGTGACTCTCCAAGCGGGGAGAGTGTTAGTAAAGCATCTGGAATGGTGAACCCGAGGACCAGGATACGAAAACTGAGATGCATTTTAAATCGTTTCCCAATCACACGGTGGACGATACTCTGGGTTTCCCATGCATGTTTTAGCTGGAGGAAGAATCCCTTGAACCTGGAGAGTTGGGCCCCATGGAATGGGTACCATGCAGTATGACTTCAAAGGGTCTGCATTTGCTCACCGAAACTCAACAGTGCAATCAGCCTGAAGTGTCCAGCCTTATGTCTCAACCAGCTCTGGGTGTAGATGTGGTCAATCCCGGTTGCATCACATGCCCTGAGTGAATTATTTAAGAATTGCTCTCTATTTCACTGTCTTTGTGTTTTGTTTTCGAAATTTATTTTGATAATGGGATTTATCGGATTTTCACTGCTGCGTTTCGGCCGCTGTACACACGCTTGATTCTCTTACGGAGACATATATATCCATGGGTTTTAAGATTCTTCCTAGTCAGGTATATTCCTAGGCGTTGAATATGTGGTGTTGGTTCCATTTCGTTGAGCAAGGAGTAGGTCTTGTCTATTACATATTTGGCTTATGGAAAGTTATCTGTGCTAATTTCAGTCTCTGGTTTTATGCAGCACCCCAACGCACCTTTCCCCATAAGCAAGCACTAGTTGGTTTTCTAAATTTGAGACCCTGTTCTTTTTTGTAATTCAGTTCATGTGTAGTCAAGTTTACATTCCGTGCATTAGTGATATCTTATGATGTTTCTTTTTCTGTGTGACGTAGTTCACGTAGAATCACCGTACCTGCATCCACTCACTATGCCGCTACGGGCCTGATGACACAGATTTCATTGCTGAGTGATACTGCATTGCACGTACGTGCCACAACTTCTTTATCCATTTTTTGCCTTCTGGGATATTTACCTGATATTGTAGACGAGCTTCTTGTGAACACAGCCGTCCCAAATATTGGGGTGGCTGTCTGTTTTTGATTTTAATTTCCCTAAGGAATAGGACCATAAGTGCAATTGCCATAGGCTGTGTTGCTTTATTTCTTACGTGTTTCAGGAAGCACCATACACTTCTCCAGGGTGGCTGTTGGCAATTTACATCCTGCCAATCAGCATAACAAGGCTCCCTGTTCTCCATATCCTGTCCTACCTATCTGGATTTTACACTTTTTTCAGATGGCCCTTTTGCCGGGGGGCAGTGAGACTTCATTGTAGTGCAGATTTCCTTTTCAAGCTTGCTTGGTTGGCCAAAAAGGGCGTATGCGTTTTTTCCTGAATATATTCAGGAAAAAACGCATACGCCCTTTTTGGCCAAGTGCATCATTGTCGACGTTCTGCCTCTTTTCCTATGCTTTCAGGGCAATTCCAGTATACCCCCTGCAATCGTTTTCCAGAAATTCTGCCCCCCTTTCAAGTCCCCTTCGCAGGCTTACTTCAATATATTTTTGGAGGATAGCTGTCATTTATAACTCTGCAGGTTTGTGAATTACAGTGCCCCTGAGCTCCTTTCTTCAACTCGCTTTCTTGTGAGCTGGGCACAAAACCGCAGGATTGCTTCAGGCCCTAATCTGTTTCCGGCAGGGCACACTGAGCCTTTGGTTAATTCCTCTTCCTGGTGGGAAATGAGCGTTACATTTGCCCGTGCAGACACCTATATCTAGTCTCTCATTGTTTCTCCCTATTCCTGTTCATCTTGCACAGAAATTGCAAGCTGTGCCAAAGAGGAGGTTAAAGGCACTGACTCTCCAAGCAGGGAGAGTGTTAGTAAAGCATCTGGAATGGTGAACCCGAGGACCAGGATACGAAAACTGAGATGCATTTTAAATCGTTTCCCAATCACACGGTGGACCATACTGTGGGTTTCCCATGCATGTTTTAGCTGGAGGAAGAATCCCTTGAACCTGAAGAGTTGGGACCCATGGAATAGGTACCATGCAGTATGACTTGAAAGGGTCTGCATTTGCTCACCGAAACTCACCAATGCTATCAGCCTGTAGTGTCCAGCCTTATGTCTCAACCAGCTCTGGGTGTAGATGTGGTCAATCCCGGTTGCATCACATGCCCTGAGTGAATTATTTAAGAATCGCTCTCTATTTCACTGTCTTTGTGTTTTGTTTTCGAAATTTATTTTGATAATGGGATTTATCGGATTTTCACTGCTGCGTATCGGCCGCTGTACACACGCTTGATTCTCTTACGGAGACATATATAACCATGGGTTTTAAGATTCTTCCTAGTCAGGTATATTCCTAGGCGTTGAATATGTGGTGTTGAGTCCATTTCGTTGAGCAAGGAGTAGGTCTTGTCTATTACATATTTGGCTTTTGGAATGTTATCTGTGCTAATTTCAGTCTCTGGTTTTATGCAGCACCCCAAGGCACCTTTCCCCATAAGCAAGCACTAGTTGGTTTTCTAAATTTGAGACCCTGTTCTGTTTTGTAATTCAGTTCATGTGTAGTCAAGTTTACATTCCGTGTATTAGTGATATCTTATGATGTTTCTTTTTCTGTGTGACGTAGTTCACGTAGAATCACCGTACCTGCATCCACTCACTATGCCAATACGGGCCTGATGACACAGATTTCATTGCTGAGTGATATTGCATTGCACGTACGTGCCAGAACTTCTTTATCCATTTTTTTCTTTCTGGGATATTTACCTGATACTGGAGACGAGCTTCTTGTGAACACAGCCATCCCAAATATTGGGCTGGCTGTCTGTTTTTGATTTTAATTTCCGTAAGCTATAGGACCATAAGTGGAAGTGCCATAGGCTGTGTTGCTTTGTTTCTTACGTGTTTCAGGAAACACCATACACTTCTCCACAGTGGCTGCTGGCAATTTACATCCTGCCAATTAGCATAACAAGGCTCCCTCTTCTCCATATCCTGTCCTACCTTTCTGGATTTTACACTTTTTTCAGATGGCCCTTTTGCCCGGGGGGGCAGTGAGATTTCATTGTAGTGCAGATTTCCTTTACAGGCTTGCTTGGTTGGCCAAAAAGGGCGTATGCGTTTTTTCCTGAATATATTCAGGAAAAAACGCATACGCCCTTTTTGGCCAAGTGCATCATTGTCCACGTTGTGCCTCTTTTCCTATGCTTTCAGGGCAATTCCAGTCTACCCCCTGCAATCGTTTTCCTGAAATTCTGCCCCGCTTTCAAGTCCCCTTCACAGGCTTACTTCAATATAATTTTGGAGGATAGCTGTCATTTATAACTCTGCAGGTTTGTGAATTACAGTGCCCCTGAGCTCCTTTCTTCAACTCGCTTTCCTGTGAGCTGGGCACAAAACCGCAGGATTGCTTCAGGCCCTAATCTGTTTTCAGCAGGGCACGCTGAGCCTTTGTTTAATTCCTCTTCCTGGTCGGCAATGAGCGTTACATTTGCCCGTGCAGACACCTACAGCTAGTCTCTCATTGGTTCTCCCTATTCCTGTTCATCTTGCACAGAAATTGCAAGCTGTGCCAAACAGGAAGTTAAAGGCACTGACTCTCCAAGCGGGGAGAGTGTTAGTAAAGCATCTGGAATGGTGAACCCGAGAACCAGGATACGAAAACTGAGATGCATTTTAAATCGTTTCCCAATCACACGGTGGACGATACTCTGGGTTTCCCATGCATGTTTTAGCTGGAGGAAGAATCCCTTGAACCTGGAGAGTTGGGACCCATGGAATGTGTACCATGCAGTATGACTTCAAAGGGTCTGCATTTGCTCACCGAAACTCACCAATGCTATCAGCCTGAAGTGTCCAGCCTTATGTCTCAACCAGCTGTGGGTGTAGATGTGGTAAATCCCGGTTGCATCACATGCCCTGAGTGAATTAGTTAAGAATTGCTCTCTATTTCACTGTCTTTGTGTTTTGTTTTCGAAATTTATTTTGATAATTGGATTTATCGGATTTTCACTGCTGCGTTTCAGCCGCTGTACACACGCTTGATTCTCTTACGGAGACATATATATCCATGGGTTTTAAGATTCTTCCTAGTCAGGTATATTCCTAGGCGTTGAATATGTGGTGTTGGGTCCATTTCGTTGAGCACGGTGTAGGTCTTGTCTATTACATATTTGGCTTATGGAAAGTTATCTATGCTAATTTCAGTCTCTGGTTTTATGCAGCACCCCAACGCACCTTTCCCCATAAGCAAGCACTAGTTGATTTTCTAAATTTGAGATCCTGTTCTGTTTTGTAATTCAGTTCATGTGTAGTCAAGTTTACATTCCGTGTATTAGTGATATATTATGATGTTTCTTTTTCTGTGTGACGTAGTTCACGTAGAATCACCGTACCTGCATCCACTCACTATGCCGCTACGGGCCTGATGACACAGATTTCATTGCTGAGTGATATTGCATTGTACGTACGTGCCACAACTTCTTTATCCAATTTTTGCTTTCTGGGATATTTACCTGATACTGTAGACGAGCTTCTTGTGAACACAGCCGTCCCAAATATTGGGGTGGCTGTCTGTTTTTGATTTTAATTTCCGTAAGCTATAGGACCATAAGTGGAAGTGCCATAGGCTGTGTTGCTTTGTTTGTTACGTGTTTCAGGAAACACCATACACTTCTCCATGGTGTCTGCTGGCAATTTACATCCTGCCAATCAGCATAACAAGGCTCCCTGTTCTCCATATCCTGTCCTACATTTCTGGATTTTACACTTTTTTCAGATGGCCATTTTGCCCGGAGGGGTAGGGGCAGTGAGACTTCATTGTAGTGCAGATTTCCATTACAGGCTTGCTTGGTTGGCCAAAAAGGGCGTATGCGTTTTTTCCTGAATATATTCAGGAAAAAACGCATACGCCCTTTTTGGCCAAGTGCATCATTGTCGACGTTCTGCCTCTTTTCCTATGCTTTCAGGGCAATTCCAGTCTACCCCCTGCAATCGTTTTCCTGAAATTCTGCCCCGCTTTCAAGTCCCCTTCGCAGTCTTACTTAAATATATTTTTGGAGGATAGCTGTCATTTATAACTCTGCAGGTTTGTGAATTACAGTGCCCCTGAGCTCCTTTCTTCAACTCGCTTTCTTGTGAGCTGGGCACAAAACCGCAGGATTGCTTCAGGCCCTAATCTGTTTCCGGCAGGGCACACTGAGACTTTGTTTAATTCCTCTTCCTGGTGGGAAATTAGCATTACATTTGCCCGTGCAGACACCTATAGCTAGTCTCTCATTGTTTCTCCCTATTCCTGTTCATCTTGCACAGAAATTGCAAGCTGTGCCAAACAGGAGGTTAAAAGCACTGACTCTCCAAGCAGGGAGAGTGTTAGTAAAGCATCTGGAATGGTGAACCCGAGGACCAGGATACGAAAACTGAGATGCATTTTAAATCGTTTCCCAATCACACGGTGGACCATACTGTGGGTTTCCCATGCATGTTTTAGCTGGAGGAAGAATCCCTTGAACCTGAAGAGTTGGGACCCATGGAATAGGTACCATGCAGTATGACTTCAAAGGGTCTACATTTGCTCACCGAAACTCACCAAAGCTATCAGCCTGTAGTGTCCAGCCTTATGTCTCAACCAGCTCTGGGTGTAGATGTGGTCAATCCCGGTTGCATCACATGCCCTGAGTGAATTATTTAAGAATCGCTCTCTATTTCACTGTCTTTGTGTTTTGTTTTCGAAATTTATTTTGATAATGGGATTTATCGGATTTTCACTGCTGCGTATCGGCCGCTGTACACACGCTTGATTCTCTTACGGAGACATATATAACCATGGGTTTTAAGAATCTTCCTAGTCAGGTATATTCCTAGGCGTTGAATATGTGGTGTTGAGTCCATTTCGTTGAGCAAGGAGTAGGTCTTGTCTATTACATATTTGGCTTATGGAATGTTATCTGTGCTAATTTCAGTGTCTGGTTTTATGCAGCACCCCAAGGCAACTTTCCCCATAAGCAAGCACTAGTTGGTTTTCTAAATTTGAGACCCTGTTCTGTTTTGTAATTCAGTTCATGTGTAGTCAAGTTTACATTCCGTGTATTAGTGATATCTTATGATGTTTCTTTTTCTGTGTGACGTAGTTCACGTAGAATCACCGTACCTGCATCCACTCACTATGCCGCTATGGGCCTGATGACACAGATTTCATTGCTGAGTGATATTGCATTGTACGTACGTGCCAAAACTTCTTTATCCATTTTTTGCTTTCTGGGATATTTACCTGATACTGTAGACGAGCTTATTGTGAACACAGCCGTCCCAAATATTGGGGTGGCTGTCTGTTTTTGATTTTAATTTCCGTAAGCTATAGGACCATAAGTGGAATTGCCATAGGCTGTGTTGCTTTGTTTCTTACGTGTTTCAGGAAACACCATACACTTCTCCAGGGTGGCTGCCGGCAATTTACATCCTGCCAATCAGCATAACAAGGCTCCCAGTTCTCCATATCCTGTCCTACATTTCTGGATTTTACACTTTTTTCAGATGGCCCTTTTGCCCGGGGGGCAGTGAGACTTCATTGTAGTGCAGATTTCCTTTACAGGCTTGCTTGGTTGGCCAAAAAGTGCGCATGCGTTTTTTCCTGAATATATTCAGGAAAAAACGCATACGCACTTTTGGCCAACTGCATCATTGTCGACGTTGTGCCTCTTTTCCTATGCTTTCAGGGCAATTCCAGTCTACCCCCTGCAATCGTTTTCCTGAAATTCTGCCCCACTTTCAAGTCCCCTTCACAGGCTTACTTCAATATATTTTTGGAGGATAGCTGTCATTTATAACTCTGCAGGTTTGTGAATTACTGTGCCCCTGAGCTCCTTTCTTCAACTCGCTTTCTTGTGAGCTGGGCACAAAACCGCAGGATTGCTTCAGGCCCTAATCTGTTTTCAGCAGGGCACGCTGAGCCTTTGTTTAATTCCTCTTCCTGGTCGGCAATGAGCGTTATATTTGCCCGTGCAGACACCTACAGCTAGTCTCTCATTGGTTCTCCCTATTCCTGTTCATCTTGCACAGAAATTGCAAGCTGTGCCAAACAGGAGGTTAAAGGCACTGACTCTCCAAGCGGGGAGAGTGTTAGTAAAGCATCTGGAATGGTGAACCCGAGGACCAGGATACGAAAACTGAGATGCATTTTAAATCGTTTCCCAATCACACGGTGGACGATACTCTGGGTTTCCCATTCATGTTTTAGCTGGAGGAAGAATCCCTTGAACCTGGAGAGTTGGGACCCATGGAATGGGTACCATGCAGTATGACTTCAAAGGGTCTGCATTTGCTCACCGAAACTCACCAATGCTATCAGCCTGAAGTGTCCAGCCTTATGTCTCAACCAGCTGTGGGTGTAGATGTGGTCAATCCCGGTTGCATCACATGCCCTGAGTGAATTATTTAAGAATTGCTCTCTATTTCACTGTCTTTGTGTTTTGTTTTCGAAATTTATTTTGATAATGGGATTTATCGGATTTTCACTGCTGTGTTTCGGCCGCTGTACACACGCTTGATTCTCTTACGGAGACATATATATCCATGGGTTTTAAGATTCTTCCTAGTCAGGTATATTCCTAGGCGTTGAATATGTGGTGTTGGGTCCATTTCGTTGAGCAAGGAGTAGGTCTTGTCTATTACATATTTGGCTTATGGAAAGTTATCTGTGCTAATTTCAGTCTCTGGTTTTATGCAGCACCCCAAGGCACCTTTCCCCATAAGCAAGCACTAGTTGGTTTTCTAAATTTGAGACCCTGTTCTGTTTTGTAATTCAGTTCATGTGTAGTCCAGTTTACATTCCGTGTATTAGTGATATCTTATGATGTTTCTTTTTCTGTGTGACGTAGTTTACGTAGATTCACCGTATCTGCATCCACTCACTATGCCGCTACGGTCCTGATGACACAGATTTCATTCCTGAGTGATATTACATTGTACGTACGTGCCACAAATTCTTTATCCATTTTTTGCTTTCTGGGATATTTACCTGATACTGTAGACGAGCTTCTTGTGAACACAGCCGTCCCAAATATTGGGGTGGCTGTCTGTTTTTGATTTTAATTTCCGTAAGCTATAGGACCATAAGTGGAAGTGCCATAGGCTGTGTTGCTTTGTTTCTTACGTGTTTCAGGAAACACCATACACTTCTCCATGGTGGCTGCCGGCAATTTACATCCTGGCAATCAGCATAACAAGGCTCCCTGTTCTCCATATCCTGTCCTAGATTTCTGGATTTTACACTTTTTTCAGATGGCCGTTTTGCCCGGGGGGCAGTGAGACTTCATTGTAGTGCAGATTTCCTTTACAGGCTTGCTTGGTTGGCCAAAAAGTGCGTATGCGTTTTTTCCTGAATATATTCAGGAAAAAACGCATACGCCCTTTTTGGCCAAGTGCATCATTGTCGACGTTGTGCCTCTTTTCCTATGCTTTCAGGGCAATTCCAGTCTACCCCCTGCAATCGTTTTCCTGAAATTCTGCCCCCCTTACAAGTCCCCTTCGCAGGCATACTTCAATATATTTTTGGAGGATAGCTGTCATTTATAACTCTGCAGGTTTGTGAATTACAGTGCCCCTGAGCTCCTTTCTTCAACTCGCTTTCTTGTGAGCTGGGCACAAAACCGCAGGATTGCTTCAGGCCCTAATCTGTTTCCAGCAGGGCACACTGAGCCTTTGTTTAATTCCTCTTCCTGGTGGGCAATGAGTGTTACATTTGCCCGTGCAGACACCTACAGCTAGTCTCTCATTGGTTCTCCCTATTCCTGTTCATCTTGCACAGAAATTGCAAGCTGTGCCAAAGAGGAGGTTAAAGGCACTGACTCTCCAAGCGGGGAGAGTGTTAGTAAAGCATCTGGAAGGGTGAACACGAGGACCAGGATACGAAAACTGAGATGCATTTTAAATCGTTTCCCAATCACACGGTAGACGATACTCTGGGTTTCCCATGCATGTTTTAGCTGGAGGAAGAATGCCTTGAACCTGGAGAGTTGGGACCCATGGAATGGGTACCATGCAGTATGACTTCAAAGGGTCTGCATTTGCTCACCGAAACTCACCAATGCTATCAGGCTGAAGTGTCCAGCCTTATGTCTCAACCAGCTCTGGGGGTAGATGTGGTCAATCCCGGTTGCATCACATGCCCTGAGTGAATTATTTAAGAATTGCTCTCTATTTCACTGTCTTTGTGTTTTGTTTTCGAAATTTATTTTGATAATGGGATTTATCGGATTTTCACTGCTGCGTTTCGGCCGCTGTACACACGCTTGATTCTCTTACGGAGACATATATATCCATGGGTTTTAAGATTCTTCCTAGTCAGGTATATTCCTAGGCGTTGAATATGTGGTGTTGAATCCATTTCGTTGAGCAAGGAGTAGGTCTTGTCTATTACATATTTGGCTTATGGAATGTTATCTGTGCTAATTTCAGTCACTGGTTTTATGCAGCACCCCAAGGCACCTTTCCCCATAAGCAAGCACTAGTTGTTTTTCTAAATTTGAGACCCTGTTCTGTTTTGTAATTCAGTTCATGTGTAGTCAAGTTTACATTCCGTGTATTAGTGATATCTTACGATGTTTCTTTTTCTGTGTGACGTAGTTCACGTAGAATCACCGTACCTGCATCCACTCACTATGCCGCTACGGGCCTGATGACACAGATTTCATTGCTGAGTGATATTGCATTGTACGTACGTGCCACAACTTCTTTATCCATTTTTTGCTTTCTGGGATATTTACCTGATACTGTAGACGAGCTTCTTGTGAACACAGCCGTCCCAAATATTGGGGTGGCTGTCTGTTTTTGATTTTAATTTCCGTAAGCTATAGGACCATAAGTGGAAGTGCCATAGGCTGTGTTGCTTTGTTTCTTACCTGTTTCAGGAAACACCATACACTTCTCCAGGGTGGCTGCCGGCAATTTACATCCTGCGAATCAGCATAACAAGGCTCCCTGTTCTCCATATCCTGTCCTACATTTCTGGATTTTACACTTTTTTCAAGTGGCCCTTTTGCCCGGAGGGGTGGGGGCAGTGAGACTTCATTGTAGTGCAGATTTCCATTACAGGCTTGGTTGGTTGGCCAAAAAGGGCGTATGCGTTTTTTCCTGAATATATTCAGGAAAAAACGCATACGCCCTTTTTGGCCAAGTGCATCATTGTCGACGTTCTGCCTCTTTTCCTATGCTTTCAGGGCAATTCCAGTCTACCCCCTGCAATCGTTTTCCTGAAATTCTGCCCCGCTTTCAAGTCCCCTTCGCAGTCTTACTTAAATATATTTTTGGAGGATAGCTGTCATTTATAACTCTGCAGGTTTGTGTATTACAGTGCCCCTGAGCTCCTTTCTTCAACTCGCTTTCTTGTGAGCTGGGCACAAAACCGCAGGATTGCTTCAGGCCCTAATCTGTTTCCGGCAGGGCACACTGAGCCTTTGTTTAATTCCTCTTCCTGGTGGGAAATTAGCGTTACATTTGCCCGTGCAGACACCTATAGCTAGTCTCTCATTGTTTCTCCCTATTCCTGTTCATCTTGCACAGAAATTGCAAGCTGTGCCAAACAGGAGGTTAAAAGCACTGACTCTCCAAGCAGGGAGAGTGTTAGTAAAGCATCTGGAATGGTGAACCCGAGGACCAGGATACGAAAACTGAGATGCATTTTAAATTGTTTCCCAATCACACGGTGGACCATACTGTGTGTTTCCCATGCATGTTTTAGCTGGAGGAAGAATCCCTTGAACCTGAAGAGTTGGGACCCATGGAATAGGTACCATGCAGTATGACTTCAAAGGGTCTACATTTGCTCACCGAAAATCACCAATGCTATCAGCCTGTAGTGTCCAGCCTTATGTCTCAACCAGCTCTGGGTGTAGATGTGGTCAATCCCGGTTGCATCACATGCCCTTAGTGAATTATTTAAGAATCGCTCTCTATTTCACTGTCTTTGTTTTCGAAATTTATTTTGATAATGGGATTTATCGGATTTTCACTGCTGCGTTTCGGCCGCTGTACACACGCTTGATTCTCTTACGGAGACATATATATCCATGGGTTTTAAGATTCTTCCTAGTCAGGTATATTCCTAGGCGTTGAATATGTGGTGTTGGGTCCATTTCGTTGAGCAAGGAGTAGGTCTTTTTTATTACATATTTGGCTTATGGCAAGTTATCTGTGCTAATTTCAGTCTCTGGTTTTATGCAGCACCCCAAGGCACTTTTCACCATAAGCAAGCACTAGTCGGTTTTCTAAATTTGAGACCCTGTTCTGTTTTGTAATTCAGTTCATGTGTAGTCAAGTTTACATTCCGTGTATTAGTGATATCTTATGATGTTTCTTTTTCTGTGTGACGTAGTTCACGTAGAATCACCGTACCTGCATCCACTTAATATGCCGCTACGGGCCTGATGACACAGATTTCATTGCTGAGTGATATTGCATTGTACGTACGTGCCAAAACTTCTTTATCCATTTTTTGCTTTCTGGGATATTTACCTGATACTGTAGACGAGCTTCTTGTGAACACAGCCGTCCCAAATATTGGGGTGGCTGTCTGTTTTTGATTTTAATTTCCGTAAGCTATAGGACCATAAGTGGAATTGCCATAGGCTGTGTTGCTTTGTTTCTTACGTGTTTCTGGAAACACCATACACTTCTCCAGGGTGGCTGCTGGCAATTTACATCCTGCCAATCAGCATAACAAGGCTCCCAGTTCTCCATATCCTGTCCTACGTTTCTGGATTTTACACTTTTTTCAGATGGCCCTTTTGCCCGGGGGGCAGTGAGACTTCATTGTAGTGCAGATTTCCTTTACAGGCTTGCTTGGTTGGCCAAAAAGTGCGCATGCGTTTTTTCCTGAATATATTCAGGAAAAAACACATACGCACTTTTTGGCCAACTGCATCATTGTCGACGTTCTGCCTCTTTTCCTATGCTTTCAGGGCAATTCCAGTCTACCCCCTGCAATCGTTTTCCTGAAATTCTGCCCCGCTTTCAAGTCCCCTTCACAGGCTTACTTCAATATATTTTTGGAGGATAGCTGTCATTTATAACTCTGCAGGTTTGTGAATTACAGTGCCCCTGAGCTCCTTTCTTCAACTCGCTTTCCTGTGAGCTGGGCACAAAACCGCAGGATTGCTTCAGGCCCTAATCTGTTTTCAGCAGGGCACGCTGAGCCTTTGTTTAATTCCTCTTCCTGGTCGGCAATGAGCGTTACATTTGCCCGTGCAGACACCTACAGCTAGTCTCTCATTGGTTCTCCCTATTCCTGTTCATCTTGCACAGAAATTGCAAGCTGTGCCAAACAGGAGGTTAAAGGCACTGACTCTCCAAGCGGGGAGAGTGTTAGTAAAGCATCTGGAATGGTGAACCCAAGGACCAGGATACGAAAACTGAGATGCATTTTAAATCGTTTCCCAATCACACGGTGGACAATACTCTGGGTTTCCCATGCATGTTTTAGCTGGAAGAAGAATCCCTTGAACCTGGAGAGTTGGGACCCATGGAATGGGTACCATGCAGTATGACTTCAAAGGGTCTGCATTTGCTCACCGAAACTCACCAATGCTATCAGCCTGAAGTGTCCAGCCTTATGTCTCAACCAGCTGTGGGTGTAGATGTGGTCAATCCCGGTTGCATCACATGCCCTGAGTGAATTATTTAAGAATTGCTCTCTATTTCACTGTCTTTGTGTTTTGTTTTCGAAATTTATTTTGATAATGTGATTTATCGGATTTTCACTGCTGTGTTTCGGCCGCTGTACACACGCTTGATTCTCTTACGGAGACATATATATCCATGGGTTTTAAGATTCTTCCTAGTCAGGTATATTCCTAGGCGTTGAATATGTGGTGTTGGGTCCATTTCGTTGAGCAAGGAGTAGGTCTTGTCTATTACATATTTGGTTTATGGAAAGTTATCTGTGCTAATTTCAGTCTCTGGTTTTATGCAGCACCCCAAGGCACCTTTCCCCATAAGCAAGCACTAGTTGGTTTTCTAAATTTGAGACCCTGTTCTGTTTTGTAATTCAGTTCATGTGTAGTCCAGTTTACATTCCGTGTATTAGTGATATCTTATGATGTTTCTTTTTCTGTGTGACGTAGTTCACGTAGATTCACCGTACCTGCATCCACTCACTATGCCGCTACGGGCCTGATGACACAGATTTCATTCCTGAGTGATATTGCATTGTACGTACGTGCCACAACTTCTTTATCCATTTTTTGCTTTCTGGGATATTTACCTGATACTGTAGACGAGCTTCTTGTGAACACAGCCGTCCCAAATATTGGGGTGGCTGTCTGTTTTTGATTTTAATTTCCGTAAGCTATAGGACCATAAGTGGAAGTGCCATAGGCTGTGTTGCTTTGTTTCTTACGTGTTTCAGGAAACACCATACACTTCTCCATGGTGGCTGCCGGCAATTTACCTCCTGCCAATCAGCATAACAAGGCTCCCTGTTCTCCATATCCTGTCCTACCTTTCTGGATTTTACACTTTTTTCAGATGGCCCTTTTGCCCGGGGGGCAGTGAGACTTCATTGTAGTGCAGATTTCCTTTACAGGCTTGCTTGGTTGGCCAAAAAGGGCGTATGCGTTTTTTCCTGAATATATTCAGGAAAAAACGCATACGCCCTTTTTGGCCAAGTGCATCATTGTCGACGTTGTGCCTCTTTTCCTATGCTTTCAGGGCAATTCCAGTCTACCCCCTGCAATCGTTTTCCTGAAATTCTGCCCCCCTTACAAGTCCCCTTCGCAGGCTTACTTCAATATATTTTTGGAGGATAGCTGTCATTTATAACTCTGCTGGTTTGTGAATTACAGTGCCCCTGAGCTCCTTTCTTCAACTCGCTTTCTTGTGAGCTGGGCACAAAACCGCAGGATTGCTTCAGGCCCTAATCTGTTTTCAGCAGGGCACGCTGAGCCTTTGTTTAATTCCTCTTCCTGGTCGGCAATGAGCGTTATATTTGCCCGTGCAGACACCTACAGCTAGTCTCTCATTGGTTCTCCCTATTCCTGTTCATCTTGCACAGAAATTGCAAGCTGTGCCAAACAGGAGGTTAAAGGCACTGACTCTCCAAGCGGGGAGAGTGTTAGTAAAGCATCTGGAATGGTGAACCCGAGGACCAGGATACGAAAACTGAGATGCATTTTAAATCGTTTCCCAATCACACGGTGGACGATACTCTGGGTTTCCCATTCATGTTTTAGCTGGAGGAAGAATCCCTTGAACCTGGAGAGTTGGGACCCATGGAATGGGTACCATGCAGTATGACTTCAAAGGGTCTGCATTTGCTCACCGAAACTCACCAATGCTATCAGCCTGAAGTGTCCAGCCTTATGTCTCAACCAGCTGTGGGTGTAGATGTGGTCAATCCCGGTTGCATCACATGCCCTGAGTGAATTATTTAAGAATTGCTCTCTATTTCACTGTCTTTGTGTTTTGTTTTCGAAATTTATTTTGATAATGGGATTTATCGGATTTTCACTGCTGTGTTTCGGCCGCTGTACACACGCTTGATTCTCTTACGGAGACATATATATCCATGGGTTTTAAGATTCTTCCTAGTCAGGTATATTCCTAGGCGTTGAATATGTGGTGTTGGGTCCATTTCGTTGAGCAAGGAGTAGGTCTTGTCTATTACATATTTGGCTTATGGAAAGTTATCTGTGCTAATTTCAGTCTCTGGTTTTATGCAGCACCCCAAGGCACCTTTCCCCATAAGCAAGCACTAGTTGGTTTTCTAAATTTGAGACCCTGTTCTGTTTTGTAATTCAGTTCATGTGTAGTCCAGTTTACATTCCGTGTATTAGTGATATCTTATGATGTTTCTTTTTCTGTGTGACGTAGTTCACGTAGATTCACCGTATCTGCATCCACTCACTATGCCGCTACGGTCCTGGTGACACAGATTTCATTCCTGAGTGATATTGCATTGTACGTACGTGCCACAAATTCTTTATCCATTTTTTGCTTTCTGGGATATTTACCTGATACTGTAGACGAGCTTCTTGTGAACACAGCCGTCCCAAATATTGGGGTGGCTGTCTGTTTTTGATTTTAATTTCCGTAAGCTATAGGACCATAAGTGGAAGTGCCATAGGCTGTGTTGCTTTGTTTCTTACGTGTTTCAGGAAACACCATACACTTCTCCATGGTGGCTGCCGGCAATTTACATCCTGGCAATCAGCATAACAAGGCTCCCTGTTCTCCATATCCTGTCCTAGATTTCTGGATTTTACACTTTTTTCAGATGGCCCTTTTGCCCGGGGGGCAGTGAGACTTCATTGTAGTGCAGATTTCCTTTACAGGCTTGCTTGGTTGGCCAAAAAGTGCGTATGCGTTTTTTCCTGAATATATTCAGGAAAAAACGCATACGCCCTTTTTGGCCAAGTGCATCATTGTCGACGTTGTGCCTCTTTTCCTATGCTTTCAGGGCAATTCCAGTCTACCCCCTGCAATCGTTTTCCTGAAATTCTGCCCCCCTTACAAGTCCCCTTCGCAGGCATACTTCAATATATTTTTGGAGGATAGCTGTCATTTATAACTCTGCAGGTTTGTGAATTACAGTGCCCCTGAACTCCTTTCTTCAACTCGCTTTCTTGTGAGCTGGGCACAAAACCGCAGGATTGCTTCAGGCCCTAATCTGTTTCCAGCAGGGCACACTGAGCCTTTGTTTAATTCCTCTTCCTGGTGGGCAATGAGTGTTACATTTGCCCGTGCAGACACCTACACCTAGTCTCTCATTGGTTCTCCCTATTCCTGTTCATCTTGCACAGAAATTGCATGCTGTGCCAAAGAGGAGGTTAAAGGCACTGACTCTCCAAGCGGGGAGAGTGTTAGTAAAGCATCTGGAAGGGTGAACACGAGGACCAGGATACGAAAACTGAGATGCATTTTAAATCGTTTCCCAATCACACGGTAGACGATACTCTGGGTTTCCCATGCATGTTTTAGCTGGAGGAAGAATGCCTTGAACCTGGAGAGTTGGGACCCATGGAATGGGTACCATGCAGTATGACTTCAAAGGGTCTGCATTTGCTCACCGAAACTCACAAATGCTATCAGGCTGAAGTGTCCAGCCTTATGTCTCAACCAGCTCTGGGGGTAGATGTGGTCAATCCCGGTTGCATCACATGCCCTGAGTGAATTATTTAAGAATTGCTCTCTATTTCACTGTCTTTGTGTTTTGTTTTCGAAATTTATTTTGATAATGGGATTTATCGGATTTTCACTGCTGCGTTTCGGCCGCTGTACACACGCTTGATTCTCTTACGGAGACATATATATCCATGGGTTTTAAGATTCTTCCTAGTCAGGTATATTCCTAGGCGTTGAATATGTGGTGTTGAATCCATTTCGTTGAGCAAGGAGTAGGTCTTGTCTATTACATATTTGGCTTATGGAATGTTATCTGTGCTAATTTCAGTCACTGGTTTTATGCAGCACCCCAAGGCACCTTTCCCCATAAGCAAGCACTAGTTGTTTTTCTAAATTTGAGACCCTGTTCTGTTTTGTAATTCAGTTCATGTGTAGTCAAGTTTACATTCCGTGTATTAGTGATATCTTACGATGTTTCTTTTTCTGTGTGACGTAGTTCACGTAGAATCACCGTACCTGCATCCACTCACTATGCCGCTACGGGCCTGATGACACAGATTTCATTGCTGAGTGATATTGCATTGTACGTACGTGCCACAACTTCTTTATCCATTTTTTGCTTTCTGGGATATTTACCTGATACTGTAGACGAGCTTCTTGTGAACACAGCCGTCCCAAATATTGGGGTGGCTGTCTGTTTTTGATTTTAATTTCCGTAAGCTATAGGACCATAAGTGGAAGTGCCATAGGCTGTGTTGCTTTGTTTCTTACCTGTTTCAGGAAACACCATACACTTCTCCAGGGTGGCTGCCGGCAATTTACATCCTGCGAATCAGCATAACAAGGCTCCCTGTTCTCCATATCCTGTCCTACATTTCTGGATTTTACACATTTTTCAAGTGGCCCTTTTGCACGGAGGGGTGGGGGCAGTGAGACTTCATTGTAGTGCAGATTTCCATTACAGGCTTGGTTGGTTGGCCAAAAAGGGCGTATGCGTTTTTTCCTGAATATATTCAGGAAAAAACGCATACGCCCTTTTTGGCCAAGTGCATCATTGTCGACGTTCTGCCTCTTTTCCTATGCTTTCAGGGCAATTCCAGTCTACCCCCTGCAATCGTTTTCCTGAAATTCTGCCCCGCTTTCAAGTCCCCTTCGCAGTCTTACTTAAATATATTTTTGGAGGATAGCTGTCATTTATAACTCTGCAGGTTTGTGTATTACAGTGCCCCTGAGCTCCTTTCTTCAACTCGCTTTCTTGTGAGCTGGGCACAAAACCGCAGGATTGCTTCAGGCCCTAATCTGTTTCCGGCAGGGCACACTGAGCCTTTGTTTAATTCCTCTTCCTGGTGGGAAATTAGCGTTACATTTGCCCGTGCAGACACCTATAGCTAGTCTCTCATTGTTTCTCCCTATTCCTGTTCATCTTGCACAGAAATTGCAAGCTGTGCCAAACAGGAGGTTAAAAGCACTGACTCTCCAAGCAGGGAGAGTGTTAGTAAAGCATCTGGAATGGTGAACCCGAGGACCAGGATACGAAAACTGAGATGCATTTTAAATTGTTTCCCAATCACACGGTGGACCATACTGTGTGTTTCCCATGCATGTTTTAGCTGGAGGAAGAATCCCTTGAACCTGAAGAGTTGGGACCCATGGAATAGGTACCATGCAGTATGACTTCAAAGGGTCTACATTTGCTCACCGAAAATCACCAATGCTATCAGCCTGTAGTGTCCAGCCTTATGTCTCAACCAGCTCTGGGTGTAGATGTGGTCAATCCCGGTTGCATCACATGCCCTTAGTGAATTATTTAAGAATCGCTCTCTATTTCACTGTCTTTGTTTTCGAAATTTATTTTGATAATGGGATTTATCGGATTTTCACTGCTGCGTTTCGGCCGCTGTACACACGCTTGATTCTCTTACGGAGACATATATATCCATGGGTTTTAAGATTCTTCCTAGTCAGGTATATTCCTAGGCGTTGAATATGTGGTGTTGGGTCCATTTCGTTGAGCAAGGAGTAGGTCTTTTTTATTACATATTTGGCTTATGGCAAGTTATCTGTGCTAATTTCAGTCTCTGGTTTTATGCAGCACCCCAAGGCACTTTTCACCATAAGCAAGCACTAGTCGGTTTTCTAAATTTGAGACCCTGTTCTGTTTTGTAATTCAGTTCATGTGTAGTCAAGTTTACATTCCGTGTATTAGTGATATCTTATGATGTTTCTTTTTCTGTGTGACGTAGTTCACGTAGAATCACCGTACCTGCATGCACTTAATATGCCGCTACGGGCCTGATGACACAGATTTCATTGCTGAGTGATATTGCATTGTACGTACGTGCCAAAACTTCTTTATCCATTTTTTGCTTTCTGGGATATTTACCTGATACTGTAGACGAGCTTCTTGTGAACACAGCCGTCCCAAATATTGGGGTGGCTGTCTGTTTTTGATTTTAATTTCCGTAAGCTATAGGACCATAAGTGGAATTGCCATAGGCTGTGTTGCTTTGTTTCTTACGTGTTTCTGGAAACACCATACACTTCTCCAGGGTGGCTGCTGGCAATTTACATCCTGCCAATCAGCATAACAAGGCTCCCAGTTCTCCATATCCTGTCCTACGTTTCTGGATTTTACACTTTTTTCAGATGGCCCTTTTGCCCGGGGGGCAGTGAGACTTCATTGTAGTGCAGATTTCCTTTACAGGCTTGCTTGGTTGGCCAAAAAGTGCGCATGCGTTTTTTCCTGAATATATTCAGGAAAAAACACATACGCACTTTTTGGCCAACTGCATCATTGTCGACGTTGTGCCTCTTTTCCTATGCTTTCAGGGCAATTCCAGTCTACCCCCTGCAATCGTTTTCCTGAAATTCTGCCCCACTTTCAAGTCCCCTTCACAGGCTTACTTCAATATATTTTTGGAGGATAGCTGTCATTTATAACTCTGCAGGTTTGTGAATTACAGTGCCCCTGAGCTCCTTTCTTCAACTCGCTTTCCTGTGAGCTGGGCACAAAACCGCAGGATTGCTTCAGGCCCTAATCTGTTTTCAGCAGGGCACGCTGAGCCTTTGTTTAATTCCTCTTCCTGGTCGGCAATGAGCGTTACATTTGCCCGTGCAGACACCTACAGCTAGTCTCTCATTGGTTCTCCCTATTCCTGTTCATCTTGCACAGAAATTGCAAGCTGTGCCAAACAGGAGGTTAAAGGCACTGACTCTCCAAGCGGGGAGAGTGTTAGTAAAGCATCTGGAATGGTGAACCCGAGGACCAGGATACGAAAACTGAGATGCATTTTAAATCGTTTCCCAATCACACGGTGGACGATACTCTGGGTTTCCCATGCATGTTTTAGCTGGAAGAAGAATCCCTTGAACCTGGAGAGTTGGGACCCATGGAATGGGTACCATGCAGTATGACTTCAAAGGGTCTGCATTTGCTCACCGAAACTCACCAATGCTATCAGCCTGAAGTGTCCAGCCTTATGTCTCAACCAGCTGTGGGTGTAGATGTGGTCAATCCCGGTTGCATCACATGCCCTGAGTGAATTATTTAAGAATTGCTCTCTATTTCACTGTCTTTGTGTTTTGTTTTCGAAATTTATTTTGATAATGGGATTTATCGGATTTTCACTGCTGTGTTTCGGCCGCTGTACACACGCTTGATTCTCTTACGGAGACATATATATCCATGGGTTTTAAGATTCTTCCTAGTCAGGTATATTCCTAGGCGTTGAATATGTGGTGTTGGGTCCATTTCGTTGAGCAAGGAGTAGGTCTTGTCTATTACATATTTGGTTTATGGAAAGTTATCTGTGCTAATTTCAGTCTCTGGTTTTATGCAGCACCCCAAGGCACCTTTCCCCATAAGCAAGCACTAGTTGGTTTTCTAAATTTGAGACCCTGTTCTGTTTTGTAATTCAGTTCATGTGTAGTCCAGTTTACATTCCGTGTATTAGTGATATCTTATGATGTTTCTTTTTCTGTGTGACGTAGTTCACGTAGATTCACCGTACCTGCATCCACTCACTATGCCGCTACGGGCCTGATGACACAGATTTCATTCCTGAGTGATATTGCATTGTACGTACGTGCCACAACTTCTTTATCCATTTTTTGCTTTCTGGGATATTTACCTGATACTGTAGACGAGCTTCTTGTGAACACAGCCGTCCCAAATATTGGGGTGGCTGTCTGTTTTTGATTTTAATTTCCGTAAGCTATAGGACCATAAGTGGAAGTGCCATAGGCTGTGTTGCTTTGTTTCTTACGTGTTTCAGGAAACACCATACACTTCTCCATGGTGGCTGCCGGCAATTTACCTCCTGCCAATCAGCATAACAAGGCTCCCTGTTCTCCATATCCTGTCCTACCTTTCTGGATTTTACACTTTTTTCAGATGGCCCTTTTGCCCGGGGGGCAGTGAGACTTCATTGTAGTGCAGATTTCCTTTACAGGCTTGCTTGGTTGGCCAAAAAGGGCGTATGCGTTTTTTCCTGAATATATTCACGAAAAAACGCATACGCCCTTTTTGGCCAAGTGCATCATTGTCGACGTTGTGCCTCTTTTCCTATGCTTTCAGGGCAATTCCAGTCTACCCCCTGCAATCGTTTTCCTGAAATTCTGCCCCCCTTACAAGTCCCCTTCGCAGGCTTACTTCAATATATTTTTGGAGGATAGCTGTCATTTATAACTCTGCTGGTTTGTGAATTACAGTGCCCCTGAGCTCCTTTCTTCAACTCGCTTTCTTGTGAGCTGGGCACAAAACCGCAGGATTGCTTCAGGCCCTAATCTGTTTCCAGCAGGGCACACTGAGCCTTTGTTTAATTCCTCTTCCTGGTGGGCAATGAGCGTTACATTTGCCCGTGCAGACACCTACAGCTAGTCTCTCATTGGTTCTCCCTATTCCTGTTCATCTTGCACAGAAATTGCAAGCTGTGCCAAAGAGGAGGTTAAAGGCACTGTCTCTCCAAGCGGGGAGAGTGTTAGTAAAGGATCTGGAAGGGTGAACACGAGGACCAGGATACGAAAACTGAGATGCATTTTAAATCGTTTCCCAATCACACGGTAGACGATACTCTGTGTTTCCCATGCATGTTTTAGCTGGAGGAAGAATGCCTTGAACCTGGAGAGTTGGGACCCATGGAATGGGTACCATGCAGTATGACTTCAAAGGGTCTGCATTTGCTCACCGAAACTCACCAATGCTATCAGCCTGAAGTGTCCAGCCTTATGTCTCAACCAGCTCTGGGTGTAGATGTGGTCAATCCCGGTTGCATCACATGCCCTGAGTGAATTAGTTAAGAATTGCTCTCTATTTCACTGTCTTTCTGTTTTGTTTTCGAAATTTATTTTGATAATGGGATTTATCGGATTTTCACTGCTGCGTTTCAGCCGCTGTACACACGCTTGATTCTCTTACGGAGACATATATATCCATGGGTTTTAAGATTCTTCCTAGTCAGGTATATTCCTAGGCGTTGAATATGTGGTGTTGGGTCCATTTCGTTGAGCACGGTGTAGGTCTTGTCTATTACATATTTGGCTTATGGAAAGTTATCTGTGCTAATTTCAGTCTCTGGTTTTATGCAGCACCCCAACGCACCTTTCCCCATAAGCAAGCACTAGTTGGTTTTCTAAATTTGAGACCCTGTTCTGTTTTGTAATTCAGTTCATGTGTAGTCAAGTTTACATTCCGTGTATTAGTGATATCTTATGATGTTTCTTTTTCTGTGTGACGTAGTTCACGTAGAATCACCGTACCTGCATCCACTCACTATGCCGCTACGGGCCTGATGACACAGATTTCATTGCTGAATGATATTGCATTGTACGTACGTGCCACAACTTCTTTATCCAATTTTTGCTTTCTGGGATATTTACCTGATACTGTAGACGAGCTTCTTGTGAACACAGCCGTCCCAAATATTGGGGTGGCTGTCTGTTTTTGATTTTAATTTCCGTAAGCTATAGGACCATAAGTGGAAGTGCCATAGGCTCTGTTGCTTTGTTTGTTACGTGTTTCAGGAAACACCATACACTTCTCCATGGTGGCTGCTGGCAATTTACATCCTGCCAATCAGCATAACAAGGCTCCCTGTTCTCCATATCCTGTCCTACATTTCTGGATTTTACACTTGTTTCAGATGGCCATTTTGCCCGGAGGGGTGGGGGCAGTGAGACTTCATTGTAGTGCAGATTTCCATTTCAGGCTTGCTTGGTTGGCCAAAAAGGGCGTATGCGTTTTTTCCTGAATATATTCAGGAAAAAACGCATACGCCCTTTTTGGCCAAGTGCATCATTGTCGACGTTCTGCCTCTTTTCCTATGCTTTCAGGGCAATTCCAGTCTACCCCCTGCAATCGTTTTCCTGAAATTCTGCCCCGCTTTCAAGTCCCCTTCGCAGTCTTACTTAAATATATTTTTGGAGGATAGCTGTCATTTATAACTCTGCAGGTTTGTGAATTACAGTGCCCCTGAGCTCCTTTCTTCAACTCGCTTTCTTGTGAGCTGGGCACAAAACCGCAGGATTGCTTCAGGCCCTAATCTTTTTCCGGCAGGGCACACTGAGCCTTTGTTTAATTCCTCTTCCTGGTGGGAAATTAGCGTTACATTTGCCCGTGCAGACACCTATAGCTAGTCTCTCATTGTTTCTCCCTATTCCTGTTCATCTTGCACAGAAATTGCAAGCTGTGCCAAACAGGAGGTTAAAAGCACTGACTCTCCAAGCAGGGAGAGTGTTACTAAAGCATCTGGAATGGTGAACCCGCGGACCAGGATACGAAAACTGAGATGCATTTTAAATCGTTTCCCAATCACACGGTGGACCATACTGTGGGTTTCCCATGCATGTTTTAGCTGGAAGAAGAATCCCTTGAACCTGAAGAGTTGGGACCCATGGAATAGGAACCATGCAGTATGACTTCAAAGGGTCTACATTTGCTCAACGAAACTCACCAATGCTATCAGCCTGTAGTGTCCAGCCTTATGTCTCAACCAGCTCTGGGTGTAGATGTGGTCAATCCCGGTTGCATCACATGCCCTGAGTGAATTATTTAAGAATCGCTCTCTATTTCACTGTCTTTGTGTTTTGTTTTCGAAATTTATTTTGATAATGGGATTTATCGGATTTTCACTGCTGCGTATCGGCCGCTGTACACACGCTTGATTCTCTTACGGAGACATATATAACCATGGGTTTTAAGATTCTTCCTAGTCAGGTATATTCCTAGGCGTTGAATATGTGGTATTGGGTCCATTTCGTTGAGCAAGGAGTAGGTCTTTTTTTTATTACATATTTGGCTTATGGAAAGTTATCTGTGCTAATTTCAGTCTCTGGTTTTATGCAGCACCCCAAGGCACCTTTCACCATAAGCAAGCACTAGTCGGTTTTATAAATTTGAGACCCTGTGCTGTTTTGTAATTCAGTTCATGTGTAGTCAAGTTTACATTCCGTGTATTAGTGATATCTTATGATGTTTCTTTTTCTGTGTGACGTAGTTCACGTAGAATCACCATACCTGCATCCACTTACTATGCCGCTACGGGCCTGATGACACAGATTTCATTGCTGAGTGATATTGCATTGCATGTACGTGCCACAACATTTTTATCCATTTTTTGCTTTCTGGGATATTTACCTGATACTGTAGACGAGCTTCTTGTGAACACAGCCGTCCCAAATATTGGGGTGGCTGTCTGTTTTTGATTTTAATTTCCGTAAGCTATAGGACCATAAGTGGAAGTGCCATAGGCTGTGTTGCTTTGTTTCTTACGTGTTTCAGGAAACACCATACACTTCTCCAGGGTGGCTGCTGGCAATTTACATCCTGCCAATCAGCATAACAAGGCTCCCTGTTCTCCATATCCTGTCCTAACTTTCTGGATTTTACACATTTTTCAGATGGCCCTTTTGCCCGGGGGGGCAGTGAGATTTCATTGTAGTGCAGATTTCCTTTACAGGCTTGCTTGGTTGGCCAAAAAGGGCGTATGCGTTTTTTCCTGAATATATTCAGGAAAAAACGCATATGCGCTTTTTGGCCAAGTGCATCATTGTCGACGTTCTGCCTCTTTTCCTATGCTTTCAGGGCAATTCCAGTCTACCCCCTGCAATCGTTTTCCTGAAATTCTGCCCTGCTTTCAAGTCCCCTTCGCAGGCTTACTTCAATATATTTTTGAAGGATAGCTGTCAATTATAACTCTGCAGGTTTGTGAATTACAGTGCCCCTGAGCTCCTTTCTTCAACTCGCTTTCTTGTGAGCTGGGCACAAAACCGCAGGATTGCTTCAGGCCCTAATCTGTTTCCAGCAGGGCACACTGAGCCTTTGTTTAATTTCTCTTCCTGGTGGGCAATGAGCGTTACATTTGCCCGTGCAGACACCTACAGCTAGTCTCTCATTGGTTCTCCCTATTCCTGTTCATCTTGCACAGAAATTGCAAGCTGTGCCAAAGAGGAGGTTAAAGGCACTGACTCTCCAAGCGGGGAGAGTGTTAGTAAAGCATCTGGAAGGGTGAACACGAGGACCAGGATACGAAAACTGAGATGCATTTTAAATCGTTTCCCAATCACACGGTAGACGATACTCTGGGTTTCCCATGCATGTTTTAGCTGGAGGAAGAATGCCTTGAACCTGGAGAGTTGGGACCCATGGAATGGGTACCATGCAGTATGACTTCAAAGGGTCTGCATTTGCTCACCGAAACTCACCAATGCTATCAGCCTGAAGTGTCCAGCCTTATGTCTCAACCAGCTCTGGGTGTAGATGTGGTCAATCCCGGTTGCATCACATGCTCTGAGTGAATTATTTAAGAATTGCTCTCTATTTCACTGTTTTTGTTTTCGAAATTTATTTTGATAATGGGATTTATCGGATTTTCACTGCTGCGTTTCGGCCGCTGTACACACGCTTGATTCTCTTACGGAGACATATATATCCATGGGTTTTAAGATTCTTCCTAGTCAGGTATATTCCTAGGCGTTGAATATGTGGTGTTGGGTCCATTTCGTTGAGCAAGGAGTAGGTCTTGTCTATTACATATTTGGCTTATGGAAAGTTATCTGTGCTAATTTCAGTCTCTGGTTTTATGCAGCACCCCAAGGCACCTTTCCCCATAAGCAAGCACTAGTTGGTTTTCTAAATTTGAGACCCTGTTCTTTTTTGTAATTCAGTTCATGTGTAGTCAAGTTTACATTCCGTGTATTAGTGATATCTTATGATGTTTCTTTTTCTGTGTGACGTAGTTCACGTAGAAACACCGTACCTGCATCCACTCACTATGCCGCTACGGGCCTGATGACACAGATTTCATTGCCGAGTGATATTGCATTGCACGTACGTGCCACAACTTCTTTATCCATTTTTTGCTTTCTGGGATATTTACCTGGTACTGTAGACGAGCTTCTTGGGAACACAGGCGTCCCAAACTTTGGGGTGGCTCTCCGTGTTTGATTTTAATTTCCCTAAGCAATAGGACCATAATTGCAATTGCCATAGGCTGTGTTGCTTAATTTCTTACGTGTTTCAGGAAACACCATACACATCTCCAGGGTGGCTCTTCACAATGTACATCCTGCCAATCAGCATAACAAGGCTCCCTGTTCTCCATATCCTGCCCTACCTTTCGGGATTTTACACTTTTTTCAGATGGTCCTTTTGCCCGGGGGGGCAGTGAGATTTCATTGTAGTGCAGATTTCCGTTACAGGCTTGCTTGGTTGGCCAAAAAGGGCGTATGCGTTTTTTCCTGAATATATTCAGGAAAAAACGCATACGCCCTTTTTGGCCAAGTGCATCATTGTCGATGTTCTGCCTCTTTTCCTAAGCTTTCAGGGCAATTCCAGTCTACCCCCTGCAATCGTTTTCCTGAAATTCTGACCCGCTTTCAAGTCCCCTTCGCAGGCTTACTTCAATATATTTTTGGAGGAGAGCTGTCATTTATAACACTGCAGGTTTGTGAATTACAGTGCCCCTGAGCTCCTTTCTTCAACACGCTTTCTTGTGAGCTGGACACAAAACCAAAGGATTGCTTCAGGCCCTAATCTGTTTTCAGCAGGGCACGCTGAGCCTTTGTTTAATTCCTCTTCCTGGTGGGCAATGAGCATTACATTGGCCCGTGCAGACACCTACAGCTAGTCTCTCATTGGTTCTCCCTATTCCTGTTCATCGTGCACAGAAATTGCAAGCTGTGCCAAACAGGAGGTTAAAGGCACTGACTCTCCAAGCGGGGAAAGTGTTAGTAAAGCATCTGGAATGGTGAACCCGAGGACCAGGATACGAAAACTGAGATGCATTTTAAATCGTTTCCCAATCACACGGTGGACGATACTCTGGGTTTCCCAGGCATGTTTTAGCTGGAGGAAGAATCCCTTGAACCTGGAGAGTTGGGACCCATGGAATGGGTACCATGCAGTATGACTTCAAAGGGTCTGCATTTGCTCACCGAAACTGACCAATGCTATCAGGCTGAAGTGTCCAGCCTTATGTCTCAACCAGCTCTGGGTGTAGATGTGGTCAATCCCGGTGGCATCACATGCCCTGAGTGAATTATTTAAGAATTGCTCTCTATTTCACTGTCTTTGTGTTTTGTTTTCGAAATTTATTTTGATAATGGGATTTATCGGATTTTCACTGCTGCGTTTCGGCCGCTGTAAACACGCTTGATTCTCTTACGGAGACATATATATCCATGGGTTTTAAGATTCTTCCTAGTCAGGTATATTCCTAGGCGTTGAATATGTGGTGTTGAGTCCATTTCGTTGAGCAAGGAGTAGGTCTTGTCTATTACATATTTGGCTTATGGAATGTTATCTGTGCTAATTTCAGTCACTGGTTTTATGCAGCACCCCAAGGCACCTTTCCCCATAAGCAAGCACTAGTTGGTTTTCTAAATTTGAGACCCTGTTCTGTTTTGTAATTCAGTTCATGTGTAGTCAAGTTTACATTCCGTGTATTAGTGATATCTTACGATGTTTCTTTTTCTGTGTGACGTAGTTCACGTAGAATCACCGTACCTGCATCCACTCACTATGCCGCTACGGGCCTGATGACACAGATTTCATTGCTGAGTGATATTGCATTGTACGTACGTGCCACAACTTCTTTATCCATTTTTTGCTTTCTGGGATATTTACCTGATACTGTAGACGAGCTTCTTGTGAACACAGCCGTCCCAAATATTGGGGTGGCTGTCTGTTTTTGATTTTAATTTCCGTAAGCTATAGGACCATAAGTGGAATTGCCATAGGCTGTGTTGCTTTGTTTCTTACCTGTTTCAGGAAACACCATACACTTCTCCAGGGTGGCTGCTGGCAATTTACATCCTGCCAATCAGCATAACAAGGCTCCCAGTTCTCCATATCCTGTCCTACATTTCTGGATTTTACACTTTTTTCAGATGGCCCTTTTGCCCGGGGGGCAGTGAGACTTCATTGTAGTGCAGATTTCCTTTACAGGCTTGCTTGGTTGGCCAAAAAGTGCGCATGCGTTTTTTCCTGAATATATTCAGGAAAAAACGCATACGCACTTTTTGGCCAACTGCATCATTGTCGACGTTGTGCCTCTTTTCCTATGCTTTCAGGGCAATTCCAGTCTACCCCCTGCAATCGTTTTCCTGAAATTCTGCCCCACTTTCAAGTCCCCTTCACAAGCTTACTTCAATATATTTTTGGAGGATAGCTGTCATTTATAACTCTGCAGGTTTGTGAATTACAGTGCCCCTGAGCTCCTTTCTTCAACTCGCTTTCTTGTGAGCTGGGCACAAAACCGCAGGATTGCTTCAGGCCCTAATCTGTTTTCAGCAGGGCACGCTGAGCCTTTGTTTAATTCCTCTTCCTGGTCGGCAATGAGCGTTATATTTGCCCGTGCAGACACCTACAGCTAGTCTCTCATTGGTTCTCCCTATTCCTGTTCATCTTGCACAGAAATTGCAAGCTGTGCCAAACAGGAGGTTAAAGGCACTGACTCTCCAAGCGGGGAGAGTGTTAGTAAAGCATCTGGAATGGTGAACCCGAGGACCAGGATACGAAAACTGAGATGCATTTTAAATCGTTTCCCAATCACACGGTGGACGATACTCTGGGTTTCCCATTCATGTTTTAGCTGGAGGAAGAATCCCTTGAACCTGGAGAGTTGGGACCCATGGAATGTGTACCATGCAGTATGACTTCAAAGGGTCTGCATTTGCTCACCGAAACTCACCAATGCTATCAGCCTGAAGTGTCCAGTCTTTTGTCTCAACCAGCTGTGGGTGTAGATGTGGTCAATCCCGGTTGCATCACATGCCCTGAGTGAATTATTTAAGAATTGCTCTCTATTTCACTGTCTTTGTGTTTTGTTTTCGAAATTTATTTTGATAATGGGATTTATCGGATTTTCACTGCTGCGTTTCGGCCGCTGTACACACGCTTGATTCTCTTACGGAGACATATATATCCATGGGTTTTAAGATTCTTCCTAGTCAGGTATATTCCTAGGCGTTGAATATGTGGTGTTGGGTCCATTTCGTTGAGCAAGGAGTAGGTCTTGTCTATTACATATTTGGCTTATGGAAAGTTATCTGTGCTAATTTCAGTCTCTGGTTTTATGCAGCACCCCAAGGCACCTTTCCCCATAAGCAAGCACTAGTTGGTTTTCTAAATTTGAGACCCTGTTCTGTTTTGTAATTCAGTTCATGTGTAGTCCAGTTTACATTCCGTGTATTAGTGATATCTTATGATGTTTCTTTTTCTGTGTGACGTAGTTCACGTAGATTCACCGTACCTGCATCCACTCACTATGCCGCTACGGGCTGATGACACAGATTTCATTCCTGAGTGATATTTCATTGTACGTACGTGCCACAACTTCTTTATCCATTTTTTGCTTTCTGGGATATTTACCTGATACTGTAGACGAGGTTCTTGTGAACACAGCCGTCCCAAATATTGGGGTGGCTGTCTGTTTTTGATTTTAATTTCCGTAAGCTATAGGACCATAAGTGGAAGTGCCATAGGCTGTGTTGCTTTGTTTCTTACGTGTTTCAGGAAACACCATACACTTCTCCAGGGTGGCTGCCGGCAATTTACATCCTGCCAATCAGCATAACAAGGCTCCCTGTTCTCCATATCCTGTCCTAGATTTCTGGATTTTACACTTTTTTCAGATGGCCCTTTTGCCCGGGGGGCAGTGAGACTTCATTGTAGTGCAGATTTCCTTTACAGGCTTGCTTGGTTGGCCAAAAAGGGCGTATGCGTTTTTTCCTGAATATATTCAGGAAAAAACGCATACGCCCTTTTTGGCCAAGTGCATCATTGTCGACGTTGTGCCTCTTTTCCTATGCTTTCAGGGCAATTCCAGTCTACCCCCTGCAATCGTTTTCCTGAAATTCTGCCCCCCTTACAAGTCCCCTTCGCAGGCATACTTCAATATATTTTTGGAGGATAGCTGTCATTTATAACTCTGCAGGTTTGTGAATTACAGTGCCCCTGAGCTCCTTTCTTCAACTCGCTTTCTTGTGAGCTGGGCACAAAACCGCAGGATTGCTTCAGGCCCTAATCTGTTTCCAGCAGGGCACACTGAGCCTTTGTTTAATTCCTCTTCCTGGTGGGCAATGAGCGTTACATTTGCCCGTGCAGACACCTACAGCTAGTCTCTCATTGGTTCTCCCTATTCCTGTTCATCTTGCACAGAAATTGCAAGCTGTGCCAAAGAGGAGGTTAAAGGCACTGTCTCTCCAAGCGGGGAGAGTGTTAGTAAAGCATCTGGAAGGGTGAACACGAGGACCAGGATACGAAAACTGAGATGCATTTTAAATCGTTTCACAATCACACGGTAGACGATACTCTGTGTTTCCCATGCATGTTTTAGCTGGAGGAAGAATGCCTTGAACCTGGAGAGTTGGGACCCATGGAATGGGTACCATGCAGTATGACTTCAAAGGGTCTGCATTTGCTCACCGAAACTCACCAATGCTATCAGCCTGAAGTGTCCAGCCTTATGTCTCAACCAGCTCTGGGAGTAGATGTGGTCAATCCCGGTTGCATCACATGCTCTGAGTGAATTATTTAAGAATTGCTCTCTATTTCACTGTTTTTGTTTTCGAAATTTATTTTGATAATGGGATTTATCGGATTTTCACTGCTGCGTTTTGGCCGCTGTACACACGCTTGATTCTCTTACGGAGACATATATATCCATGGGTTTTAAGATTCTTCCTAGTCAGGTATATTCCTAGGCGTTGAATATGTGGTATTGGGTCCATTTCGTTGAGCAAGGAGTAGGTCTTGTCTATTACATATTTGGCTTATGGAAAGTTATCTGTGCTAATTTCAGTCTCTGGTTTTATGCAGCACCCCAAGGCACCTTTCACCATAAGCAAGGACTAGTCGGTTTTCTAAATTTGAGACCCTGTGCTGTTTTGTAATTCAGTTCATGTGTAGTCAAGTTTACATTCCGTGTATTAGTGATATCTTATGATGTTTCTTTTTCTGTGTGACGTAGTTCACGTAGAATCACCATACCTGCATCCACTTACTATGCCGCTACGGGCCTGATGACACAGATTTCATTGCTGAGTGATATTGCATTGCATGTACGTGCCACAACTTCTTTATCCATTTTTTGCTTTCTGGGATATTTACCTGATACTGTAGACGAGCTTCTTGTGAACACAGCCGTCCCAAATATTGGGGTGGCTGTCTGTTTTTGATTTTAATTTCCGTAAGCTATAGGACCATAAGTGGAAGTGCCATAGGCTGTGTTGCTTTGTTTCTTACGTGTTTCAGGAAACACCATACACTTCTCCAGGGTGGCTGCTGGCAATTTACATCCTGCCAATCAGCATAACAAGGCTCCCTGTTCTCCATATCCTGTCCTACCTTTCTGGATTTTACACATTTTTCAGATGGCCCTTTTGCCCGGGGGGGCAGTGAGATTTCATTGTAGTGCAGATTTCCTTTACAGGCTTGCTTGGTTGGCCAAAAAGGGCGTATGCGTTTTTTCCTGAATATATTCAGGAAAAAACGCATACGCCCTTTTTGGCCAAGTGCATCATTGTCGACGTTGTGCCTCTTTTCCTATGCTTTCAGGGCAATTCCAGTCTACCCCCTGCAATCGTTTTCCTGAAATTCTGCCCTGCTTTCAAGTCCCCTTCGCAGGCTTACTTCAATATATTTTTGAAGGATAGCTGTCAATTATAACTCTGCAGGTTTGTGAATTACAGTGCCCCTGAGCTCCTTTCTTCAACTCGCTTTCTTGTGAGCTGGGCACAAAACCGCAGGATTTCTTCAGGCCCTAATCTGTTTCCAGCAGGGCACACTGAGCCTTTGTTTAATTTCTCTTCCTGGTGGGCAATGAGCGTTACATTTGCCCGTGCAGACACCTACAGCTAGTCTCTCATTGGTTCTCCCTATTCCTGTTCATCTTGCACAGAAATTGCAAGCTGTGCCAAAGAGGAGGTTAAAGGCACTGACTCTCCAAGCAGGGAGAGTGTTAGTAAAGCATCTGGAAGGGTGAACACGAGGACCAGGATACGAAAACTGAGATGCATTTTAAATCGTTTCCCAATCACACGGTAGACGATACTCTGGGTTTCCCATGCATGTTTTAGCTGGAGGAAGAATGCCTTGAACCTGGAGAGTTGGGACCCATGGAATGGGTACCATGCAGTATGACTTCAAAGGGTCTGCATTTGCTCACCGAAACTCACCAATGCTATCAGCCTGAAGTGTCCAGCCTTATGTCTCAACCAGCTCTGGGTGTAGATGTGGTCAATCCCGGTTGCATCACATGCTCTGAGTGAATTATTTAAGAATTGCTCTCTATTTCACTGTTTTTGTTTTCGAAATTTATTTTGATAATGGGATTTATCGGATTTTCACTGCTGCGTTTCGGCCGCTGTACACACGCTTGATTCTCTTACGGAGACATATATATCCATGGGTTTTAAGATTCTTCCTAGTCAGGTATATTCCTAGGCGTTGAATATGTGGTGTTGGGTCCATTTCGTTGAGCAAGGAGTAGGTATTTCTTATTACATATTTGGCTTATGGAAAGTTATCTGTGCTAATTTCAGTCTCTGGTTTTATGCAGCACCCCAAGGCACTTTTCACCATAAGCAAGCACTAGTCGGTTTTCTAAATTTGAGACCCTGTTCTGTTTTGTAATTCAGTTCATGTGTAGTCAAGTTTACATTCCGTGTATTAGTGATATCTTATGATGTTTCTTTTTCTGTGTGACGTAGTTCACGTAGAATCACCATACCTGCATCCACTTACTATGCCGCTACGGGCCTGATGACACAGATTTCATTGCTGAGTGATATTGCATTGCACGTACGTGCCACAACTTCTTTATCCATTTTTTGCTTTCTGGGATATTTACCTGATACTGTAGAAGAGCTTCTTGTGAACACAGCCGTCCCAAATATTGGGGTGGCTGTCTGTTTTTGATTTTAATTTCCGTAAGCTATAGGACCATAAGTGGAAGTGCCATAGGCTGTGTTGCTTTGTTTCTTACGTGTTTCAGGAAACACCATACACTTCTCCAGGGTGGCTGCTGGCAATTTACATCCTGCCAATCAGCATAACAAGGCTCCCTGTTCTCCATATCCTGTCCTACCTTTCTGGATTTTACACTTTTTTCAGATGGCCCTTTTGCCCGGGGGGCAGTGAGACTTCATTGTAGTGCAGATTTCCGTTACAGGCTTGCTTGGTTGGCCAAAAAGGGCGTATGCGTTTTTTCCTGAATATATTCAGGAAAAAACGCATACGCCCTTTTTGGCCAAGTGCATCATTGTCGATGTTCTGCCTCTTTTCCTATGCTTTCAGGGCAATTCCAGTCTACCCCCTGCAATCGTTTTCCTGAAATTCTGCCCCGCTTTTAAGTCCCCTTCGCAGGCTTACTTCAATATATTTTTCGAGGAGAGCTGTCATTTATAACACTGCAGGTTTGTGAATTACAGTGCCCCTGAGCTCCTTTCTTCAACACGCTTTCTTGTGAGCTGGACACAAAACCAAAGGATTGCTTCAGGCCCTAATCTGTTTTCAGCAGGGCACGCTGAGCCTTTGTTTAATTCCTCTTCCTGGTGGGCAATGAGCATTACATTGGCCCGTGCAGACACCTACAGCTAGTCTCTCATTGGTTCTCCCTATTCCTGTTCATCGTGCACAGAAATTGCAAGCTGTGCCAAACAGGAGGTTAAAGGCACTGACTCTCCAAGCGGGGAAAGTGTTAATAAAGCATCTGGAATGGTGAACCCGAGGACCAGGATACGAAAACTGAGATGCATTTTAAATCGTTTCCCAATCACACGGTGGACGATACTCTGGGTTTCCCAGGCATGTTTTAGCTGGAGGAAGAATCCCTTGAACCTGGAGAGTTGGGACCCATGGAATGGGTACCATGCAGTATGACTTCAAAGGGTCTGCATTTGCTCACCGAAACTCACCAATGCTATCAGCCTGAAGTGTCCAGCCTTATGTCTCAACCAGCTCTGGGTGTAGATGTGGTCAATCCCGGTTGCATCACATGCCCTGAGTGAATTATTTAAGAATTGCTCTCTATTTCACTGTCTTTGTGTTTTGTTTTCGAAATTTATTTTGATAATGGGATTTATCGGATTTTCACTGCTGCGTTTCGGCCGCTGTACACACGCTTGATTCTCTTACGGAGACATATATATCCATGGGTTTTAAGATTCTTCCTAGTCAGGTATATTCCTAGGCGTTGAATATGTGGTGTTGAGTCCATTTCGTTGAGCAAGGAGTAGGTCTTGTCTATTACATATTTGGCTTATGGAATGTTATCTGTGCTAATTTCAGTCACTGGTTTTATGCAGCACCCCAAGGCACCTTTCCCCATAAGCAAGCACTAGTTGGTTTTCTAAATTTGAGACCCTGTTCTGTTTTGTAATTCAGTTCATGTGTAGTCAAGTTTACATTCCGTGTATTAGTGATATCTTACGATGTTTCTTTTTCTGTGTGACGTAGTTCACGTAGAATCACCGTACCTGCATCCACTCACTATGCCGCTACGGGCCTGATGACACAGATTTCATTGCTGAGTGATATTGCATTGTACGTACGTGCCACAACTTCTTTATCCATTTTTTGCTTTCTGGGATATTTACCTGATACTGTAGACGAGCTTCTTGTGAACACAGCCGTCCCAAATATTGGGGTGGCTGTCTGTTTTTGATTTTAATTTCCGTAAGCTATAGGACCATAAGTGGAAGTGCCATAGGCTGTGTTGCTTTGTTTCTTACCTGTTTCAGGAAACACCATACACTTCTCCAGGGTGGCTGCTGGCAATTTACATCCTGCCAATCAGCATAACAAGGATCTCTGTTCTCCATATCCTGTCCTACATTTATGGATTTTACACTTTTTTCAAGTGGCCCTTTTGCCCGGAGGGGTGGGGGCAGTGAGACTTCATTGTAGTGCAGATTTCCATTACAGGCTTGCTTGGTTGGCCAAAAAGGGCGTATGCGTTTTTTCCTGAATATATTCAGGAAAAAACGCATACGCCCTTTTTGGCCAAGTGCATCATTGTCGACGTTCTGCCTCTTTTCCTATGCTTTCAGGGCAATTCCAGTCTACCCCCTGCAATCGTTTTCCTGAAATTCTGCCCCGCTTTCAAGTCCCCTTCGCAGTCTTACTTCAATATATTTTTGGAGGATAGCTGTCATTTATAACTCTGCAGGTTTGTGTATTACAGTGCCCCTGAGCTCCTTTCTTCAACTCGCTTTCTTGTGAGCTGGGCACAAAACCGCAGGATTGCTTCAGGCCCTAATCTGTTTCCGGCAGGGCACACTGAGCCTTTGTTTAATTCCTCTTCCTGGTGGGAAATTAGCGTTACATTTGCCCGTGCAGACACCTATAGCTAGTCTCTCATTGTTTCTCCCTATTCCTGTTCATCTTGCACAGAAATTGCAAGCTGTGCCAAAGAGGAGGTTAAAAGCACTAACTCTCCAAGCAGGGAGAGTGTTAGTAAAGCATCTGGAATGGTGAACACGAGGACAAGGATACGAAAACTGAGATGCATTTTAAATTGTTTCCCAATCACACGGTGGACCATACTGTGTGTTTCCCATGCATGTTTTAGCTGGAGGAAGAATCCCTTGAACCTGAAGAGTTGGGACCCATGGAATAGGTACCATGCAGTATGACTTCAAAGGGTCTACATTTGCTCACCGAAACTCACCAATGCTATCAGCCTGTAGTGTCCAGCCTTATGTCTCAACCAGCTCTGGGTGTAGATGTGGTCAATCCCGGTTGCATCACATGCCCTGAGTGAATTATTTAAGAATCGCTCTCTATTTCACTGTCTTTGTGTTTTGTTTTCGAAATTTATTTTGATAATGGGATTTATCGGATTTTCACTGCTGCGTATCGGCCGCTGTACACACGCTTGATTCTCTTACGGAGACATATATAACCATGGGTTTTAAGATTCTTCCTAGTCAGGTATATTCCTAGGCGTTGAATATGTGGTGTTGAGTCCATTTCGTTGAGCAAGGAGTAGGTCTTGTCTATTACATATTTGTCTTATGGCATGTTATCTGTACTAATTTCAGTCTCTGGTTTTATGCAGCACCCCAAGGCACCTTTCCCCATAAGCAAGCACTAGTTTGTTTTCTAAATTTGAGACCCTGTTCTGTTTTGTAATTCAGTTCCTGTGTAGTCAAGTTTACATTCCGTGTATTAGTGATATCTTATGATGTTTCTTTTTCTGTGTGACGTAGTTCACGTAGAATCACCGTACCTGCATCCACTCACTATGCCGCTATGGGCCTGATGACACAGATTTCATTGCTGAGTGATATTGCATTGTACGTACGTGCCAAAACTTCTTTATCCATTTTTTGGTTTCTGGGATATTTACCTGATACTGTAGACGAGCTTCTTGTGAACACAGCCGTCCCAAATATTGGGGTGGCTGTCTGTTTTTGATTTTAATTTCCGTAAGCTATAGGACCATAAGTGGAAGTGCCATAGGCTGTGTTGCTTTGTTTCTTACGTTTTTCAGGAAACACCATACACTTCTCCATGGTGGCTGCCGGCAATTTACATCCTGCCAGTCAGCATAACAAGGCTCCCTGTTCTCCATATCCTGTCCTAGATTTCTGGATTTTACACTTTTTTCAGATGGCCCTTTTGCCCGGGGGGCAGTGAGACTTCATTGTAGTGCAGATTTCCTTTACAGGCTTGCTTGGTTGGCCAAAAAGGGCGTATGTGTTTTTTCCTGAATATATTCAGGAAAAAACGCATACGCCCTTTTTGGCCAAGTGCATCATTGTCGACGTTGTGCCTCTTCTCCTATGCTTTCAGGGCAATTCCAGTCTACCCCCTGCAATCGTTTTCCTGAAATTCTGCCCCCCTTACAAGTCCCCTTCGCAGGCTTACTTCAATATATTTTTGGAGGATAGCTGTCATTTATAACTCTGCTGGTTTGTGAATTACAGTGCCCCTGAGCTCCTTTCTTCAACTCGCTTTCTTGTGAGCTGGGCACAAAACCGCAGGATTGCTTCAGGCCCTAATCTGTTTCCAGCAGGGCACACTGAGCCTTTGTTTAATTCCTCTTCCTGGTGGGCAATGAGCGTTACATTTGCCCGTGCAGACACCTACAGCTAGTCTCTCATTGGTTCTCCCTATTCCTGTTCATCTTGCACAGAAATTGCAAGCTGTGCCAAAGAGGAGGTTAAAGGCACTGTCTCTCCAAGCGGGGAGAGTGTTAGTAAAGCATCTGGAAGGGTGAACACGAGGACCAGGATACGAAAACTGAGATGCATTTTAAATCGTTTCCCAATCACACGGTAGACGATACTCTGTGTTTCCCATGCATGTTTTAGCTGGAGGAAGAATGCCTTGAACCTGGAGAGTTGGGACCCATGGAATGGGTACCATGCAGTATGACTTCAAAGGGTCTGCATTTGCTCACCGAAACTCACCAATGCTATCAGCCTGAAGTGTCCAGCCTTATGTCTCAACCAGCTCTGGGTGGAGATGTGGTCAATCCCGGTTGCATCACTTGCCCTGAGTGAATTATTTAAGAATTGCTCTCTATTTCACTGTCTTTGTGTTTTGTTTTCGAAATTTATTTTGATAATGGGATTTATCGGATTTTCACTGCTGTGTTTCGGCCGCTGTACACACGCTTGATTCTCTTACGGAGACATATATATCCATGGGTTTTAAGATTCTTCCTAGTCAGGTATATTCCTAGGCGTTGAATATGTGGTGTTGGGTCCATTTCGTTGAGCAAGGAGTAGGTCTTGTCTATTACATATTTGGTTTATGGAAAGTTATCTGTGCTAATTTCAGTCTCTGGTTTTATGCAGCACCCCAAGGCACCTTTCCCCATAAGCAAGCACTAGTTGGTTTTCTAAATTTGAGACCCTGTTCTGTTTTGTAATTCAGTTCATGTGTAGTCCAGTTTACATTCCGTGTATTAGTGATATCTTATGATGTTTCTTTTTCTGTGTGACGTAGTTCACGTAGATTCACCGTACCTGCATCCACTCACTATGCCGCTACGGGCTGATGACACAGATTTCATTCCTGAGTGATATTTCATTGTACGTACGTGCCACAACTTCTTTATCCATTTTTTGCTTTCTGGGATATTTACCTGATACTGTAGACGAGCTTCTTGTGAACACAGCCGTCCCAAATATTGGGGTGGCTGTCTGTTTTTGATTTTAATTTCCGTAAGCTATAGGACCATAAGTGGAAGTGCCATAGGCTGTGTTGCTTTGTTTCTTACGTGTTTCAGGAAACACCATACACTTCTCCATGGTGGCTGCCGGCAATTTACATCCTGCCAATCAGCATAACAAGGCTCCCTCTTCTCCATATCCTGTCCTAGATTTCTGGATTTTACACTTTTTTCAGATGGCCCTTTTGCCCGGGGGGCAGTGAGACTTCATTGTAGTGCAGATTTCCTTTACAGGCTTGCTTGGTTGTCCAAAAAGGGCGTATGCGTTTTTTCCTGAATATATTCAGGAAAAAACGCATACGCCCTTTTTGGCCAAGTGCATCATTGTCGACATTGTGCCTCTTTTCCTATGATTTCAGGGCAATTCCAGTCTACCCCCTGCAATCGTTTTCCTGAAATTCTGCCCCCCTTACAAGTCCCCTTCGCAGGCTTACTTCAATATATTTTTGGAGGATAGCTGTCATTTATAACTCTGCTGGTTTGTGAATTACAGTGCCCCTGAGCTCCTTTCTTCAACTCGCTTTCTTGTGAGCTGGGCACAAAACCGCAGGATTGCTTCAGGCCCTAATCTGTTTCCAGCAGGGCACACTGAGCCTTTGTTTAATTCCTCTTCCTGGTGGGCAATGAGCGTTACATTTGCCCGTGCAGACACCTACAGCTAGTCTCTCATTGGTTCTCCCTATTCCTGTTCATCTTGCACAGAAATTGCAAGCTGTGCCAAAGAGGAGGTTAAAGGCACTGTCTCTCCAAGCGGGGAGAGTGTTAGTAAAGCATCTGGAAGGGTGAACACGAGGACCAGGATACGAAAACTGAGATGCATTTTAAATCGTTTCCCAATCACACGGTAGACGATACTCTGTGTTTCCCATGCATGTTTTAGCTGGAGGAAGAATGCCTTGAACCTGGAGAGTTGGGACCCATGGAATGGGTACCATGCAGTATGACTTCAAAGGGTCTGCATTTGCTCACCGAAACTCACCAATGCTATCAGCCTGAAGTGTCCAGCCTTATGTCTCAACCAGCTCTGGGTGGAGATGTGGTCAATCCCGGTTGCATCACTTGCCCTGAGTGAATTATTTAAGAATTGCTCTCTATTTCACTGTCTTTGTGTTTTGTTTTCGAAATTTATTTTGATAATGGGATTTATCGGATTTTCACTGCTGTGTTTCGGCCGCTGTACACACGCTTGATTCTCTTACGGAGACATATATATCCATGGGTTTTAAGATTCTTCCTAGTCAGGTATATTCCTAGGCGTTGAATATGTGGTGTTGAGTCCATTTCGTTGAGCAAGGAGTAGGTCTTTTTTATTACATATTTGGCTTATGGAAAGTTATCTGTGCTAATTTCAGTCTCTGGTTTTATGCAACACCCCAAGGCACCTTTCACCATAAGCAAGGACTAGTCGGTTTTCTAAATTTGAGACCCTGTTCTGTTTTGTAATTCAGTTCATGTGTAGTCAAGTTTACATTCCGTGTATTAGTGATATCTTATGATGTTTCTTTTTCTGTGTGACGTAGTTCACGTAGAATCACCATACCTGCATCCACTTACTATGCCGCTACGGGCCTGATGACACAGATTTCATTGCTGAGTGATATTGCATTGCATGTACGTGCCACAACTTCTTTATCCATTTTTTGCTTTCTGGGATATTTACCTGATACTGTAGACGAGCTTCTTGTGAACACAGCCGTCCCAAATATTGGGGTGACTGTCTGTTTTTGATTTTAATTTCCGTAAGCTATAGGACCATAAGTGGAAGTGCCATAGGCTGTGTTGCTTTGTTTCTTACGTGTTTCAGGAAACACCATACACTTCTCCAGGGTGGCTGCTGGCAATTTACATCCTGCCAATCAGCATAACAAGGCTCCCTGTTCTCCATATCCTGTCCTACCTTTCTGGATTTTACACTTTTTTCAGATGGCCCTTTTGCCCGGGGGGGCAGTGAGATTTCATTGTAGTGCAGATTTCCTTTACAGGCTTGCTTGGTTGGCCAAAAAGTGCGTATGCGTTTTTTCCTGAATATATTCAGCAAAAAACGCATATGCCCTTTTTGGCCAAGTGCATCATTGTCGACGTTCTGCCTCTTCTCCTATGCTTTCAGGGCAATTCCAGTCTACCCCCTGCAATCGTTTTCCTGAAATTCTGCCCTGCTTTCAAGTCCCCTTCGCAGGCTTACTTCAATATATTTTTGAAGGATAGCTGTCAATTATAACTCTGCAGGTTTGTGGATTACAGTGCCCCTGAGCTCCTTTCTTCAACTCGCTTTCTTGTGAGCTGGGCACAAAACCGCAGGATTGCTTCAGGCCCTAATCTGTTTCCAGCAGGGCACGCTGAGCCTTTGTTTAATTCCTCTTCCTGGTGGGCAATGAGCGTTACATTTGCCCGTGCAGACACCTACAGCTAGTCTCTCATTGGTTCTCCTTATTCCTGTTCATCTTGCACAGAAATTGCAAGCTGTGCCAAAGAGGAGGTTAAAGGCACTGACTCTCCAAGCGGGGAGAGTGTTAGTAAAGCATCTGGAAGGGTGAACACGAGGACCAGGATACGAAAACTGAGATGCATTTTAAATCGTTTCCCAATCACACGGTAGACGATACTCTGGGTTTCCCATGCATGTTTTAGCTGGAGGAAGAATGCCTTGAACCTGGAGAGTTGGGACCCATGGAATGGGTACCATGCAGTATGACTTCAAAGGGTCTGCATTTGCTCACCGAAACTCACCAATGCTATCAGCCTGAAGTGTCCAGCCTTATGTCTCAACCAGCTCTGGGTGTAGATGTGGTCAATCCCGGTTGCATCACATGCTCTGAGTGAATTATTTAAGAATTGCTCTCTATTTCACTGTCTTTGTTTTCGAAATTTATTTTGATAATGGGATTTATCGGATTTTCACTGCTGCGTTTCGGCCGCGGTACACACGCTTGATTCTCTTACGGAGACATATATATCCATGGGTTTTAAGATTCTTCCTAGTCAGGTATATTCCTAGGCGTTGAATATGTGGTGTTGGGTCCATTTCGTTGAGCAAGGAGTAGGTCTTTTTTATTACATATTTGGCTTATGGAAAGTTATCTGTGCTAATTTCAGTCTCTGGTTTTATGCAGCACCCCAAGGCACTTTTCACCATAAGCAAGCACTAGTCGGTTTTCTAAATTTGAGACCCTGTTCTGTTTTGTAATTCAGTTCATGTGTAGTCAAGTTTACATTCCGTGTATTAGTGATATCTTATGATGTTTCTTTTTCTGTGTGACGTAGTTCACGTAGAATCACCGTACCTGCATCCACTTACTATGCCGCTACGGGCCTGATGACACAGATTTCATTGCTGAGTGATATTGCATTGCACGTACGTGCCACAACTTCTTTATCCATGTTTTGCTTTCTGGGATATTTACCTGATACTGTCGACGAGCTTCTTGTGAACACAGCCGTCCCAAATATTGGGGTGGCTGTCTGTTTTTGATTTTAATTTCCGTAAGCTATAGGACCATAAGTGGAAGTGCCATAGGCTGTGTTGCTTTGTTTCTTACGTGTTTCAGGAAACACCATACACTTCTCCAGGGTGGCTGCTGGCAATTTACATCCTGCCAATCAGCATAACAAGGCTCCCTGTTCTCCATATCCTGTCCTACCTTTCTGGATTTTACACTTTTTTCAAATGGCCCTTTTGCCTGGGGGGCAGTGAGACTTCATTGTAGTGCAGATTTCCTTTACAGGCTTGCTTGGTTGGCCAAAAAGTGCGTATGCGTTTTTTCCTGAATATATTCAGGAAAAAACGCATACGCCCTTTTTGGCCAAGTGCATCATTGTCGATGTTCTGCCTCTTTTCCTATGCTTTCAGGGAAATTCCAGTCTACCCCCTGCAATCGTTTTCCTGAAATTCTGCCCCCTATTCAAGTCCCCTTCGCAGGCTTACTTCAATATATTTTTGGAGGAGAGCTGTCATTTATAACACTGCAGGTTTGTGAATTACAGTGCCCCAGAGCTCCTTTCTTCAACTCGCTTTCTTGTGAGCTGGACACAAAACCAAACGAGTGCTTCAGGCCCTAATCTGTTTTCAGCAGGGCACGCTGAGCCTTTGTTTAATTCCTCTTCCTGGTGGGCAATGAGCATTACATTTGCCCGTACAGACACCTACAGCTAGTCTCTCATTGGTTCTCCCTATTCCTGTTCATCTTGCGCAGAAATTGCAAGCTGTGCCAAACAGGTGGTTAAAGGCACTGACTCTCCAAGCGGGGAGAGTGTTAGTAAAGCATCTGGAATGGTGAACCCGAGGACCAGGATACGAAAACTGAGATGCATTTTAAATCGTTTCCCAATCACACGGTGGACGATACTCTGGGTTTCCCATGCATGTTTTAGCTGGAGGAAGAATCCCTTGAACCTGGAGAGTTGGGACCCATGGAATGGGTACCATGCAGTATGACTTCAAAGGGTCTGCATTTGCTCACCGAAACTCACCAGTGCTATCAGCCTGAAGTGTCCAGCCTTATGTCTCAACCAGCTCTGGGTGTAGATGTGGTCAATCCCGGTTGCATCACATGCCCTGAGTGAATTATTTAAGAATTGCTCTCTATTTCACTGTCTTTGTGTTTTGTTTTCGAAATTTATTTTGATAATGGGATTTATCGGATTTTCACTGCTGCGTTTCGGCCGCTGTACACACGCTTGATTCTCTTACGGAGACATATATATCCATGGGTTTTAAGATTCTTCCTAGTCAGGTATATTCCTAGGCGTTGAATATGTGGTGTTGGGTCCATTTCGTTGAGCAAGGAGTAGGTCTTTTTTATTACATATTTGGCTTATGGCAAGTTATCTGTGCTAATTTAAGTCTCTGGTTTTATGCAGCACCCCAAGGCACTTTTCACCATAAGCAAGCACTAGTCGGTTTTCTAAATTTGAGACCCTGTTCTGTTTTGTAATTCAGTTTATGTGTAGTCAAGTTTACATTCCGTGTATTAGTGATATCTTATGACGTTTCTTTTTCTGTGTGACGTAGTTCACGTAGAATCACCGTACCTGCATCCACTCACTATGCCGCTACGGGCCTGATGACACAGATTTCATTGCTGAGTGATATTGCATTGTACGTACGTGCCACAACTTCTTTATCCATTTTTTGCTTTCGGGATATTTACCTGATACTGTAGACGAGCTTCTTGTGAACACAGCCGTCCCAAATATTGGGGTGGCTGTCTGTTTTTGATTTTAATTTCCGTAAGCTATAAGACCATAAGTGGAAGTGCCATAGGCTGTGTTGCTTTGTTTCTTACGTGTTTCAGGAAACACCATACACTTCTCCAGAGTGGCTGCTGGCAATTTACATCCTGCCAATCAGCATAACAAGGCTCCCTGTTCTCCATATCCTGTCCTACCTTTCTGGATTTTACACTTTTTTCAGATGGCCGTTTTGCCCGGGGGGGCAGTGAGATTTCATTGTAGTGCAGATTTCCTTTACAGGCTTGCTTGGTTGGCCAAAAAGGGCGTATGCGTTTTTTCCTGAATATATTCAGGAAAAAACGCATACGCCCTTTTTGGCCAAGTGCATCATTGTCGACGTTGTACCTCTTTTCCTATGCTTTCAGGGCAATTCCAGTCTACCCCCTGCAATCGTTTTCCTGAAATTCAGCCCCGCTTTCAAGTCCCCTTCGATGGCTTACTTCAATATATTTTTGGAGGATAGCTGTCATTTATAACTCTGCAGGTTTGTGAAGTACAGTGCCCCTGAGATCCATTCTTCAACTCGCTTTCTTGTGAACTGGGCACAAAACCGCAGGATTGCTTCAGGCCCTAATCTGTTTCCAGCAGGGCACACTGAGCCTTTGTTTAATTCCTCTTCCTGGTGGGCAATGAGCATTACATTTGCCCGTGCAGACACCTACAGCTACTCTCTCATTGGTTCTCCCTATTCCTGTTCATCTTGCACAGAAATGGCAAGCTGTGCGAAACAGGAAGTTAAAGGCACTGACTCTCCAAGCGGGGAGAGTGTTAGTAAAGCATCTGGAATGGTGAACCCGAGGACCAGGATACGAAAACTGAGATGCATTTTAAATCGTTTCCCAATCACACGGTGGACGATACTCTGGGTTTCCCATGCATGTTTTAGCTGGAGGAAGAATGCCTTGAACCTGGAGAGTTGGGACCCATGGAATGGGTACCATGCAGTATGACTTCAAAGGGTCTGCATTTGCTCACCGAAACTCACCAGTGCTATCAGCCTGAAGTGTCCAGCCTTATGTCTCAACCAGCTCTGGGTGTAGATGTGGTCAATCCCGGTTGCATCACATGCCCTGAGTGAATTATTTAAGAATTGCTCTCTATTTCACTGTCTTTGTGTTTTGTTTTCGAAATTTATTTTGATAATGGGATTTATCGGATTTTCACTGCTTTGTTTCGGCCGCTGTAAACACACTTGATTCTCTTACGGAGACATATATATCCATGGGTTTTAAGATTCTTCCTAGTCAGGTACATTCCTAGGCGTTGAATATGTGGTGTTGAGTCCATTTCGTTGAGCAAGGATTAGGTCTTGTCTATTACATATTTGGCTTATGGAATGTTATCTGTGCTAATTTCAGTCTCTGGTTTTATGCAGCACCCCAACGCACCTTTCCCCATAAGCAAGCACTAGTTGGTTTTCTAAATTTGAGACCCTGTTCTGTTTTGTAATTCACTTCATGTGTAGTCAAGTTTACATTCCGTGTATTAGTGATATCTTATGATGTTTCTTTTTCTGTGTGACGTAGTTCACGTAGAATCACCGTACCTGCATCCACTCACTATGCCGCTACGGGCCTGATGACACAGATTTCATTGCTGAGTGATATTGCATTGTATGTACGTGCCACAACTTCTTTATCCATTTTTTGCTTTCTGGGATATTTACCTGATACTGTAGACGAGCTTCTTGTGAACACAGCCGTCCCAAATATTGGGGTGGCTGTCTGTTTTTGATTTTAATTTCAGTAAGCTATAGGACCATAAGTGGAAGTGCCATAGGCTGTGTTGCTTTGTTTCTTACGTGTTTCCGGAAACACCATACACTTCTCCAGGGTGGCTGCTGGCAATTTACATCCTGCCAATCAGCATAACAAGGCTCCCTGTTCTCCATATCCTGTCCTACCTTTCTGGATTTTACACTTTTTTCAGATGGCCCTTTTGCCCGGGGGGCAGTGAGACTTCATTATAGTGCAGATTTCCTTTACAGGCTTGCTTGGTTGGCCAAAAAGTGCGTATGCGTTTTTTCCTGAATATATTCAGGAAAAAACGCATACGCCCTTTTTGGCCAAGTGCATCATTGTCGATGTTCTGCCTCTTTTCCTATGCTTTCAGGGCAATTCCAGTCTACCCCCTGCAATCGTTTTCCTGAAATTCTGCCCCGCATTCAAGTCCCCTTCGCAGGCTTACTTCAATATATTTTTGGAGGAGAGCTCTCATTTATAACACTGCAGGTTTGTGAATTACAGTGCCCCTGAGCTCCTTTCTTCAACTCGCTTTCTTGTGAGCTGGACACAAAACCAAAGGATTGCTTCAGGCCCTAATCTGTTTTCAGCAGGGCACGCTGAGCCTTTGTTTAATTCCTCTTCCTGGTGGGCAATGAGCATTACATTTGCCCGTGCAGACACCTACAGCTAGTCTCTCATTGGTTCTCCCTATTCCTGTTCATCTTGCACAGAAATTGCAAGCTGTGCCAAACAGGTGGTTAAAGGCACTGACTCTCCAAGCGGGGAGAGTGTTAGTAAAGCATCTGGAATGGTGAACCCGAGGACCAGGATACGAAAACTGAGATGCATTTTAAATCATTTCCCAATCACACGGTGGACGATACTCTGGGTTTCCCATGCATGTTTTAGCTGGAGGACGAATCCCTTGAACCTGGAGAGTTGGGACCCATGGAATGGGTACCATGCAGTATGACTTCAAAGGGTCTTCATTTGCTCAACGAAACTCACCAGTGCTATCAGCCAGAAGTGTCCAGCCTTATGTCTCAACCAGCTCTGGGTGTAGATGTGGTCAATCCCGGTTGCATCACATGCCCTGAGTGAATTATTTAAGAATTGCTCTCTATTTCACTGTCTTTGTGTTTTGTTTTCGAAATTTATTTTGATAATGGAATTTATCGGATTTTCACTGCTGCGTTTCGGCTGCTGTACACACGCTTGATTCTCTTACGGAGACATATATATCCATGGGTTTTAAGATTCTTCCTAGTCAGGTATATTCCTAGGCGTTGAATATGTGGTGTTGAGTCCATTTCGTTGAGCAAGGAGTAGGTCTTGTCTATTACATATTTGGCTTATGGAATGTTATCTGTGCTAATTTCAGTCTCTGGTTTTATGCAGCACCCCAACGCACCTTTCCCCATAAGCAAGCACTAGTTGGTTTTCTAAATTTGAGACCCTGTTCTGTTTTGTAATTCACTTCATGTGTAGTCAAGTTTACATTCCGTGTATTAGTGATATCTTATGATGTTTCTTTTTCTCTGTGACGTAGTTCACGTAAAATCACCGTACCTGCATCCACTCACTATGCCAATACGGGCCTGATGACACAGATTTCATTGCTGAGTGATATTGCATTGCACGTACGTGCCACAACTTCTTTATCCATTTTTTGCCTTCTGGGATATTTACCTGATACTGTAGACGAGCTTCTTGTGAACACAGCCGTCCCAAATATTGGGGTGGCTGTCTGTTTTTGATTTTAATTTCCGTAAGCTATAGGACAATAAGTGGAAGTGCCATAGGCTGTGTTGCTTTGTTTCTCACGTGTTTCAGGAAACACCATACACTTCTCTAGGGTGGCTGCTGGCAATTTACATCCTGCCAATCAGCATAACAAGGCTCCCTGTTCTCCATATCCTGTCCTAACTTTCTGGATTTTACACTTTTTTCAGATGGCCCTTTTGCCCGGGGGGGCAGTGAGATTTCATTGTATTGCAGATTTCCTTTACAGGCTTGCTTGCTTGGCCAAAAAGGGCGTATGCGTTTTTTCCTGAATATATTCAGGAAAAAACGCATACGCCCTGTTTGGCCAAGTGCATCATTGTCGACGTTGTACCTCTTTTCCTATGCTTTCAGGGCAATTCCAGTCTACCCCCTGCAATCGTTTTCCTAAAATTCAGCCCCGCTTTCAAGTCCCCTCCACAGGCTTACTTCAATATATTTTTGGAGGATAGCTGTCATTTATAACTCTGCAGGTTTGTGAAGTACAGTGCCCCTGAGATCCTTTCTTCAACTCGCTTTCTTTTGAGCTGGGCACAAAACCGCATGATTGCTTCAGGCCCTAATCTGTTTCCAGCAGGGCACACTGAGCCTTTGTTTAATTCCTCTTCCTGGTGGACAATGAGCGTTACATTTGCCCGTGCAGACACCTACAGCTAGTCTCTCATTGGTTCTCCCTATTCCTGTTCATCTTGCACAGAAATTGCAAGCTGTGCGAAACAGGAGGTTAAAGGCACTGACTCTCCAAGCGGGGAGAGTGTTAGTAAAGCATCTGGAATGGTGAACCCGAGGACCAGGATACGAAAACTGAGATGCATTTTAAATCATTTCCCAATCACACGGTGGACGATACTCTGGGTTTCCCATGCATGTTTTAGCTGGAGGACGAATCCCTTGAACCTGGAGAGTTGGGACCCATGGAATGGGTACCATGCAGTATGACTTCAAAGGGTCTGCATTTGCTCACCGAAACTCACCAGTGCTATCAGCCAGAAGTGTCCAGCCTTATGTCTCAACCAGCTCTGGGTGTAGATGTGGTCAATCCCGGTTGCATCACATGCCCTGAGTGAATTATTTAAGAATTGCTCTCTATTTCACTGTCTTTGTGTTTTGTTTTCGAAATTTATTTTGATAATGGAATTTATCGGATTTTCACTGCTGCGTTTCGGCCGCTGTACACACGCTTGATTCTCTTACGGAGACATATATATCCATGGGTTTTAAGATTCTTCCTAGTCAGGTATATTCCTAGGCGTTGAATATGTGGTGTTGAGTCCATTTCGTTGAGCAAGGAGTAGGTCTTGTCTATTACATATTTGGCTTATGGAATGTTATCTGTGCTAATTTCAGCCTCTGGTTTTATGCAGCACCCCAACGCACCTTTCCCCATAAGCAAGCACTAGTTGGTTTTCTAAATTTGAGACCCTGTTCTGTTTTGTAATTCAGTTCATGTGTAGTCAAGTTTACATTCCGTGTATTAGTGATATCTTATGATGTTTCTTTTTCTGTGTGACGTAGTTCACGTAGAATCACCGTACCTGCATCCACTCACTATGCCAATACGGGCCTGATGACACAGATTTCATTGCTGAGTGATATTGCATTGTACGTACGTGCCACAACTTCTTTATCCATTTTTTGCCTTCTGGGATATTTACCTGATACTGTAGACGAGCTTCTTGTGAACACAGCCGTCCCAAATATTGGGGTGGCTGTCTGTTTTTGATTTTAATTTCCGTAAGCTATAAGACCATAAGTGGAAGTACCATAGGCTGTGTTGCTTTGTTTCTTACGTGTTTCAGGAAACACCATACACTTCTCCAGAGTGGCTGCTGGCAATTTACATCCTGCCAATTAGCATAACAAGGCTCCCTGTTCTCCATATCCTGTCCTACCTTTCTGGATTTTACACTTTTTTCAGATGGCCCTTTTGCCCGGGGGGGCAGTGAGATTTCATTGTAGTGCAGATTTCCTTTACAGGCTTGCTTGGTTGGCCAAAAAGGGCGTATGCGTTTTTTCCTGAATATATTCAGGAAAAAACGCATACGCCCTTTTTGGCCAAGTGCATCATTGTCGACGTTGTACCTCTTTTCCTATGCTTTCAGGGCAATTCCAGTCTACCCCCTGCAATCGTTTTCCTAAAATTCAGCCCCGCTTTCAAGTCCCCTTCACAGGCTTACTTCAATATATTTTTGGAGGATAGCTGTCATTTATAACTCTGCAGGTTTGTGAAGTACAGTGCCCCTGAGATCCTTTCTTCAACTCGCTTTCTTGTGAGCTGGGCACAAAACCGCATGATTGCTTCAGGCCCTAATCTGTTTCCAGCAGGGCACACTGAGCCTTTGTTTAATTCCTCTTCCTGGTGGGCAATGAGCGTTACATTTGCCCGTGCAGACACCTACAGCTAGTCTTTCATTGGTTCTCCCTATTCCTGTTCATCTTGCACAGAAATTGCAAGCTGTGCGAAACAGGAGGTTAAACGCACTGACTCTCCAAGCGGGGAGAGTGTTAGTAAAGCATCTGGAATGGTGAACCCGAGGACCAGGATACGAAAACTGAGATGCATTTTAAATCATTTCCCAATCACACGGTGGACGATACTCTGGGTTTCCCATGCATGTTTTAGCTGGAGGACGAATCCCTTGAACCTGGAGAGTTGGGACCCATGGAATGGGTACCATGCAGTATGACTTCAAAGGGTCTGCATTTGCTCACCGAAACTCACCAGTGCTATCAGCCAGAAGTGTCCAGCCTTATGTCTCAACCAGCTCTGGGTGTAGATTTGGTCAATCCCGGTTGCATCACATGCCCTGAGTGAATTATTTAAGAATTGCTCTCTATTTCACTGTCTTTGTGTTTTGTTTTCGAAGTTTATTTTGATAATGGGATTTATCGGATTTTCACTGCTGCATTTCCGCCGCTGTACACACGCTTGATTCTCTTACGGAGACATATATATCCATGGGTTTTAAGATTCTTCCTAGTCAGGTATATTCCTAGGCGTTGAATATGTGGTGTTGAGTCCATTTCGTTGAGCAAGGAGTAGGTCTTGTCTATTACATATTTGGCTTATGGAATGTTATCTGTGCTAATTTCAGTCTCTGGTTTTATGCAGCACCCCAACGCACCTTTCCCCATAAGCAAGCACTAGTTGGTTTTCTAAATTTGAGACCCTGTTCTGTTTTGTAATTCAGTTCATGTGTAGTCAAGTTTACATTCCGTGTATTAGTGATATCTTATGATGTTTCTTTTTCTGTGTGACGTAGTTCACGTAGAATCACCGTACCTGCATCCACTTACTATGCCGCTACTGGCCTGATGACACAGATTTCATTGCTGTGTGATATTGCATTGCACGTACGTGCCACAACTTCTTAATCCATTTTTTGCTTTCTGGGATATTTACCTGATACTGTAGACGAGCTTCTTGTGAACACAGCCGTCCCAAATATTGGGGTGGCTGTCTGTTTTTGATTTTAATTTCCGTAAGCTATAGGACCATAAGTGGAAGTGCCATAGGTTGTGTTGCTTTGTTTCTTACGTGTTTCAGGAAACACCATACACTTCTCCAGGGTGGCTGCTGGCAATTTACATCCTGCCAATCAGCATAACAAGGCTCCCTGTTCTCCATATCCTGTCCTACCTTTCTGGATTTTACACTTTTTTCAGATGGCCCTTTTGCCCGGGGGGGCAGTGAGATTTCATTGTAGTGCAGATTTCCTTTACAGGCTTGCTTGGTTGGCCAAAAAGGCGTATGCGTTTTTTCCTGAATATATTCAGGAAAAAACGCATACGCCCTTTTTGGCCAAGTGCATCATTGTCGAGGTTCTGCCTCTTTTCCTATGCTTTCAGGGCAATTCCAGTCTACCCCCTGCAATCGTTTTCCTGAAATTCAGCCCCGCTTTCAAGTCCCCTTCGCAGACTTACTTCAATATATTTTTGGAGGATAGCTGTCATTTATAGCTCTGCAGGTTTGTGAAGTACAGTGCCCCTGAGCTCCTTTCTTCAACTCGCTTTCTTGTGAGCTGGGCACAAAACCGCAGGATTGCTTCAGGCCCTAATCTGTTTCCAGCAGGGCACACTGAGCCTTTGTTTAATTCCTCTTCCTGGTGGGCAATGAGCGTTACATTTGCCCGTGCAGACACCTACAGCTAGTCTCTCATTGGTTCTCCCTATTCCTGTTCATCTTGCACAGAAATTGCAAGCTGTGCGAAACAGGAGGTTAAAGGCCCTGACTCTCCAAGCGGGGAGAGTGTTAGTAAAGCATCTGGAATGGTGAACCCGAGGACCAGGAAACGAAAACTGAGATGCATTTTAAATCATTTCCCAATCACACGGTGGACGATACTCTGGGTTTCCCATGCATGTTTTAGCTGGAGGAAGAATCCCTTGAACCTGGAGAGTTGGGACCCATGGAATGGGTACCATGCAGTATGACTTCAAAGGGTCTGCATTTGCTCACCGAAACTCACCAATGCTATCAGCCTGAAGTGTCCAGCCTTATGTCTCAACCAGCTCTGGGTGTAGATGTGGTCAATCCCGGTTGCATCACATGCCCTGAGTGAATTAGTTAAGAATTGCTCTCTATTTCACTGTCTTTGTGTTTTGTTTTCGAAATTTATTTTGATAATGGGATTTATCGGATTTTCACTGCTGCGTTTCGGCCGCTGTACACACGCTTGATTCTCTTACGGAGACATATATATCCATGGGTTTTAAGATTCTTCCAATCAGGTATATTCCTAGGCGTTGAATATGTGGTGTTGGGTCCATTTCGTTGAGCAAGGAGTAGGTCTTGTCTATTACATATTTGGCTTATGGAAAGTTATCTGTGCTAATTTCAGTCTCTGGTTTTATGCAGCACCCCAAGGCACCTTTCCCCATAAGCAAGCACTAGTTGGTTTTCTAAATTTGAGACCCTGTTCTTTTTTGTAATTCAGTTCATGTGTAGTCAAGTTTACATTCCGTGTATTAGTGATATCTTATGATGTTTCTTTTTCTGTGTGACGTAGTTCACGTAGAAACACCGTACCTGCATCCACTCACTATGCCGCTACGGGCCTGATGACACAGATTTCATTGCCGAGTGATATTGCATTGCACGTACGTGCCACAACTTCTTTATCCATTTTTTGCTTTCTGGGATATTTACCTGGTACTGTAGACGAGCTTCTTGGGAACACAGCCGTCCCAAACTTTGGGGTGGCTCTCCGTGTTTGATTTTAATTTCCCTAAGCAATAGGACCATAATTGCAATTGCCATAGGCTGTGTTGCTTAATTTCTTACGTGTTTCAGGAAACACCATACACATCTCCAGGGTGGCTCTTCACAATGTACATCCTGCCAATCAGCATAACAAGGCTCCCTGTTCTCCATATCCTGCCCTACATTTCGGGATTTTACACTTTTTTCAGATGGCCCTTTTGCCCGGGGGGGCAGTGAGATTTCATTGTAGTGCAGATTTCCTTTACAGGCTTGCTTGGTTGGCCAAAAAGGGCGTATGCGTTTTTTCCTGAATATATTCAGGAAAAAACGCATACGCCCTTTTTGGCCAAGTGCATCATTGTCGACGTTGGGCCTCTTTTCCTATGCTTTCAGGGCAATTCCAGTCTACCCCCTGCAATCGTTTTCCTGAAATTCTGCCCCGCTTTCAAGTCCCCTTCGCAGGCTTACTTCAATATATTTTTGCAGGATAGCTGTCATTTATAACTCTGCAGGTTTGTGAAGTACAGTGCCACTGAGCTCCTTTCTTCAACTCGCTTTCTTGTGAGCTGGGCACAAAACCGCAGGATTGCTTCAGGCCCTAATCTGTTTCCAGCAGGGCACACTGAGCCTTTGTTTAATTCCTCTTCCTGGTGGGCAATGAGCGTTACATTTGCCCGTGCAGACACCTACAGCTAGTCTCTCATTGGTTCTCCCTATTCCTGTTCATCTTGCACAGAAATTGCAAGCTGTGCCAAAGAGGAGGTTAAAGGCACTGACTCTCCAAGCGGGGAGAGTGTTAGTAAAGCATCTGGAATGGTGAACCCGAGGACCAGGATACGAAAACTGAGATGCATTTTAAATCGTTTCCCAATCACACGGTGGACCATACTGTGGGTTTCCTATGCATGTTTTAGCTGGAGGAAGAATCCCTTGAACCTGAAGAGTTGGGACCCATGGAATAGGTACCATGCAGTATGACTTCAAAGTGTCTGCATTTGCTCACCGAAACTCACCAATGCTATTAGCCTGAAGTGTCCAGCCTTATGTCTCAATCAGCTCTGGGTGTAGATGTGGTCAATCCCGGTTGCATCACATGCCCTGAGTGAATTAGTTAAGAATTGCTCTCTATTTCACTGTCTTTGTGTTTTGTTTTCGAAATTTATTTTGATAATGGGATTTATCGGATTTTCACTGCTGCGTATCGGCCACTGTACACATGCTTGATTCTCTTACGGAGACATATATATCCATGGGTTTTAAGATACTTCCTAGTCAGGTATATTCCTAGGCGTTGAATATGTGGTGTTGAGTCCATTTCGTTGAGCAAGGAGTAGGTCTTGTCTATTACATATTTGGCTTATGGAAAGTTATCTGTGCTAATTTCAGTCTCTGGTTTTATGCAGCACCCCAAGGCACCTTTCCCCATAAGCAAGCACTAGTTGGTTTTCTAAATTTGAGACCCTGTTCTGTTTTGTAATTCAGTTCATGTGTAGTCAAGTTTACATTCCGTGTATTAGTGATATCTTATGATGTTTCTATTTCTGTGTGACGTAGTTCACGTAGAATCACCGTACCTGCATCCACTCACTATGCCGCTACGGGCCTGATGACACAGATTTCATTGCTGAGTGATATTGCATTGCACGTACGTGCCACAACTTCTTTATCCATTTTATGCTTTCTGGGATATTTACCTGGTACTGTAGACGAGCTACTTGGGAACACAGCCGTCCCAAACTTTGGGGTGGCTCTCTGTTTTTGATTTTAATTTCCCTAAGGAATAGGACCATAAGTGCAATTGCCATAGGCTGTGTTGCTTTATTTCTTACGTGTTTCAGGAAACACCATACACTTCTCCAGGGTGGCTGTTGGCAATTTACATCCTGCCTATCAGCATAACAAGGCTCCCTCTTATCCATATTCTGTCCTACCTTTCTGGATTTTACACTTTTTTCAGATGTCCCTCTTGCCCGGGGGGCAGTGAGACTTCATTGTAGTGCAGATTTCCTTACAGGCTTGCTTGGTTGGCCAAAAAGGGCGTATGCGTTTTTTCCTGAATATATTCAGGAAAAAACACATACGCCCTTTTTGGCCAAGTGCATCATTGTCGACGTTGGGCCTCTTTTCCTATGCTTTCAGGGCAATTCCAGTCTACCCCCTGCAATCGTTTTCCTGAAATTCTGCCCCGCTTTCAAGTCCCCTTCGCAGGCTTACTTCAATATATTTTTGCAGGATAGCTGTCATTTATAACTCTGCAGGTTTGTGAAGTACAGTGCCACTGAGCTCCTTTCTTCAACTCGCTTTCTTGTGAGCTGGGCACAAAACCGCAGGATTGCTTCAGGCCCTAATCTGTTTCCAGCAGGGCACACTGAGCCTTTGTTTAATTCCTCTTCCTGGTGGGCAATGAGCGTTACATTTGCCCGTGCAGACACCTACAGCTAGTCTCTCATTGGTTCTCCCTATTCCTGTTCATCTTGCACAGAAATTGCAAGCTGTGCCAAAGAGGAGGTTAAAGGCACTGACTCTCCAAGCGGGGAGAGTGTTAGTAAAGCATCTGGAATGGTGAACCCGAGGACCAGGATACGAAAACTGAGATGCATTTTAAATCGTTTCCCAATCACACGGTGGACCATACTGTGGGTTTCCTATGCATGTTTTAGCTGGAGGAAGAATCCCTTGAACCTGAAGAGTTGGGACCCATGGAATAGGTACCATGCAGTATGACTTCAAAGTGTCTGCATTTGCTCACCGAAACTCACCAATGCTATTAGCCTGAAGTGTCCAGCCTTATGTCTCAATCAGCTCTGGGTGTAGATGTGGTCAATCCCGGTTGCATCACATGCCCTGAGTGAATTAGTTAAGAATTGCTCTCTATTTCACTGTCTTTGTGTTTTGTTTTCGAAATTTATTTTGATAATGGGATTTATCGGATTTTCACTGCTGCGTATCGGCCACTGTACACATGCTTGATTCTCTTACGGAGACATATATATCCATGGGTTTTAAGATACTTCCTAGTCAGGTATATTCCTAGGCGTTGAATATGTGGTGTTGAGTCCATTTCGTTGAGCAAGGAGTAGGTCTTGTCTATTACATATTTGGCTTATGGAAAGTTATCTGTGCTAATTTCAGTCTCTGGTTTTATGCAGCACCCCAAGGCACCTTTCCCCATAAGCAAGCACTAGTTGGTTTTCTAAATTTGAGACCCTGTTCTGTTTTGTAATTCAGTTCATGTGTAGTCAAGTTTACATTCCGTGTATTAGTGATATCTTATGATGTTTCTATTTCTGTGTGACGTAGTTCACGTAGAATCACCGTACCTGCATCCACTCACTATGCCGCTACGGGCCTGATGACACAGATTTCATTGCTGAGTGATATTGCATTGCACGTACGTGCCACAACTTCTTTATCCATTTTATGCTTTCTGGGATATTTACCTGGTACTGTAGACGAGCTACTTGGGAACACAGCCGTCCCAAACTTTGGGGTGGCTCTCTGTTTTTGATTTTAATTTCCCTAAGGAATAGGACCATAAGTGCAATTGCCATAGGCTGTGTTGCTTTATTTCTTACGTGTTTCAGGAAACACCATACACTTCTCCAGGGTGGCTGTTGGCAATTTACATCCTGCCTATCAGCATAACAAGGCTCCCTCTTATCCATATTCTGTCCTACCTTTCTGGATTTTACACTTTTTTCAGATGTCCCTCTTGCCCGGGGGGCAGTGAGACTTCATTGTAGTGCAGATTTCCTTACAGGCTTGCTTGGTTGGCCAAAAAGGGCGTATGCGTTTTTTCCTGAATATATTCAGGAAAAAACACATACGCCCTTTTTGGCCAAGTGCATCATTGTCGACGTTCTGCCTCTTTTCCTATGCTTTCAGGGCAATTCCAGTCTACCCCTGCAATCGTTTTCCTGAAATTCTGCCCCGCTTTCAAGTCCCCTTCGCAGGCTTACTTCAATATATTTTTGGAGGATAGCTGTCATTTATAACTCTGCAGGTTTGTGAATTACAGTGCCCCTGAGCTCCTTTCTTCAACTCGCTTTTTTGTGAGCTGGGAACAAAACTGCAGGATTGCTTCAGGCCCTAATCTGTTTTCAGCAGGGCATGCTGAGCCTTTGTTTAATTCCTCTTCCTGGTCGGTAATGAGCGTTACATTTGCCCGTGCAGACACCTACAGCTAGTCTCTAATTGGTTCTCCCTATTCCTGTTCATCTTGCACAGAAATTGCAAGCTGTGCCAAACAGGAGGTTAAAGGCACTGACTCTCCAAGCGGGGAGAGTGTTAGTAAAGCATCTGGAATGGTGAACCCGAGGACCAGGATACGAAAACTGAGATGCATTTTAAATCGTTTCCCAATCACACGGTGGACGATACTCTGGGTTTCCCATGCATGTTTTAACTGGAGGAAGAATGCCTTGAACCTGGAGAGTTGGGACCCATGGAATGGGTACCATGCAGTATGACTTCAAAGGGTCTGCATTTGCTCACCGAAACTCACCAATGCTATCAGCCTGAAGTGTCCAGCCTTATGTCTCAACCAGCTCTGGGTGTAGATGTGGTCAATCCCGGTTGCATCACATGCCCTGAGTGAATTAGTTAAGAATTGCTCTCTATTTCACTGTCTTTGTGTTTTGTTTTCGAAATTTATTTTGATAATGGGATTTATCGGATTTTCACTGCTGCGTTTCGGCCGCTGTAAACACACTTGATTCTCTTACGGAGACATATATATCCATGGGTTTTAAGATTCTTCCTATTCAGGTATATTCCTAGGCGTTGAATATGTGGTGTTGGGTCCATTTCGTTGAGCAAGGAGTAGGTCTTGTCTATTACATATTTGGCCTATGGAAAGTTATCTGTGCTAATTTCAGTCTCTGGTTTTATGCAGCACCCCAAGGCACCTTTCCCCATAAGCAAGCACTAGTTGGTTTCCTAAATTTGAGACCCTGTTCTGTTTTGTAATTCAGTTCATGTGTAGTCAAGTTTACATTCCGTGTATTAGTGATATCTTATGATGTTTCTTTTTCTGTGTGACGTAGTTCACGTAGAATCACCGTACCTGCATCCACTCACTATGCCGCTACGGCCTGATGACACAGATTTCATTGCTGAGTGATATTGCATTGTACGTACGTGCCACAACTTCTTTATCCATTTTTTGCTCTCTAGGATATTTACCTGATACTGTAGACGAGCTTCTTGTGAACACAGCCGTCCCAAATATTGGGGTGGCTGTCTGTTTTTGATTTTAATTTCCGTAAGCTATAGGACCATAAGTGGAAGTGCCATAGGCTGTGTTGCTTTGTTTCTTATGTGTTTCAGGAAACACCATGCACTTCTCCAGTGTGGCTGCTGGCAATTTACATCCTGCTAATCAGCATAACAAGGCTCCCTGTTCTCCATATCCTGTCCTACCTTTCTGGATTTTACACTTTTTTCAGATGGCCCTTTTGCCCAGGGGGGCAGTGAGATTTCATTGTAGTACAGATTTCATTTACAGGCTTGCTTGGTTGGCCAAAAAGGGCGTATGCGTTTTTTCCTAAATATATTCAGGAAAAAACGCATACGCACTTTTTGGCCAAGTGCATCATTGTCGACGTTGTGCCTCTTTTCCTATGCTTTCAGGGCAATTCCAGTCTACCCCCTGCAATCGTTTTCCTGAAATTCAGCCCCGCTTTCAAGTCCCCTTCGCAGGCTTACTTCAATATATTTTGGAGGATAGCTGTCATTTATAACTCTGCAGGTTTGTGAAGTACAGTGCCCCTGAGCTCCTTTCTTCAACTCGCTTTCTTGTGAGCTCGGCACAAAACCGCAGGATTGCTTCAGGCCCTAATCTGTTTCCAGCAGGGCACACTGAGCCTTTGTTTAATTCCTCTTCCTGGTGGGCAATGAGCGTTACATTTGCCCGTGCAGACACCTACAGCTAGTCTCTCATTGCTTCTCCCTATTCCTCTTCATCTTGCACAGAAATTGCAAGCTGTGCCAAACAGGAGGTTAAAAGCACTGACTCTCCAAGCGGGGAGAGTGTTAGTAAAGCATTTGGAATGGTGAACCCGAGGATCAGGAAACAAAAACTGAGATGCATTTTAAATCATTTCCCAATCACACGGTGGATGATACTCTGGGTTTCCCATGCATGTTTTAGCTGGAGGAAGAATCCCTTGAACCTGGAGAGTTGGGACCCATGGAATGGGTACCATGCAGTATGACTTCAAAGGGTCTGCATTTGCTCACCGAAACTCACCAGTGCTATCAGCCTGAAGTGTCCAGCCTTATGTCTCAACCAGCTCTGGGTGTAGATGTGGTAAATCCCGGTTGCATCACATGCCCTGAGTGAATTATTTAAGAATTGCTCTCTATTTCACTGTCTTTTTGTTTTGTTTTCGAAATTTATTTTGATAATGGGATTTATCGGATTTTCACTGCTGCGTTTCTGCCGCTGTACACACGCTTGATTCTCTTACGGAGACATATATATCCATGGGTTTTAAGATTCTTCCTAGTCAGGTATATTCCTAGGCGTTGAATATGTGGTGTTGGGTCCATTTCGTTGAGAAAGGAGTAGGTCTTGTCTATTACATATTTGGCTTATGGAAAGTTATCTGTGCTAATTTCAGTCTCTGGTTTTATGCAGCACCCCAAGGCACCTTTCTCTATAAGCAAGCACTAGTCGGTTTTCTAAATTTGAGACCCTGTTCTGTTTTGTAATTCAGTTCATGTGTAGTCAAGTTTACATTCCGTGTATTAGTGATATCTTATGATGTTTCTTTTTCTGTGTGACGTAGTTCACGTAGAATCGCCGTACCTGCATCCACTCACTATGCCGCTACGGGCCTGATGACACAGATTTCATTGCTGAGTGATATTGCATTGTACGTACGTGCCACAACTTCTTTATCCATTTTTTGCTTTCTGGGATATTTACCTGATACTGTAGACGAGCTTCTTGTGAACACAGCCGTCCCAAATATTGGGGTGGCTGTCTGTTTTTGATTTTAATTTCCGTAAGCTATAAGACCATAAGTGGAAGTGCCATAGGCTGTGTTGCTTTGTTTCTTACGTGTTTCAGGAAACACCATACACTTCTCCAGGGTGGCTGCTGGCAATTTACATCCTGCCAATCAGCATAACAAGGCTCCCTGTTCTCCATATCCTGTCCTACATTTCTGGATTTTACACTTTTTTCAGATGGCCCTTTTGCCCGGGGGGGCAGTGAGATTTCATTGTAGTGCAGATTTCCTTTACAGGCTTGCTTGGTTGGCCAAAAAGGGCGTATGCGTTTTTTCCTGAATATATTCAGGAAAAAACGCATACGCCCTTTTTGGCCAAGTGCATCATTGTCGACGTTCTGCCTCTTTTCCTATGCTTTCAGGGCAATTCCAGTCTACCCCCTGCAATCGTTTTCCTGAAATTCTGCCCCGCTTTCAAGTCCCCTTCGCAGGCTTACTTCAATATATTTTTGGAGGATAGCTGTCATTTATAACTCTGCAGGTTTGTGAAGTACAGTGCCCCTGAACTCCTTTCTTCAACTCGCTTTCTTGTGAGCTCGGCACAAAACCGCAGGATTCCTTCAGGCCCTAATCTGTTTCCAGCAGGGCACACTGAGCCTTTGTTTAATTCCTCTTCCTGGTGGGCAATGAGCGTTACATTTGCCCGTGCAGACACCTACAGCTAGTCTCTCATTGGTTCTCCCTATTCCTGTTCATCTTGCACAGAAATGGCAAGCTGTGCCAAACAGGAGGTTAAAGGCACTGACTCTCCAAGCGGGGAGAGTGTTAGTAAAGCATCTGGAATGGTGAACCCGAGGACCAGGATACGAAAACTGAGATGCATTTTAAATCGTTTCCCAATCACACGGTGGACGATACTCTGGGTTTCCCATGCATGTTTTAGCTGGAGGAAGAATGCCTTGAACCTGGAGAGTTGGGACCCATGGAATGGGTACCATGCAGTATGACTTCAAAGGGTCTGCATTTGCTCACCGAAACTCACCAATGCTATCAGCCTGAAGTGTCCAGCCTTATGTCTCAACCAGCTCTGGGTGTAGATGTGGTCAATCCCGGTTGCATCACATGCCCTGAGTGAATTATTTAAGAATTGCTCTCTATTTCACTGTCTTTGTGTTTTGTTTTCGAAATTTATTTTGATAATGGGATTTATCGGATTTTCACTGCTGCGTTTCGGCCGCTGTACACACGCTTGATTCTCTTACGGAGACATATATATCCATGGGTTTTAAGATTCTTCCTAGTCAGGTATATTCCTAGGCGTTGAATATGTGGTGTTGGGTCCATTTCGTTGAGCAAGGAGTAGGTCTTGTCTATTACATATTTGGCTTATGGAAAGTTATCTGTGCTAATTTCAGTCTCTGGTTTTATGCAGCACCCCAAGGCACCTTTCCCCATAAGCAAGCACTAGTTGGTTTTCTAAATTTGAGACCCTGTTCTTTTTTGTAATTCAGTTCATGTGTAGTCAAGTTTACATTCCGTGTATTAGTGATATCTTATGATGTTTCTTTTTCTGTGTGACGTAGTTCACGTAGAAACACCGTACCTGCATCCACTCACTATGCCGCTACGGGCCTGATGACACAGATTTCATTGCCGAGTGATATTGCATTGCACGTACGTGCCACAACTTCTTTATCCATTTTTTGCTTTCTGGGATATTTACCTGGTACTGTAGACGAGCTTCTTGGGAACACAGCCGTCCCAAACTTTGGGGTGGCTCTCCGTGTTTGATTTTAATTTCCCTAAGCAATAGGACCATAATTGCAATTGCCATAGGCTGTGTTGCTTAATTTCTTACGTGTTTCAGGAAACACCATACACATCTCCAGGGTGGCTCTTCACAATGTACATCCTGCCAATCAGCATAACAAGGCTCCCTGTTCTCCATATCCTGTCCTACCTTTCGGGATTTTACACTTTTTTCAGATGGCCCTTTTGCCCGGGGGGGCAGTGAGATTTCATTGTAGTGCAGATTTCCTTTACAGGCTTGCTTGGTTGGCCAAAAAGGGCGTATGCGTTTTTTCCTGAATATATTCAGGAAAAAACGCATACGCCCTTTTTGGCCAAGTGCATCATTGTCGACGTTGGGCCTCTTTTCCTATGCTTTCAGGGCAATTCCAGTCTACCCCCTGCAATCGTTTTCCTGAAATTCTGCCCCGCTTTCAAGTCCCCTTCGCAGGCTTACTTCAATATATTTTTGCAGGATAGCTGTCATTTATAACTCTGCAGGTTTGTGAAGTACAGTGCCACTGAGCTCCTTTCTTCAACTCGCTTTCTTGTGAGCTGGGCACAAAACCGCAGGATTGCTTCAGGCCCTAATCTGTTTCCAGCAGGGCACACTGAGCCTTTGTTTAATTCCTCTTCCTGGTGGGCAATGAGCGTTACATTTGCCCGTGCAGACACCTACAGCTAGTCTCTCATTGGTTCTCCCTATTCCTGTTCATCTTGCACAGAAATTGCAAGCTGTGCCAAAGAGGAGGTTAAAGGCACTGACTCTCCAAGCGGGGAGAGTGTTAGTAAAGCATCTGGAATGGTGAACCCGAGGACCAGGATACGAAAACTGAGATGCATTTTAAATCGTTTCCCAATCACACGGTGGACCATACTGTGGGTTTCCTATGCATGTTTTAGCTGGAGGAAGAATCCCTTGAACCTGAAGAGTTGGGACCCATGGAATAGGTACCATGCAGTATGACTTCAAAGTGTCTGCATTTGCTCACCGAAACTCACCAATGCTATTAGCCTGAAGTGTCCAGCCTTATGTCTCAACCAGCTCTGGGTGTAGATGTGGTCAATCCCGGTTGCATCACATGCCCTGAGTGAATTAGTTAAGAATTGCTCTCGATTTCACTGTCTTTGTGTTTTGTTTTCGAAATTTATTTTGATAATGGGATTTATCGGATTTTCACTGCTGCGTTTCTGCCGCTGTACACACGCTTGATTCTCTTACGGAGACATATATATCCATGGGTTTTAAGATTCTTCCTAGTCAGGTATATTCCTAGGCGTTGAATATGTGGTGTTGGGTCCATTTCGTTGAGCAAGGAGTAGATCTTGTCTATTACATATTTGGCTTATGGAAAGTTATCTGTGCTAATTTCAGTCTCTGGTTTTATGCAGCACCCCAAGGCACCTTTCCCCATAAGCAAGCACTAGTTGGTTTTCTAAATTTGACACCCTGTTCTGTTTTGTAATTCAGTTCATGTGTAGTCAAGTTTACATTCCGTGTATTAGTGATATCTTATGATGTTTCTTTTTCTGTGTGACGTAGTTCACGTAGAATCACCGTACCTGCATCCACTCACTATGCCGCTACGGGCCTGATGACACAGATTTCATTGCTGAGTGATATTGCATTGTACGTACGTGCCACAACTTCTTTATCCATTTTTTGCTTTCTGGGATATTTACCTGATACTGTAGACGAGCTTCTTGTGAACACAGCCGTCCCAAATATTGGGGTGACTGTCTGTTTTTGATTTTAATTTCCGTAAGCTATAGGACCATAAGTGGAAGTGCCATAGGCTGTGTTGCTTTGTTTCTTACGTGTTTCAGGAAACACCATACACTTCTCCAGGGTGGGTGCTGGCAATTTACATCCTGCCAATCAGCATAACAAGGCTCCCTGTTCTCCATATCCTGTCCTACCTTTCTGGATTTTACACTTTTTTCAGATGGCCCTTTTGCCCGGGGGGGCAGTGAGATTTCATTGTAGTGCAGATATCCTTTACAGGCTTGCTTGGTTGGCCAAAAAGGGCGTATGCGTTTTTTCCTGAATATATTCAGGAAAAAACGCATACGCCCTTTTTGGCCAAGTGCATCATTGTCGACGTTCTGCCTCTTTTCCTATGCTTTCAGGGCAATTCCAGTCTACCCCCTGCAATCGTTTTCCTGAAATTCAGCCCCGCTTTCAAGTCCCCTTCGCAGGCTTACTTAAATATATTTTTGGAGGATAGCTGTCATTTATAACTCTGCAGGTTTGTGAAGTACAGTGCCACTGAGCTCCTTTCTTCAACTCGCTTTCTTGTGAGCTGGGCACAAAACCGCAGGATTGCTTCAGGCCCTAATCTGTTTCCAGCAGGGCACACTGAGCCTTTGTTTAATTCCTCTTCCTGGTGGGCAATGAGCGTTACATTTGCCCGTGCAGACACCTACAGCTAGTCTCTCATTGGTTCTCCCTATTCCTGTTCATCTTGCACAGAAATTGCAAGCTGTGCCAAACAGGAGGTTAAAGGCACTGACTCTCCAAGCGGGGAGAGTGTTAGTAAAGCATCTGGAATGGTGAACCCGAGGACCAGGATACGAAAACTGAGATGCATTTTTAATCGTTTCCCAATCACACGGTGGACGATACTCTGGGTTTCCCATGCATGTTTTAGCTGGAGGAAGAATGCCTTGAACCTGGAGAGTTGGGACCCATGGAATGGGTACCATGCAGTATGACTTCAAAGGGTCTGCATTTGCTCACCGAAACTCACCAATGCTATCAGCCTGAAGTGTCCAGCCTTATGTCTCAACCAGCTCTGGGTGTAGATGTGGTCAATCCCGGTTGCATCACATGCCCTGAGTGAATTAGTTAAGAATTGCTCTCGATTTCACTGTCTTTGTGTTTTGTTTTCGAAATTTATTTTGATAATGGGATTTATCGGATTTTCACTGCTGCGTTTCTGCCGCTGTACACACGCTTGATTCTCTTACGGAGACATATATATCCATGGGTTTTAAGATTCTTCCTAGTCAGGTATATTCCTAGGCGTTGAATATGTGGTGTTGGGTCCATTTCGTTGAGCAAGGAGTAGATCTTGTCTATTACATATTTGGCTTATGGAAAGTTATCTGTGCTAATTTCAGTCTCTGGTTTTATGCAGCACCCCAAGGCACCTTTCCCCATAAGCAAGCACTAGTTGGTTTTCTAAATTTGACACCCTGTTCTGTTTTGTAATTCAGTTCATGTGTAGTCAAGTTTACATTCCGTGTATTAGTGATATCTTATGATGTTTCTTTTTCTGTGTGACGTAGTTCACGTAGAATCGCCGTACCTGCATCCACTCACTATGCCGCTACGGGCCTGATGACACAGATTTCATTGCTGAGTGATATTGCATTGTACGTACGTGCCACAACTTCTTTATCCATTTTTTGCTTTCTGGGATATTTACCTGATACTGTAGACGAGCTTCTTGTGAACACAGCCGTCCCAAATATTGGGGTGGCTGTCTGTTTTTGATTTTAATTTCCGTAAGCTATAAGACCATAAGTGGAAGTGCCATAGGCTGTGTTGCTTTGTTTCTTACGTGTTTCAGGAAACACCATACACTTCTCCAGGGTGGCTGCTGTCAATTTACATCCTGCCAATCAGCATAACAAGGCTCCCTGTTCTCCATATCCTGTCCTACATTTCTGGATTTTACACTTTTTTCAGATGGCCCTTTTGCCCGGGGGGGCAGTGAGATTTCATTGTAGTGCAGATTTCCTTTACAGGCTTGCTTGGTTGGCCAAAAAGGGCGTATGCGTTTTTTCCTGAATATATTCAGGAAAAAACGCATACGCCCTTTTTGGCCAAGTGCATCATTGTCGACGTTCTGCCTCTTTTCCTATGCTTTCAGGGCAATTCCAGTCTACCCCCTGCAATCGTTTTCCTGAAATTCTGCCCCGCTTTCAAGTCCCCTTCGCAGGCTTACTTCAATATATTTTTGGAGGATAGCTGTCATTTATAACTCTGCAGGTTTGTGAAGTACAGTGCCCCTGAACTCCTTTCTTCAACTCGCTTTCTTGTGAGCTCGGCACAAAACCGCAGGATTCCTTCAGGCCCTAATCTGTTTCCAGCAGGGCACACTGAGCCTTTGTTTAATTCCTCTTCCTGGTGGGCAATGAGCGTTACATTTGCCCGTGCAGACACCTACAGCTAGTCTCTCATTGGTTCTCCCTATTCCTGTTCATCTTGCACAGAAATGGCAAGCTGTGCCAAACAGGAGGTTAAAGGCACTGACTCTCCAAGCGGGGAGAGTGTTAGTAAAGCATCTGGAATGGTGAACCCGAGGACCAGGATACGAAAACTGAGATGCATTTTAAATCGTTTCCCAATCACACGGTGGACGATACTCTGGGTTTCCCATGCATGTTTTAGCTGGAGGAAGAATGCCTTGAACCTGGAGAGTTGGGACCCATGGAATGGGTACCATGCAGTATGACTTCAAAGGGTCTGCATTTGCTCACCGAAACTCACCAATGCTATCAGCCTGAAGTGTCCAGCCTTATGTCTCAACCAGCTCTGGGTGTAGATGTGGTCAATCCCGGTTGCATCACATGCCCTGAGTGAATTATTTAAGAATTGCTCTCTATTTCACTGTCTTTGTGTTTTGTTTTCGAAATTTATTTTGATAATGGGATTTATCGGATTTTCACTGCTGCGTTTCGGCCGCTGTACACACGCTTGATTCTCTTACGGAGACATATATATCCATGGGTTTTAAGATTCTTCCTAGTCAGGTATATTCCTAGGCGTTGAATATGTGGTGTTGGGTCCATTTCGTTGAGCAAGGAGTAGGTCTTGTCTATTACATATTTGGCTTATGGAAAGTTATCTGTGCTAATTTCAGTCTCTGGTTTTATGCAGCACCCCAAGGCACCTTTCCCCATATGCAAGCACTAGTTGGTTTTCTAAATTTGAGACCTTGTTCTTTTTTGTAATTCAGTTCATGTGTAGTCAAGTTTACATTCCGTGTATTAGTGATATCTTATGATGTTTCTTTTTCTGTGTGACGTAGTTCACGTAGAAACACCGTACCTGCATCCACTCACTATGCCGCTACGGGCCTGATGACACAGATTTCATTGCCGAGTGATATTGCATTGCACGTACGTGCCACAACTTCTTTATCCATTTTTTGCTTTCTGGGATATTTACCTGGTACTGTAGACGAGCTTCTTGGGAACACAGCCGTCCCAAACTTTGGGGTGGCTCTCCGTGTTTGATTTTAATTTCCCTAAGCAATAGGACCATAATTGCAATTGCCATAGGCTGTGTTGCTTAATTTCTTACGTGTTTCAGGAAACACCATACACATCTCCAGGGTGGCTCTTCACAATGTACATCCTGCCAATCAGCATAACAAGGCTCCCTGTTCTCCATATCCTGTCCTACCTTTCGGGATTTTACACTTTTTTCAGATGGCCCTTTTGCCCGGGGGGGCAGTGAGATTTCATTGTAGTGCAGATTTCCTTTACAGGCTTGCTTGGTTGGCCAAAAAGGGCGTATGCGTTTTTTCCTGAATATATTCAGGAAAAAACGCATACGCCCTTTTTGGCCAAGTGCATCATTGTCGACGTTGGGCCTCTTTTCCTATGCTTTCAGGGCAATTCCAGTCTACCCCCTGCAATCGTTTTCCTGAAATTCTGCCCCGCTTTCAAGTCCCCTTCGCAGGCTTACTTCAATATATTTTTGCAGGATAGCTGTCATTTATAACTCTGCAGGTTTGTGAAGTACAGTGCCACTGAGCTCCTTTCTTCAACTCGCTTTCTTGTGAGCTGGGCACAAAACCGCAGGATTGCTTCAGGCCCTAATCTGTTTCCAGCAGGGCACACTGAGCCTTTGTTTAATTCCTCTTCCTGGTGGGCAATGAGCGTTACATTTGCCCGTGCAGACACCTACAGCTAGTCTCTCATTGGTTCTCCCTATTCCTGTTCATCTTGCACAGAAATTGCAAGCTGTGCCAAAGAGGAGGTTAAAGGCACTGACTCTCCAAGCGGGGAGAGTGTTAGTAAAGCATCTGGAATGGTGAACCCGAGGACCAGGATACGAAAACTGAGATGCATTTTAAATCGTTTCCCAATCACACGGTGGACCATACTGTGGGTTTCCTATGCATGTTTTAGCTGGAGGAAGAATCCCTTGAACCTGAAGAGTTGGGACCCATGGAATAGGTACCATGCAGTATGACTTCAAAGTGTCTGCATTTGCTCACCGAAACTCACCAATGCTATTAGCCTGAAGTGTCCAGCCTTATGTCTCAATCAGCTCTGGGTGTAGATGTGGTCAATCCCGGTTGCATCACATGCCCTGAGTGAATTAGTTAAGAATTGCTCTCTATTTCACTGTCTTTGTGTTTTGTTTTCGAAATTTATTTTGATAATGGGATTTATCGGATTTTCACTGCTGCGTATCGGCCACTGTACACATGCTTGATTCTCTTACGGAGACATATATATCCATGGGTTTTAAGATACTTCCTAGTCAGGTATATTCCTAGGCGTTGAATATGTGGTGTTGAGTCCATTTCGTTGAGCAAGGAGTAGGTCTTGTCTATTACATATTTGGCTTATGGAAAGTTATCTGTGCTAATTTCAGTCTCTGGTTTTATGCAGCACCCCAAGGCACCTTTCCCCATAAGCAAGCACTAGTTGGTTTTCTAAATTTGAGACCCTGTTCTGTTTTGTAATTCAGTTCATGTGTAGTCAAGTTTACATTCCGTGTATTAGTGATATCTTATGATGTTTCTATTTCTGTGTGACGTAGTTCACGTAGAATCACCGTACCTGCATCCACTCACTATGCCGCTACGGGCCTGATGACACAGATTTCATTGCTGAGTGATATTGCATTGCACGTACGTGCCACAACTTCTTTATCCATTTTTTGCTTTCTGGGATATTTACCTGGTACTGTAGACGAGCTACTTGGGAACACAGCCGTCCCAAACTTTGGGGTGGCTCTCTGTTTTTGATTTTAATTTCCCTAAGGAATAGGACCATAAGTGCAATTGCCATAGGCTGTGTTGCTTTATTTCTTACGTGTTTCAGGAAACACCATACACTTCTCCAGGGTGGCTGTTGGCAATTTACATCCTGCCTATCAGCATAACAAGGCTCCCTCTTATTTATATTCTGTCCTACCTTTCTGGATTTTACACTTTTTTCAGATGTCCCTCTTGCCCGGGGGGCAGTGAGACTTCATTGTAGTGCAGATTTCCTTTACAGGCTTGCTTGGTTGGCCAAAAAGGGCGTATGCGTTTTTTCCTGAATATATTCAGGAAAAAACGCATACGCCCTTTTTGGCCAAGTGCATCATTGTCGACGTTCTGCCTCTTTTCCTATGCTTTCAGGGCAATTCCAGTCTACCCCTGCAATCGTTTTCCTGAAATTCTGCCCCGCTTTCAAGTCCCCTTCGCAGGCTTACTTCAATATATTTTTGGAGGATAGCTGTCATTTATAACTCTGCAGGTTTGTGAATTACAGTGCCCCTGAGCTCCTTTCTTCAACTCGCTTTTTTGTGAGCTGGGAACAAAACTGCAGGATTGCTTCAGGCCCTAATCTGTTTTCAGCAGGGCATGCTGAGCCTTTGTTTAATTCCTCTTCCTGGTCGGTAATGAGCGTTACATTTGCCCGTGCAGACACCTACAGCTAGTCTCTCATTGGTTCTCCCTATTCCTGTTCATCTTGCACAGAAATTGCAAGCTGTGCCAAACAGGAGGTTAAAGGCACTGACTCTCCAAGCGGGGAGAGTGTTAGTAAAGCATCTGGAATGATGAACCCGAGGACCAGGATACGAAAAATGAGATGCATTTTAAATCGTTTCCCAATCACACGGTGGACGATACTCTGGGTTTCCCATGCATGTTTTAACTGGAGGAAGAATGCCTTGAACCTGGAGAGTTGGGACCCATGGAATGGGTACCATGCAGTATGACTTCAAAGGGTCTGCATTTGCTCACCGAAACTCACCAATGCTATCAGCCTGAAGTGTCCAGCCTTATGTCTCAACAAGCTCTGGGTGTAGATGTGGTCAATCCCGGTTGCATCACATGCCCTGAGTGAATTAGTTAAGAATTGCTCTCTATTTCACTGTCTTTGTGTTTTGTTTTCGAAATTTATTTTGATAATGGGATTTATCGGATTTTCACTGCTGCGTTTCGGCCGCTGTACACACGCTTGATTCTCTTACGGAGACATATATATCCATGGGTTTTAAGATTCTTCCTATTCAGGTATATTCCTAGGCGTTGAATATGTGGTGTTGGGTCCATTTCGTTGAGCAAGGAGTAGGTCTTGTCTATTACATAATTGGCCTATGGAAAGTTATCTGTGCTAATTTCAGTCTCTGGTTTTATGCAGCACCCCAAGGCACCGTTCCCCATAAGCAAGCACTAGTTGGTTTCCTAAATTTGAGACCCTGTTCTGTTTTGTAATTCAGTTCATGTGTAGTCAAGTTTACATTCCGTGTATTAGTGATATCTTATGATGTTTCTTTTTCTGTGTGACGTAGTTCACGTAGAATCACCGTACCTGCATCCACTCACTATGCCGCTACGGCCTGATGACACAGATTTCATTGCTGAGTGATATTGCATTGTACGTACGTGCCACAACTTCTTTATCCATTTTTTGCTCTCTAGGATATTTACCTGATACTGTAGACGAGCTTCTTGTGAACACAGCCGTCCCAAATATTGGGGTGGCTGTCTGTTTTTGATTTTAATTTCCGTAAGCTATAGGACCATAAGTGGAAGTGCCATAGGCTGTGTTGCTTTGTTTCTTATGTGTTTCAGGAAACACCATGCACTTCTCCAGTGTGGCTGCTGGCAATTTACATCCTGCCAATCAGCATAACAAGGCTCCCTGTTCTCCATATCCTGTCCTACCTTTCTGGATTTTACACTTTTTTCAGATGGCCCTTTTGCCCAGGGGGGCAGTGAGATTTCATTGTAGTACAGATTTCATTTACAGGCTTGCTTGGTTGGCCAAAAAGGGCGTATGCGTTTTTTCCTAAATATATTCAGGAAAAAACGCATACGCTCTTTTTGGCCAAGTGCATCATTGTCGACGTTGTGCCTCTTTTCCTATGCTTTCAGGGCAATTCCAGTCTACCCCCTGCAATCGTTTTCCTGAAATTCAGCCCCGCTTTCAAGTCCCCTTCGCAGGCTTACTTCAATATATTTTGGAGGATAGCTGTCATTTATAACTCTGCAGGTTTGTGAAGTACAGTGCCCCTGAGCTCCTTTCTTCAACTCGCTTTCTTGTGAGCTGGGCACAAAACCGCAGGATTGCTTCAGGCCCTAATCTGTTTCCAGCAGGGCACACTGAGCCTTTGTTTAATTCCTCTTCCTGGTGGGCAATGAGCGTTATATTTGCCCGTGCAGACACCTACAGCTAGTCTCTCATTGGTTCTCCCTATTCCTGTTCATCTTGCACAGAAATGGCAAGCTGTGCCAAACAGGAGGTTAAAGGCCGTGACTCTCCAAGCGGGGAGAGTGTTAGTAAAGCATCTGGAATGGTGAACCCGAGGACCAGGATACGAAAACTGAGATGCATTTTAAATCATTTCCCAATCACACGGTGGACGATACTCTGGGTTTCCCATGCATGTTTTAGCTGGAGGAAGAATGCCTTGAACCTGGAGAGTTGGGACCCATGGATTGGGTACCATGCAGTATGACTTCAAAGGGTCTGCATTTGCTCACCAAAACTCACCAATGCTATCAGCCTGAAGTGTCCAGCCTTATGTCTCAACCAGCTCTGGGTGTAGATGTGGTCAATCCCGGTTGCATCACATGCCCTGAGTGAATTAGTTAAGAATTGCTCTCTATTTCACTGTCTTTGTGTTTTGTTTTCGAAATTTATTTTGATAATGGGATTTATCGGATTTTCACTGCTGCGTTTCGGCCGCTGTACACACGCTTGATTCTCTTACGGAGACATATATATCCATGGGTTTTAAGACTCTACCTAGTCAGGTATATTCCTAGGCGTTGAATATGTGGTGTTGGGTCCATTTCGTTGAGCAAGGAGTAGGTCTTGTCTATTACATATTTGGCTTATGGAATGTTATCTGTGCTAATTTCAGTCTCTGGTTTTATGCAGCACCCCAAGGCACCTTTCCCCATAAGCAAGCACTAGTTGGTTTTCTAAATTTGTGACCCTGTTCTGTTTTGTAATTCAGTTCATGTGTAGTCAAGTTTACATTCCGTGTATTAGTGATATCTTATGATGTTTCTTTTTCTGTGTGACGTAGTTCACGTAGAAACACCATACCTGCATCCACTCACTATGCCGCTACGGGCCTGATGACACAGATTTCATTGCTGAGTGATATTGCATTGCACGTACGTGCCACAACTTCTTTATCCATTTTTTGCTTTCTGGGATATTTACCTGGTACTGTAGACGAGCTTCTTGGGAACACAGCCGTCCCAAACTTTGGGGTGGCTCTCCGTTTTTGATTTTAATTTCCCTAAGCAATAGGACCATAATTGCAATTGCCATAGGCTGTGTTGCTTTATTTCTTACGTGTTTCAGGAAACACCATACACATTTCGAGGGTGGGTGTTCACAATTTACATCCTGCCAATCAGCATAACAAGGCTCCCTGTTCTCCATATCCTGTCCTACCTTTCTGGATTTTACACTTTTTTCAGATGGCCCTTTTGCCCCGGGGGGCAGTGAGATTTCATTGTAGTGCAGATTTCCTTTACAGGCTTGCTTGGTTGGCCAAAAAGTGCGTATGCGTGTTTTCCTGAATATATTCAGGAAAAAACGCATACGCCCTTTTTGGCCAAGTGCATCATTGTCGACGTTCTGCCTCTTTTCCTATGCTTTCAGGGCAATTCCAGTCTACCCCCTGCAATAGTTTTCCTGAAATTCTGCCCCGCTTTCAAGTCCCCTTCGCAGGCTTACTTCAATATATTTTTGGAGGATAGCTGTCATTTATAACTCTGCAGGTTTGTGAATTACAGTGCCCCTGAGCTCCTTTCTTCAACTCGCTTTCTTGTGAGCTGGGCACAAAACCACAGGATTGCTTCAGGCCCTAATCTGTTTCCAGCAGGGCACACTGAGCCTTTGTTTAATTCCTCTTCCTGGTGGGAAATGAGCATTACATTTGCCCGTGCAGACACCTACAGCTAGTCTGTCATTGGTTCTCCCTATTCCTGTTCATCTTGCACAGAAATTGCAAGCTGTGCCAAAGAGGAGGTTAAAGGCACTGACTCTCCAAGCGGGGAGAGTGTTAGTAAAGCATCTGGAATGGTGAACCCGAGGACCAGGATACGAAAACTGAGATGCATTTTAAATCGTTTCCCAATCACAGGGTGGACCATACTGTGGGTTTCCTATGCATGTTTTAGCTGGAGGAAGAATCCCTTGAACCTGAAGAGTTGGGACCCATGGAATAGGTACCATGCAGTATGACTTCAAAGTGTCTGCATTTGCTCACCGAAACTCACCAATGCTATTAGCCTGAAGTGTCCAGCCTTATGTCTCAATCAGCTCTGGGTGTAGATGTGGTCAATCCCGGTTGCATCACATGCCCTGAGTGAATTATTTAAGAATTGCTCTCGATTTCACTGTCTTTGTGTTTTGTTTTCGAAATTTATTTTGATAATGGGATTTATAGGATTTTCACTGCTGCGTTTCGGCCGCTGTACACACGCTTGATTCTCTTACGGAGACATATATATCCATGGGTTTTAAGATTCTTCCTAGTCAGGTATATTCCTAGGCGTTGAATATGTGGTGTTGGGTCCATTTCGTTGAGCAAGGAGTAGGTGTTGTCTATTACATATTTGGCCTATGGAAAGTTATCTGTGCTAATTTCAGTCTCTGGTTTTATGCAGCACCCCAAGGCACCTTTCCCCATAAGCAAGCACTAGTTGGTTTTCTAAATTTGAGACCCTGTTCTGTTTTGTAATTCAGTTCATGTGTAGTCAAGTTTACATTCCGTGTATTAGTGATATCTTATGATGTTTCTTTTTCTGTGTGACATAGTTCACGTAGAATCATCGTACCTGCATCCACTCACTATGCCGCTACGGGCCTGATGACACAGATTTCATTGCTGAGTGATATTGCATTGTACGTACGTGCCACAACTTCTTTATCCATTTTTTGCTCTCTGGGATATTTACCTGATACTGTAGACGAGCTACTTGGGAACACAGCCGTCCCAAACTTTGGGGTGGCTCTCTGTTTTTGATTTTAATTTCCCTAAGGAATAGGACCATAAGTGAAATTGCCATAGGCTGTGTTGCTTTATTTCTTACGTGTTTCAGGAAACACCATACACTTCTCCAGGGTGGCTGTTGGCAATTTACATCCTGCCAATCAGCATAACAAGGCTCCCTCTTCTCCATATCCTGTCCTACCTTTCTGGATTTTACACTTTTTTCAGATGTCCCTCTTGCCGGGGGGGCAGTGAGACTTCATTGTAGTGCAGATTTCCTTTACAGGCTTGCTAGGTTGGCCAAAAAGGGCATATGCGTTTTTTCCAGAATATATTCAGGAAAAAACGCATACGCCCTTTTTGGCCAAGTGCATCATTGTCGACGTTCTGCCTCTTTTCCTATGCTTTCAGGGCAATTCCAGTCTACCCCCTGCAATCGTTTCCTGAAATTCTGCCCCGCTTTCGAGTCCCCTTCGCAGGCTTACTTCAATATATTTTTGGAGGATAGCTGTCATTTATAACTCTGCAGGTTTGTGAATTACAGTGCCCCTGAGCTCCTTTCTTCAACTCGCTTTCTTGTGAGCTGGGCACAAAACCGCAGGATTGCTTCAGGCCCTAATCTGTTTCCGGCAGGGCATGCTGAGCCTTTGGTTAATTCCTCTTCCTGGTGGGCAATGAGCGTTACATTTGCCCGTGCAGACACCTACAGCTAGTCTCTCATTGGTTCTCCCTATTCCTGTTCATCTTGCACAGAAATTGCAAGCTGTGCCAAACAGGAGGTTAAAGGCACTGACTCTCCAAGCAGGGAGAGTGTTAGTAAAGCATCTGGAATGGTGAACCCGAGGACCAGGATACGAAAACTGAGATGCATTGTAAATCGTTTCCCAATCACACGGTGGACCATACTGTGGGTTTCCATGCATGTTTTAGCTGGAGGAAGAATCCCTTGAACCTGAAGAGTTGGGACCCATGGAATAGGTACCATGCAGTATGACTTCAAAGGGTCTGCATTTGCTCACCAAAATTCACCAATGCTATCAGCCTGAAGTGTCCAGCCTTATGTCTCAACCAGCTCTGGGTGTAGATGTGGTCAATCCCGGTTGCATCACATTCCCTGAGTGAATTATTTAAGAATTGCTCTCTATTTCACTGTCTTTGTGTTTTGTTTCGAAATTTATTTTGATAATGGGATTTATCGGATTTTCACTGCTGCGTTTCGGCCGCTGTACACACGCTTGATTCTCTTACGGAGACATATATATCCATGGGTTTTAAGATTCTTCCTAGTCAGGTATATTCCTAGGCGTTGAATATGTGGTGTTGAGTCCATTTCGTTGAGCAAGGAGTAGGTCTTGTCTATTACATATTTGGCTTATGGAATGTTATCTGTGCTAATTTCAGTCTCTGGTTTTATGCAGCACCCCAAGGCACCTTTCCCCATAAGCAAGCACTAGTTGGTTTTCTAAATTTGAGACCCTGTTCTGTTTTGTAATTCTGTTCATGTGTAGCCAAGTTTATATTCCGTGTATTAGTGATATCTTATGATGTTTCTTTTTCTGTGTGACGTAGTTCACGTAGAATCACCGTATCTGCATCCACTGGCTATGCCGCTACGGGCCTGATGACACAGATTTCATTGCTGAGTGATATTGCATTGTACATACGTGCCGCAACTTCTTTATCCATTTTTTGCGTTCTGGGATATTTACCTGATACTGTAGACGAGCTTGTTGTGAACACAGCCGTCCCAAATATTGGGGTGGCTGTCTGTTTTTTATTTTAATTTCCGTAAGCTATAGGACCATAAGTGGAAGTGCCATAGGCTGTGCTGCTTTGTTTCTTATGTGTTTCAGGAAACACCATACACTTCTCCAGGGTGGCTGCTGGCAATTTACATCCTGCCAATCAGCATAACAAGGCTCCCTGTTCTCCATATCCTGTCCTAGATTTCTGGATTTTACACTTTTTTCAGATGGCCCTTTTGCCGGGGGGCAGTGAGATTTCATTGTAGTGCAGATTTCCTTTACAGGCTTGCTCGGTTGGCCAAAAAGGGCGTATGCGTTTTTTCCTGAATATATTCAGGAAAAAACGCTTACGCACTTTTTGGCCAAGTGCATCATTGTCGACGTTGTGCCTCTTTTCCTATGCTTTCAGGGCAATTCCAGTCTACCCCCTGCAATCGTTTTCCTGAAATTCTGCCCTGCTTTCAAGTCCCCTTCGCAGGCTTACTTCAATATACTTTTGGAAGATAGCTGTCATTTATAACTCTGCAGGTTTGTGAATTACAGTGCCCCTGAGCTCCTTTCTTCAACTCGCTTTCTTGTGAGCTGGGCACAAAATCGCAGGATTGCTTAAGGCCCTAATCTGTTTCCAGCAGGGCACACTGAGCCTTTGTCTAATTGTTCTTCCTGGTGGGCAATGAGCGTTACATTTGCCCGTGCAGACACCTACAGCTAGTCTCTCATTGGTTCTCCCTATTCCTGTTCATCTTGCACAGAAATTGCAAGCTGTGCCAAAGAGGAGGTTAAAGGCACTGACTCTCCAAGCGGGGAGAGTGTTAGTAAAGCATCTGGAATGGTGAACCCGAGGACCAGGATACGAACACTGAGATGCATTTTAAATCGTTTCCCAATCACACGGTAGATGATACTCTGGGTTTCCCATGCAAGTTTTTGCTGGAGGAAGAATCCCTTGAACCTGGAGAGTTGGGACCCATGGAATGGGTACCATGCAGTATGACTTCAAAGGGTCTGCATTTGCTCACCAAAACTCACCAATGCTATCAGCCTGAAGTGTCCAGCCTTATGTCTCAACCAGCTCTGGGTGTAGATGTGGTCAATCCCGGTTGCATCACATGCCCTGAGTGAATTATTTAAGAATTGCTCTCTATTTCACTGTCTTTGTGTTTTGTTTTTGAAATTTATTTTGATAATGGGATTTATCGGATTTTCACTGCTGCGTTTCGGCCGCTGTACACACGCTTTATTCTCTTACGGAGACATATATATCCATGGGTTTTAAGATTCTTCCTAGTCAGGTATATTCCTAGGCGTTGAATATGTGGTGTTGGGTCCATTTCGTTGAGCAAGGAGTGGTCTTGTCTTTTACATATTTGGCTTATGGAAAGTTATCTGTGCTAATTTCAGTCTCTGGTTTTATGCAGCAACCCAAAGCACCTTTCCCCATAAGCAAGCACTAGTTGGTTTTCTAAATTTGAGACCCTGTTCTGTTTTGTAATTCAGTTCATGTGTAGTCAAGTTTACATTCCGTGTATTAGTGATATCTTATGATGTTTCTTTTTCTGTGTGACGTAGTTCACGTAGAATCACCGTACCTGCATCCACTCACTATGCCGCTACGGGCCTGATGACACAGATTTCATTGCTGAGTGATATTGCATTGTACGTACGTGCCACAACTTCTTTATCCATTTTTTGCATTCTGGGATATTTACCTGGTACTGTAGACGAGCTTCTTGTGAACACAGCCATCCCAAATATTGGGGTGGCTGTCTGTTTTTGATTTTAATTTCCGTAAGCTATAGGACCATAAGTGGAAGTGCCATAGGCTGTGTTGCTTTGTTTCTTACGTGTTTCAGGAAACACCATACACTTCTCCAGGGTGGCTGCTGGAAATTTACATCCTGCCAATCAGCATAACAAGGCTCCCTGTTCTCCATATCCTGTCCTACCTTTCTGGATTTTACACTTTTTTCAGGTGGCCCTTTTGCCCGGGGGGGGGGGGCAGTGAGATTTCATTGTAGGGCAGATTTCCTTTACAGGCTTGCTTGGTTGGCCAAAAAGGGCGTATGCGTTTTTTCCTGAATATATTCAAGAAAAAACGCATACGTCCTTTTTGGCCAAGTGCATCATTGTCGACGTTCTGCCTCTTTTCCTATGCTTTCAGGGCAATTCCAGTCTACGCCCTGCAATCGTTTTCCTGAAATTCTGCCCCGCTTTCAAGTCCCCTTCGCAGGCTTACTTCAATATATTTTTGGAGGATAGCTGTCATTTATAACTCTGCAGGTTTGTGAATTACAGTGCCCCTGAGCTCCTTTCTTCATCTCGCTTTCTTGTGAGCTGGGCACAAAACCGCAGGATTGCTTCAGGCCCTAATCTGTTTCCAGCAGGGCACACTGAGCCTTTGTTTAATTCCTCTTCCTGGTGGGCAATGAGCGTTACATTTGCCCGTGCAGACACCTACAGCTAGTCTCTCATTGGTTCTCCCTATTCCTGTTCATCTTGCACAGAAATTGCAAGCTGTGCCAAACAGGAGGTTAAAGGCACTGACTCTCCAAGCGGGGAGAGTTTTAGTAAAGCATTTGGAATGGTGAACCTGAGGACCAGGATACGAAAACTGAGATGCATTTTAAATCGTTTCCCAATCACACGGTGGACGATACGCTGGGTTTCCCATGCATGTTGTAGCTGGAGGAAGAATGCCTTGAACCTGGAGAGTTGGGACCCATGGAATGGGTACCATGCAGTATGACTTCAAAGGGTCTGCATTTGCTCACCGAAACTCACCAATGCTATCAGCCTGAAGTGTCCAGCCTTATGTCTCAACCAGCTCTGGGTGTAGATGTGGTAAATCCCGGTTGCATCACATGCCCTGAGTGAATTATTTAAGAATTGCTCTCTATTTCACTGTCTTTGTGTTTTGTTTTTGAAATTTATTTTGATAATGGGATTTATCAGATTTCCACTGCTGCGTTTATGCCGCTGTACACACGCTTGATTCTCTTACGGAGACATATAAATTCATGGGTTTTATGATTCTTCCTAGTCAGGTATATTCCTAGGCGTTGAATATGTGGTGTTGAGTCCATTTCGTTGAGCAAGGTGTAGGTCTTGTCTATTACATATTTGGCTTATGGAATGTTATCGGTGCTAATTTCAGTCTCTGCTTTTATGCAGCACCCCAAGGCACCTTTCCCCATAAGCAAGCACTAGTTGGTTTTCTAAATTTGACATCCTGTTCTGTTTTGTAATTCAGTTCATGTGTAGTCAAGTTTACATTCCGTGTATTAGTGATATCTTATGATGTTTCTTTTTCTGTGTGACGTAGTTCACGTAGAATCACCGTACCTGCATCCACTCACTATGCCGCTACGGGCCTGATGACACAGATTTCATTACTGAGTGATATTGCATTGCACGTACGTGCCACAAATTATTTATCCATTTTTTGCTTTCTGGGATATTTACCTGGTACTGTAGACGAGCTTCTTGGGAACACTGCCGTCCCAAACTTTGGGGTGGCTCTCTGTTTTTGATTTTAATTTCCCTAAGGAATAGGACCATAAGTGCAATTGCCATAGGCTGTGTTGCTTTATTTCTTACGTGTTTCAGGAAACACCATACACTTCTCCAGGGTAGCTGTTCACAATTTACATCCTGCCAATCAGCATAACAAGGCTCCCTGTTCTCCATATCCTGTCCTACCTTTCTGGATTTTACACTTTTTTCAGATGGCCCTTTTGCCCGGAGGGCAGTGAGACTTCATTGTAGTGCAGATTTCTTTACAGGCTTGCTTGTTTGGCCAAAAAGGGCGTATGCGTTTTTTCCTGAATATATTCAGGAAAAAACGCATACGCCCTTTTTGGCCAAGTGCATCATTGTCCACGTTCTGCCTCTTTTCCTATGCTTTCAGGGCAATTCCAGTCTACCCCCTGCAATGGTTTTTCTGAAACTCTGCCCCGCTTTCAAGTCCCCTTCGCAGGCTTACTTCAATATATTTTTGGAGGATAGCTGTCATTTATAACTCTGCAGGTTTGTGAATTACAGTGCCCCTGAGCTCCTCTCTTCAACTCGCTTTCTTGTGAGCTGGGCACAAAACCGCAGGATTGCTTCAGGCCCTAATCAGTTTCCGGCAGGGCACGCTGAGCCTTTGGTTAATTCCTCTTCCTGGTGGGAAATGAGCGTTACATTTGCCCGTGCAGACACCTACAGCTAGTCTCTCATTGGTTCTCCCTATTCCTGTTCATCTTGCACAGAAATTTCAAGCTGTGCCAAAGAGGAGGTTAAAGGCACTGACTCTCCAAGCGGGGAGAGTGTTAGTAAAGCATCTGGAATGGTGAACCCGAGGACCAGGATACGAAAATTGAGATACATTTTAAATCGTTTCCCAATTACACGGTGGACGATACTCTGGGTTTCCCATGCATGTTTTAGCTGGAGGAAGAATCCCTTGAACCTGGAGAGTTGGGACCCATGGAATGGGTACCATGCAGTATGACTTCAAAGGGTCTGCATTTGCTCACCGAAACTCACCAATGCTATCAGCCTGAAGTGTCCAGCCTTATATCTCAACCAGCTCTGGGTGTAGATGTGGTCAATCCCGGTTGCATCACATGCCCTGAGTGAATTATTTAAGAATTGCTCTGTATTTCACTGTCTTTGTGTTTTGTTTTTGAAATTTATTTTGATAATGGGTTTTATCGGATTTTCACTGCTGCCGTTATGCCGCTGTACACACGCTTGATTCTCTTACGGAGACATATAAATCCATGGGTTTTAAGATTCTTCCTAGTCAGGTATATTCCTAGGCGTTGAATATGTGGTGTTGGGTCCATTTCGTTGAGCAAGGAGTAGGTCTTGTCTATTACATATTTGGCTTATGGAATGTTATCTGTGCTAATTTCAGTCTCTGGTTTTATGCAGCACCCCAACGCACCTTTCCCCATAAGCAAGCACTAGTTGGTTTTCTAAATTTGAGACCCTGTTCTGTTTTGTAATTCAGTTCATGTGTAGTCAAGTTTACATTCCGTGTATTAGTGATATCTTATGATGTTTCTTTTTCTGTGTGACGTAGTTCACGTAGAATCACCGTACCTGCATCCACTCACTATGCCGCTACGGGCCTGATGACACAGATTTCATTGCTGAGTGATATTGCATTGCACGTACGTGCCACAACTTCTTTATCCATTTTTTGCTTTCTGGGATATTTACCTGGTACTGTAGACGAGCTTCTTGTGAACACAGCCGTCCCAAACATTGGGGTGGCTGTCTGTTTTTGATTTTAATTTCCGTAATCTTTGGGACCATAAGTGGAAGTGCCATAGGCTGTGTTGCTTTGTTTCTTATGGGTTTCAGGAAACACCATACACTTCTCCAGGGTGGCTGTTGGCAATTTACATCCTGCCAATCAGCATAACAAGGCTCCCTGTTCTCCATATCCTGTCCTACCTTTCTGGATTTTACACTTTTTTCAGATGGCCCTTTTGCCCATGGGGCAGTTAGACTTCATTGTAGTGCAGATTTCCTTTACAGGCTTGCTTGGTTTGCGAAAAAGGGCGTATGCGTTTTTTCCTGAATATATTCAGGAAAAAATGCATACGCACTTTTTGGCCAAGTGCACCATTGTCGACGTTCTGCCTCTTTTCCTATGCTTTCTGGGCAATTCCAGTCTACCCCCTGCAATCGTTTTCCTGAAATTCTGTCCCGCTTTCAAGTCCCCATCGCAGGCTTACTTCAATATATTTTTGGAGGATAGCTGTCATTTATAACTCTGCAGGTTTGTGAATTACAGTGCCCCTGAGCTCCTTTCTTCAACTCGCTTTCTTGTGAGCTGGGCACAAAACCGCAGGATTGCTTCAGGCCCTAATCTGTTTCCGGCAGGGCACGCTGAGCCTTTGGTTAATTCCTCTTCCTGGTGGGAAATGAGCCTTACATTTGTCCGTGCAGACACCTATAGCTAGTCTCTCATTGGTTCTCCCTATTCCTGTTCATCTTGCTCAGAAATTGCAAGCTGTGCCAAACAGGAGGTTAAAGGCACTGACTCTCCAAGCGGGGAGAATGTTAGTAAACCGTCTGGAATGGTGAACCCGAGGACCAGGATACGAAAACTGAGATGCATTTTAAATCGTTTCCTAATCCCACGGTGGACCATACTCGCCGTTTCCCACGCATGTTTTAGCTGAAGAAAGAATCCCTTGAACCTGGAGAGTTGGGACCCTTGGATTGGGTACCATGCAGTATGACTTCAAAGGATCTGCATTTGTTCACCGAAACTCACCAATGCTATCAGCCTGAAGTGTCCAGCCTTATGTCTCAACCAGCTCTGGGTGTAGATGTGGTAAATCCAGGTTGCATCACATGCCCTGAGTGAATTATTTAAGAATTGCTTCCTATTTCACTGTCATTGTGTTTTGTTTTTGCAATTTATTTTAATAATGGGATTTATCGGATTTTCACTGCTTCGTTTATGCCGCTGTACACGCGCTTGATTCTGTTACGGAGACATATAAGTCCATGGGTTTTAAGATTCTTACTAATCCGGTATATTCTTAGGCATTGAATATGGCGTGTGGAGTCCATTTCGTTGAGCAAGGAGTAGGTCTTGACTATTACATATTTGGCTTATGGAATGGTATCTGTGCTAATTTCAATCTCTGGTTTTATGCAGCACCCCAACTCACCTTTCCCCTTAAGGAAGCATAAGTTGGTTTTCTTAATTTGAAACCCTCTTCTCTTTTGTAATTCAGTTCATGTGTAGCCATGTTAACATTCCATGTATTAGTGATATCTTATGTCTTTTTCTTTTTGAATTATGTCACTTCGAATGATCACACGTAACTCCTCTTGAGTTGTTATAACTGGCCGTATTTCATTGATTTCCAGGCTGAGTAATATTCCACTCTACATAAGCACCACATCTCTGTCCGTTTTTTCTCTGCAGATACTTTAAGTTATATCCTAGTCGAGGATCTTTTAAACAGAGAGGTGGTAAACATTGGGGTGCCTGTGTCCTCTCGATTTTTGTTTTTCCCAAGATATACGTCCATGAGTGCAAGTGCCCTGTGCTCGGTAGCTCATTTTTTAGATGCTTTAGTAAACACAATAGACTTATCCAGAGTGACCGTTGGCAATATACATTTCCACTATAAGACTCACAGGGCTCCCTTTTCTCCTTGCCCTGTCCTGCATTTCTGGTGTTTACACTTTATGAGGACGGCTCTTCTGACTGATGCAAAGTGATATGTTTTGTAGTATTGATTTCCAGTGCCCACCTGTTTGGTTGGCTAAAAAAGTGTATGCCCTTTTCTTGAATATATACAGAAAAAGACGCATACACCCTTTTTGGCCAACTGCAATGTTGGCAATGTTCAGCCCCTTTTCTTGTGCTTAATGGCGAGTCCTTTCTACCTCTTCCAATCCCTTTCCTGCCATTCTCCGTTGCTTACAAGTCCTTTTCTCTGACTTTCCTCAAGACATTTTTCAGTGATAGATATTTTCAATTCTGCAGTTTCGTGAATTTTAGTGCCCCTGAGTTCCATTTTCCAACTTGTGTTTATGGGAACTGGCCACAAAGCATCAGGATTCCTCAAGCCCTATTCTGTTTCCATGGGCAACCCTAGCCTTTGGTCAATTCGTCTTCCTGATTGGAAATTAGAGTGGCATGTGCCTGTCCGAACACCTAGGACTTGTCTCTCATTGTTCCTCCTCCTTCTGCTTCATCCTCTGGACAAATTCCAAACTGTATGCAACAGGATGTTGACAGTGCTGACATCTCCAAGTGGGGAGACTGTTAGTAAAGACGCTGGAGTGGTGAACCCTAGCACCAAGAGATGAGGAGATGAGATGCCTTTTCCAAACTTTTCCCGATCAGACGGTATACCATCCTCTGGGTGTGACAGGCATGTTTTAGGTGTAGGAAGGGTCCCATTCATGTGAGGAGAACACCAGGGGATTTTAAATATCAGTGTCTCTCCGCAACCCAAACTGGGGAATTTTTTAAGCTACGGCTACACATATGTTCATTAAGGGCCTTGGGAAGTAGGCAGAGTCCAAACTTTAGATGATTGAAGTCTTCAGGGTCAGAAGCACTCACCACTGTCTTCCCTTAGATTCCATTTTTACTGTCATTGATGGATGATGTCAATAAAAATATCTATTCTTTTTCAGATCATTTCCCCTTATAGGTTATTGCAAAATATTGAGTGTAGTTCCCTGTGCTATACAGTAGTTCCTTGCTGATGATTTCATACATAGCAGTGTGTATGTGTTAATCCCAAACTGTTAATTGATCCCTCCTCCTACCATTTCCCTTTGGTAATAATAAATTATAAGATTTTATGCTTCTCAGAAATGGGGGAGCTGAAAGAGAGGTATCATTTTCAATGCAAAAGCATTTAAAACAAGATTGAAGCTTTAACCAAGATTATTAGATGTACATCCTTGGAAAGAAATCACTTTGTTTCTCTAATATTGACCTGACAAAGAAGACAAACCTTTTCACTGAACTTGCTTATAAGAAAGTGATGGAAATATCAAATGGAAGTGTTAGAAACATCTTATTTTACCCGAGCCTTATACACTGTTCTATGTTAATTACAGTTTGGCTCACACATCTGTTCATTGAAGTTACAATGTTCTCAATTTCTGTTACTGATCCTCCAGAGTGGACGCCAACAAGTGTCCCCCTGCCCAGTGTCATTGGAGCCAATAGATCGAGACTGAGTTTGGTTCAAAAGCAAAGGAAACTTTATATTTTGATCAGAGAATGGAGAGGTGCTACCCTGTGGGCTGTGGGCTGGGCTGCTGTGTAGAGATCCTGTCAGAGTCACTGGGAGGGAGGGGGCTGAGCTCTCGAGGACCTGGTTGGCTGCAGCTCAGGCTCTATGTCACGGAGTCTGAACTGGGCCCCAGGAGCTGAAGTGTCATCGAGCCATTCTGCTCTAGGAAATCTGGTCTGAAGTGCCGGGTGTGGAACCTCTGTATGCGGGACACTAGGAGCACCTGAAATTAGACAAAGCACAAAGGATAAAAATGGTTAGACTTTATTTTATTGCCCAGATTCTATTTTTATCTCCCAGGCATTTTTAAGGGGCTTTGCCTGGGACAAACTTCTCTTCTGCCTTTTGTCCCTTTCCTCATTCTTGGAGTGCTGCGGGTGCAGACCCTTCTTCTGTAACTGCTGAGTGCTGAGTTAGGAGGCTTCATACCCGTGGGCGAGGGTCAGAACTTCTCCCCAGCAGCCTCCAGGTGACGTTGATTGTCCCCAGGCCTCCTGCCTCCCTGCTCGTCCACCTGAGCACCAGTATTGGAAGTGTTATAGATTCTAATGACCTTTAAGGGTCCAGAAAGGAGATGTGCAGTGGCGCTGTGAGGTCCAGTTTCACTCCGCCCCACATTTGTTCGGCCACCTTAGGCTGACCGTTTCTGCCAGCCTAGATGCTCTGACTGACCGTTTCTGCCAGCCTAGATGCTCTGACCAACAGTCTGCGCTTTCTTCCATTAGGCCCCTGAATTAACGTAAAAACAGCACCAGGTGTCAGGATCCTGCCCGCTCAGCTCCCAGACAGTCCAGGGTCAGTGGTGATGAAGGATCATGATGGTCACTGAGTCAAGAGCCTTTGGAAGTAAACAGGAGTCCAGCCGGTCTTATTGGCCACCATCATCAGGGTGTCTGTAGGCTTTTCTATGGTGACAGCATGATATACGGTTCCCCCGCCAAGATTATTAGCTCCCCTCTGGGTACAGTAAGTACTGCAAGCAGTAGTCTACTCTTTTGGGACACACTCTTGTTGTTTTATGAGAGAAACTCCAGGTCAAGTGATGGTCACACGGGTCGTCATGGTGCCCCGTTGCCCCCGGTTATCTCTCTGGAGGTTGGAGTTGGAGGGCCTCCTCAATCGAGGTCAGTGTGCTCACGGAGCAAACCCTGCAACTTCAGGGCATGGTTGGGGGTTAGGATCACCACGTGGGGTCCGTTTCCCTTAGAAGGGAGGTGGCCTTTTGGGCTGCTGATTTCCAGGTTTTCAGATACCACCAGTATCTTGGCCAGATGTGGCGGTGGGCCAAGCCCCTTGGTGACCATAGCTTATCCTACCTGGATGGCATTCTTGCATTGTTCCATTTCAAGTGGTCCCAGTTTTTGCACTAATACTCCAATGGCGATTCACCTTTCACCAGGAATGTAAAGGTCAAAGGGTTTAGCTAAATTAGGGAGTTCCAGGGCAAGGGTCTGAATTGACTGCTCTTTCCATTCTTGAAAGGCCACTTCTGGATTCTATTCAAAAGGATCATCATCTTTTCCTTTCAGTGTTTCATATAGAGGCCCAGCTAGTAGACTGTAGTTAGGGATCCAGAGGCAGGAAACCCTGGCTTCCCCAGGAACCCCTAAGCTGTCTTCTAGTTTCAGAAAGGGGTAAGGCTGTAAATTGTTTCTTCCCTTTCCTGGGATGGGCTTCTCCGACCTTCTGTGAGAATGAAGCCCAGGCAGGTCACCGTAGTCTGTGATACTTGAGCTTTTTCGTGGACAACTTCTATCCTTTATTGGCTTGGTAGTTCTGAGGCCTCCTTAGTAGGGCTGGCGATCAGAATGTCGTCTGAATATTGAAGGAGTGTTTCCTTTTCCAGAGGTAGAACTTTTAGGTCTTTAGCTGAGCTTTCCCCAAAGATGGTGTGGGAATTTTTGAACCCTTGGGGCAAGACAGCCTGGAAGTATTGTTTTAGTTGTATGTTGAGTCCTGTCACTCACAAGCCAAAATTTCTTGTGACTCTGGGACTAATGGAATACAAAAGAAGGCATCAGTGAAGACTAATACAGAATACCAAGTCCTGGTGGTTGGTAGAATGACCAGCAGGGTGTAGGATTTAGGAACTACTGGAGGTATATCCTCAGTGGCTTCACTGACTGTCCTGACATCCTTTACCAGGACTCCAGCAGCCCATGGGGCTCTCGAGGTCAGGCCAATCCCAGGATATGGAGCTCACCTGGGCAGGTACCCTACCCCCACCCCAGCCCACGGGGCTCTCGTGTTCAGGCCCCTCCCAGGATATGGGATTCCCTGGGCAGGTCCTCTGCAGTCCATGGGGCTCCCGTGGTCAGGCCCCTCCCAGGATACAGAGCTACCCTTGCAGGTACCTTGGCAGGGCTGGGCACACAGGAACCGTGCACATAGCCCTCATTGCAGAGCACTCTCAGCTCACCTGTCGCTCAGATCTGACACAGAGCACCTCAGAGCAGGACTTGAACTAACAAACAGCAGCTCTGACAGGTCTGTGACCCTGGGCATCACTCTGTGCGGCCTCCTCCACCTGGTCTTCCAGAGACTTCCACTGCACCTGGGGCACCAGGCCTCTGTCTCCAACCACCACCCACCCCTCCTCTCCCTGACTCCTGGGTTCCTCTCATTAGGAGAGGGTTTTCTTGAAGTTGTCTCCCACTCATGGGCCAGATAATATAATTAGAAAACAAGCCAGAGCTGCAGCCCCTTGTCTATCCTGACTCTCAGGAGCCCACACCTGTTCCTTGGACCTGGCCAATTCAGCAAGTTCCATTTTCAGCAACTGTGAGCCCCTGAGGGGTGATTATTGGCTGGCTTGGGAAGCCTGACCGTGCCGGCCAGCCCTCCCCAGGTGTGCCTGGGTTGAGATCAATATAAACACCGCTCCAGGCAGCAAGAGCCCCTGCAGCTGTGCCTGACGCCATTTTCTCTGCCCTGTCAGCAGTCTCGGGGCTGGGCTGGTGGGAGGGAGTGAGAGGCCACGGCTTTGTGGGTGTCCCAGTGTGAGTGGGGCTCTGCTGGACTTTCTGCAGCAGTTGCCAAGATGCTACCTGCTAAAGAAGAGGATGTGTCACCCACACCTGCCGCTGGAATTTCTCCCTGGGCACAGGTGAGGAAGGAAGAAAGCAGTGGGGGCCGGGACAGCAGGGGTATCTCAGGCAGGGAAATGGAGAGCTTCCAGAAGAGCACCCAGGGCCAGGACCATCCTGGCTGGCCTGCAGGCACCAAGTCGGCTGGCATGCTGTCCCTCATGTGGCTCCATGGCCCTTCCTCTAGGTTTTCAAGTCCTTGTACATATTCAGGTGTTTAGCCTTGGAAGGGTGGGAACATTTCAGCAGCAGCTGGCCTGGGGCTCGGCCCACGTTTACTCACAGATACCTCGGCACGGTCCACCAGCTTTGCAGTGAGGACGCTTGTTGCGAGGAGCATGCTGGCTGAATGGGAGATGATTCCCCACCACTGACCAACTTCAGAATTGTTTGCAATTGGAGCAAGTGCCCTGAAACGGTTTTCCTCTGTGTAACTGGTGGGTTCTGTTCTTTTTTATCTTTTTTTCGTTTTTGGTTCAAGGTAGATTTTATTCCTCTTTTGTGTATTTACAGATATAAGCATGGAAATAATTTATTCATATAAATACATGTATGTGAAGGGAAGAATATTTTTCTGTTTTACTTTTTTTAATTTTATTTTTTTATTTTGAATTTAATTTTATATTTTTATACAGCAGGTTGTTTTTGGTTATCTACTTTATACATATAAATGTATACATACCAATCCCAATATCTCAACTCCTCCCACCACCATCCCCAACAGCTTTCCCCCCTTGTTGTCCATACGTTTGTTGTATACATGTATTGCTCTATTTCTGCCTTGCAAAACGGTTCATCTGTACAATTTTTCTAGGTTCCACATATATGCATTAATATACAAGATTTGTTTTTCTCTTTCTGACTTACTTCACTCTGTATGACAGTCTCTAGATCCATCAACGTCTCTACAAATGTCCCAATTTCATTCCTTTTTATGGCTTAGTAATATTCCATTTTATATATGTACCACATCTTTATGCATTCGTCTGTCTGTGGGCATTTAGGTTGCTTCCATTTCCTGGATAGTGTAAATAGTGATGCAATGAACATTGTGGTGAATGTCTCTTTTTGATTTATGGTTTTGTCTGGGTATATGCCCAGTAGAGGGATTGCTGTATCATATGGTAATTCTATTCTTAGTTTTATAAGAAACTCCATAATGTTCTCCACAGTGACTGTATCAATTTACGTTCCCAACAATAGTGGAAGAGGATTCCTTATCTCCACACCGTTTCCAGCATTTGTTGTTTGTAGATTTTCTGATGATGCCCATTCTAATAGGTGTGAGGTGATACACCATGGATGAGTCTATTTCGTTGAGCAAAGAGTAGGTCTTGTTTATTACGTATTTGGCTTATGGAATGGTATGTGTGCTAATTTCAATCTGTTTTTATACAGCAGCCCAACTCAACTTTCCCCTTAAGCAAGCATAAGGTTTTTATCTAAATTTGAGACTCTGTTCGGTTTTGTAATTCAGTTTATGTGTAGCCAAGTTTACACTCCCTCTATTAGTGATATCTTATGATAATTATCTTTCTTTGTGTGATATATTTCTCTTAGAATCATCATAATTAAATCCACTCAATTTGCTGCTACAGGCCTGATGACATTGATTTCACTGCTGAGTGATATTCCGTTGTACGTAAGTAGCACAACTTCTTTATCCATTTTTTTCTTTCTGGGATATTTAATTTGTACTGGACTCGAGGTTCTTGTAAACACAGCAGCCCTAAATTTTGTGTTGGCTGTGTCTTGTTGATTTTAATTTTCCTAAGCTATAGGGCCAAAAGTGGAAGTGCCCTAGGCTCTGTAGCTTTGTTTTTTAGATGTTTCAGGATACACCATGAACATCTCCAGAGTGTCTGTTGGCAATTTACATCCCGCCCATCAGCATAACACGGCTCCCTGTTCTCCATGGCCTGTCCTGTGTTTCTGGTTTTTACACTTTATTCAGATGGCCTTTTTGACGAATGGGAAATGTGACTTCATTGTAGTGTGGATTTCCATTGCTGGAGTGCTTGGTTGGCCAAAATGTTCATATGCGTTTTTTCCTGAATATATTCAGGAAAAATGTATACGCACTTTTTGTCCATGTGCATCACTGTCAAAGATCTGCCGCTTTTCATATGCTTTAAATGCAATTCCAATCTACCTCTTGAAATATGATTCCTGCAATTCTGCCTCGTTTTCAAGTCCTCTTTGCAGACTTACTTCGATATATTTTTGCCAATAGCTGTCATTTATCTCTGCAGGTTTGTGAATTACAGTGCCCCTGAGCTCCTTTCTTAACTCGCTTCCTTGTAAGCTGGCCACAAAACTGCAGGTTTGCTTCAGGCCATAATCAGGGTCCAGCACGGCACTCTGAGCCTTTGGTTAATTCCTCTTCCTGGTGGGAAATTAGAGTTAAATGTGCCCCTCCAGATACCTGCCTCACTCCCAGCCACATGGTGATGTATGTCCTCAGGTTTGAGGCCATATGTGATGGGTTCCTCATCTTTTGATGATTTGGCCCCACTGGTGTGTGGACACTCCTGCCTGGTTCCCATCCCCTTGGTGATGTGGGCCCTCTGGTGAGACTCTGATCCTGGTTGGGTTCCTCACACATCCGTGAGGTGAGCCCTCTTCTCTGAGGTCACTCCTGCCTGGCTGGCACAACCCGCCTTGTTGACTTCGGCACCCTGGTGGCAGTTGGAGCCTGCTGGGAGCCTCCTTCCCACGGTGATGAGGCCCTCTGGCGTCAGACCCTAATGGCGGGGTTCCCACATTTTCTGATACGTGCTAAGTGGTACGAGGGCACTCCTGCCAGGTTCCCATCCTCATGAGCGTGTGGGCCTTCTGTTCTGAGGTCCTAACGGCTGGGTTGCTCACACTTTCATGATGTGGGCCCTCTGCTGTGAGGTCAATCCTGCCTGGCTGGCGCACGTCGCCTTGGCGATGTGGACCCTCTGGTGGCAGTTGGAGTGTGCTGGGGCCTCCTCCCCTCAGTGATGAGGGCCTTCTGGTGTCAGGCCCTAAGTGCTGGGCTCCACACATTTTCTGATGTGTGCCCAGTGGTGCGAGTCACTCCTGCCAGGTTCCCATCCCCATGGGCATGTGGGACTTCTGTTCTGTGGTCCCAACTGCTGGGTTGCTCACAGTTTCATGATGTGGGCCCTTTGCTGTGTGTTCACTCTGGCCTGTATCCCATAGTGTCAGTGCTCTGGGCCTCCAGCTTGGAGTTTCCAACTTCTCGATTCCTCACCTTTTTTATTCTATGGGCCCTCGGTTGTGCGTCTCCTCCTGCATGCCTCACTCCCAGCCCCTTCGTGATGTGTGTCCCCTTGTTTGAGGCCACATGTGCTGTGTTCCTCACCTTTCTATAATGTGGCCACACTGGTGTGAGGACACTCTTGCCTGGTTCCCATTCCCTTGGTGATGTTGGCCCCACTGCTGTTAGGACAGTCTTGCCTGGTTCCCATCACCTTGGTGATGTTGGCCCTCTGGTGAGAGTCTGATCCTGGTTAGGTTCCTCACCCTTCTGTGAGGTGGGCCCTCTGCTCTGAGGTCACTCCTGCCTGGCTGGCACACCCCGCCTTGGCAACGTCGGCCATATGGTGGCAGTTGGAGCCTGCTGGGAGCCTCCTCCCCTCAGTGATGAGGGCCCTCTGGCCTCAGGCCCTAACTGCTGGGTTCCCACATTTTCTGATTCGTGCTAAGTGGTGCAAGGACACTCCTGCCAGGTTCCCATCCCCATGGGGATGTGAGCCTTCTGCTCTGAGGTCCCAACGGCTGTGTTGCTCACAGTTTCATGATGAGGGCCCTCTGGTGTGAGTTCACTCCTGCCTAGATCCCATAGCCTCGCTGCTCCTGGCTGCCTGCCAGAGGTTCCAACTGTGGGATTCCTCACCTTTTTTATTCTATGGTCCCTCTGTTTTGAGGATCCTCTGGCCTGCCTCACTCCCAGCCCCTTGGTGATGTGTGTCCTCAGGTTTGAGGCCACGTGTGCTGGGTCCCTCAAATTATGGTGATGTAGCCCCACTGGTGTGAGGACACTCCTGCCTGGTTCCCATTCCCTTGGTGATGTTGGCCCTCTGGTGACAGTCTGATCCTTGTTGGGTTCCTCACACTTCTGTGAGGTGGGCTTTCTGCTCTGAGGTCACTCCTGCCTGGTTGGCACACCCCGCCTTGGTGACATCGGCCTTATGGTGGCAGTTAGAGCCTGCTGGGAGCCTCCTCCCCTCGGTGATGAGGGTCCTCTGGCCTCAGGTCCTAACTGCTGGGTTCCCACATTTTCTGATTCGTGGAAGTGGGCCGAGGACACTCCTGTCAGGTTCCCATCCCCATAGGGATGTGGGCCTTCTGCTCTGAGGTCCCATCCGCTGGGTTGCTCACAGTTTCATGATGTGGGACCTCTGCTGTGAGTTTGCTGTGGCCTGGATCCCATAGACTCTGTGCTCTGGGCGGCCTACTGGCCGGTTCCAACTGCTGGATTCCTCACAACTTTTATTCTGTGGGCTCTGTTTTGTGAGGATACTCCTGCTTGCCTCACTCCTAGCCCCTTGGAGATGTGGGTCCCCTGTTTTAGGCCACATGTTCTGGGTTCCTCACCTTTCTATAATGTGGCCACACTGGTGTGAGGACCCTCCTGCCTGGTTCCGATCCCCTTGGTGATGTGGGCCCTCTGGTGAGAGTCTTATCCTGGCTGGTTTCCTCACCCTTCTGTGAGGTAGGCCCTCTGCGGTGAGGTCACTCCTGCCTGGCTGGCACACATCACCTTGGTGACGTGGGCCCTCAGTTGGGAGTTGGTGTCTGCTGCGAGTCTCCGTCCCTCGGTAATGAGGGCCCACTTGCGTCAGACCCTAACTCCTGGGCTCCCAAAATTTGCAGATGTGCGACCTGTGGTGCGAGTACACTCCTGTCAGGTTCCCAACCCCATGGGAATTTGGGCCTTCTGCTCTGAGGTCCCAACGGCTGGGGTGCTCACAGTTTCATGATGAGGGCCCTCTGATGTGCGTTCATTCCGGCCTAGATCCCATAGGCTTGCTGCTCCTGGGCGCCTGCTGGGAGGTTCCAACTGCGGGATTCCTCACCTTTTTTATTCTATGGGCCCTCTGTTTTGAGGCTCCTCCTGCCTGCCTCAATCCCAGCCCCGTTGTGATGTGTGTCCTCTGGTGTGAGGCCACGTGTGCTGGGTCCCTCACCTTTCGATGATGTGGCCCCAATGGTGTGAGGACACTCGTGCCTGTTTCCCAGCCCCTTGGTGATGTGGCCCCTCTGGTGAGAGTCTGATCCTGGCTGGGTTCCTTACCGTTCTGTGAGGTGGGCCCTGTGCTCTGAGGTAACTCCTGCCTGGCTTGCTCCCATTGCCTTGGTGACGTCGGCCCTCTGGTGGCAGTTGGATCCTTTTGGAGACTCCTGTCCTCGGTGATGAGGTCCCTCTGGCGTCAGGCTCTAACTGCTGGGCTCCCCAGGTTTTCTGATGTGAGCCCAGTGATGCCAGGACACTCGTGAAATGTTCCCATCCCCATGGCGATATGGGCCTTCTGCTCTGAGGTTCCAACGACTGGGTTGCTCACAGTTTCCTGATGTTAGCTCTCTGGTGTTAGTTCACTCATTCCTAGATCCCATAGCCTCTGTACTCTGGGCCGCCTGCTGGGAAGTTCCAACTGCTGGGTTCCTCACCTTTTTTATTCTTTGGGCCCTGTGTTGGGAGGCTCCTCCTGCCTGTGTCACTCCCAGCCCCTTGGTGATGTAGGTCCTCTGGTTTGTGGCCACATGTGCCAGTTTCCTCATCTTTTAGTGATGTGACCCCACTGGTGTGAGGACACTCGTGCCTGGTTCCCGTCCCCTTGGTGATATGGGCCCTCTGGTGAGAGTCTGATCCTGGTTGGGTTCCTCACACTTCTTTGAGGTGGGCCGTCTGCTGTGAGGTCACTCCTGCCTGGCTGGCACACCCCGCCTTGGCGACGTGGGCCCTCTTGTGGTAGTTGGAACATGCTGGGAGCCTCCTCCCCTCAGTGATGAGGGCCCTCTGGCGTCAGGCCCTAACTGCTGGGTACCCACATTTTCTGATATGTGCTAAGTGGTGCGAGGACACTCCTGCCATGCTCCCAACACCTTGGGGATGTGGACCTTCTGCTCTGAGGTCCAAATGGCTGGGTTGCTCGCAGTTTCATGATGTGGACCCTCTGCTGTGAGTTTACTGCGGCCTGAATCGCATAGACTTGGTGCTCTTGGCTGCCTGCTGGGAGGTTCCCATTGCTGGATTCCTCAGCTTTTTTATTCTATGGGCCCTGTGTTGTGAGGCTACTCCTGCCTGCCTCATTCCGAGCCCCTTGGAGATGTGGGTCTTCTGGTTTAGGCCACATGTGCTGGGTTCCTCACCTTTCTATGATGTGGCCACACTGGTGTGAAGACTCTCCTGCCTGGTTCTGATCACCTTGGTGATGTGGGCCCTCTGGTGAGAGTCTTATCCTGGCTGTGTTCCTCACCCTTCTGTGAGGTAGGCCCTCTGCGGTGAGGTCACTCCTACCTGGCTGTCACACGTCACCTTGGCGACGTGGGACCTCAGTTGGGTGTTGGTGCCTGATTGGAGTCTCCTCCCCTTGGTAATGAGGGCCCTCTGGCGTCAGGCCCTAACTCCTGGGTTCCCTAAATTCTCTGATGTGTGCCCTGTGGTGCGAGTACACTTCTGACAGGTTCCCAACCCCATGGGAATGTGGGCCTTCTGCTCTGAGATCCCAACGCCTAGGTTGCTCACAGTTTCATGATGACGGCCCTCTGGTGTGAGATCACTCCGGCCTGGATCCCATAGTCTCGCTGCTCCTGGCCGCCTGCTGGGAGGTTCCAACTGCGGGATTCTTCACCTCTTTAATTCTATGGTCCCTCTGTTTTGAGGCTCCTCCTGCCTGCCTCAATCCCAGCTCCCTTGTGATGTGTGTCCTCTGGTTTGAGGCCACGTGTGCTGGGTCCCTCACTTTTCGGTGATGTGGCCCCACTAGTGTGAGGACACTCCTGCCTGGTTCCCATTCCCTTGGTGATGTGGGCCCTCTGGTGAGAATCTGATCCTCTTTAGTTCTTCACACTTCTGTGAGGTTGACCCTCTGCTCTGAGGTCACTCCTGCCTGGTTGTCGCACTCCGCATTGGCGACGTCGCCCCTCTGGTAGCAGTCGGAGCTGGCTGGGAGCCACCGCCCCTCGGTGATGAGGGCCCTCTGGCATCAGGCACTAATTGCTGGGCTCCCCACATTTTTTCATGTGTGCCCACTCTTGCGATGACACTCCTGCTTGTTTCCCTTCCCCATGGGGATGTGGGCCTTCTGCTCTGAGGTCACAACGGCTGGGTTGCTTACAGAATCACAATGAGGGCCCTCTGTTGTGAGTTCATGCCGGCCTGGATCTCATAGCCTCAGTGCTCTGGGCCACCTGCTAGGAAGATCCAACTGCTGGTTTCCACACCTTTTGTATACAATGGGACATGTGTTGTGAGGTTAATCCTACCTGCCTCACTCCGAAACCCATGGTGATGTGGGTCCTCTGGTTTGAGGCCACATGTGCTGGGTACCTCAACTTTTGATGATGTGGCCCCACGGGTGTGAGGACACTCCTGCCTGGTTCCCATCACCTTGGTGATGTGGGCCCTCTGGGGAGAGTCTGATCCTGGCTGGGTTCCCTACCATTCTGTGAGGTGGGCCCTCTGATGTCAGGTCACTCCTGCCTGGCTAGCTCACATCGCCTTGGCGACGTGGGCCCTCTGTTGGCCACTGGAGCATGCTGGGAGCCTCCTACTCCCGTGAATGATGGCCCTGGAAAAAATGCATATGCCCTTTTTGGCCAAGTGCTTCATTGACGAGGTTCTGCCACTTCTCTTATGCTTTCAGAGCAATTCACGTCTACCTCCTGAAATCGGATTCCAGCAATTCTGCCCCACTTTCAAGTCCTCTTTGCAGCCTTAATTCAATATATTTTTGTACGATTTCTGTCATTTATAAGTCTGCAGGTATGTGAATGACAGTGCCCCTGAGCTCCTTTCCTCAACTCACTTTCTTGTGAGCTGGCCACAAAACCGCAGGATTGCTTCAGGCCCTAATCTTGTTCCAGCACGGCATGCTGAGCCTTTGGTTAATTCCTTTTCCTGTTGGGAAATGAGTGTTAAAATTGCCCATGCATACTGGGCATATACCCTGAGAAAACCAAAATTCAAAAAGAGTCATGTACCAAAATGTTCATTGCAGCTCTATTTACAATAGCCCGGAGATGGAAAGAACCTAAGCGCCCATCATCGGACGAATGGATAAAGAAGATGTGGCACATATACACAATGGAATATTACTCAGCCTTAAAAAGAAATGAAACTGAGTTATTTGTAATGAGATGGATAGACCTAGAGTCTGTCATACAGAGTGAAGTAAGTCAGAAAGAAAAAGACAAATAGCGTATGCTAACACATATATATGGAATTTAAAGGAAAAAAATGTCATGAAGAACCTAGGGATAAGACAGGAATAGAGGCGCAGACCTACTGGAGAACGGAATTGAGGATATGGGGAGGGGGAATGGTGAGTTTTGACAGGGCGAGAGAGAGTCATGGACATATACACACTAACAAATGTAGTAAGGTAGATAGCAAGGGGGAAGCAGCCGCAAGGCACAGGGATATTAGCTCGGGGCGTTGGGACAGCCTGGAGGGGTGGAAGGGGGAGAGAGGGAGGGAGGGAGACACAAGAGGGAAGACACAGGGAGCATATGTATATGTATAGCTGATTCACTTTGTTATAAAGCAAAAACTAACACACCATTGTAAAGCAATTATACCCCAATAAAGATGTTAAAAAAAATATTTGCCCGTGCACACACCTACAGATAGTCTCCCATTGGTTCTCCTTATTCCTGTTCATCTTGCGCAGAAATTGCAAACAGTGCCAAACAGGAGGTTAAAGGCACTGACTCTCCAAATGGGGAGAGTGTAAGAAAAGGGTCTGGAATGGTGAACCTGAGTACCAGGGGACGAAAACAGACATGCATGTAAAAAGGTTTCCCAGTCACACGGTGGAGCATACTCTGGGTTTCCCATGCAAATTTTAGCAGAAGGAAGAATCCCTTGAACCTGGAGAGTTGGGAACCATGGAATGGGTACCAGGCAGTATGACATCAAAGGGTCTGCATTTGCTCACTGAACCTCACCAATGCTATCAGCCCAAAGGGTCAAGCCTTATCTCTCACCCAGCTCTGGGTGTAGATGTGGTAAACCAGGCTGCATCACATGCCCTGTGTGAGTTATTTAAGAATTGCTCTCTATTTCACTGTCATTGTGTTTTGTTTTTGAAATTTTTTTTGACACTGGGATTTATCGGATTTTCACTGCTGCGTTAATGCCGCTGTACACACTCTTGATTCTCTTACGGAGACATAAATATCCACGGGTTTTAAGATTCTTCCTAGTCAGGTATATTCCTAGGCGTTGAATATGTGGTGTTGAGTCCATTTCGTTGAGCAAGGAGTAGGTCTTGTCTATTACATATTTGGCTTATGGAACGGTATCTGTGCTAATTTCAGTCTCTGGTTTTATGCAGCACTCCAACGCACCTTTCTCCATAAGAAAGCACAAGTTGGTTTTCTAAATTTGAGACTGTTCTGTTTTGTAATTCAGTTCATGTGTAGTCAAGTTTACATACTGTGTATTAGTGATATTTTATGATGTTTCTTTTTATGTGTGACTTATTTCACGTAGAATCACCATACCTGTATCCACTCACTATGCCACTACGGGCCTGATGACACAGATTTCATTGCTGAGTGATATTCCATTGTACGTACGTACCACAACTTCTTTATCCATTGTTTGCTCTCTGAGATATTTACCTGGTACTGTAAACGAGGTTCTTGTGAACAGAGAGGTCCCAAACTTTGAGGTGGCTGGGTGTTTTTGATTTTAATTTCCCTAAGCTGTAGGACCATAAGTGGAAGTGCCATAGGCTGTGTTGCTTTGTTTCTTACGTGTTTCAGGAAACACATAACACTTCTCCAGAATGGCTGTCGGCAATTTACATCATATGCATCAGCATAATAAGGATCCCTGTTTTCCATTGCCTGTCCTCCGTTTCTGGATTTTACAATTTTTTTAAATGGCCCATTTGCCCTGGGGGGGCACTGAGATTTCATTGTACTGCAGGTTTATTTACAAGCTTCTTGGTTGGCCAAAAAGTGCGTATGCGTTTTTTCCTGAATATATTTAGGGAAAAAAGCATCCGCACTTTTTGGACAAGTGCATCATTATCGACGTTCTGCCTCTGTTCCTATTCTTTAAGTGCAATTCCAGTTTAACCCTTCAATCGTTTTCCTGAATTTCTGCCCCGCTTTCAAGTCTCCTTTGCAGGCTTACTTCAATATATTTTTGGAGGATAGCTGTCATTTATAACTCTGCAGGTTTGTGAATTACAGTGCCCCTGAGCTCCTTTCTTCAACTCGCTTTCTTGTGAGCTGGGCACAAAACCGCAGGATTGCTTCAGGCACTAATCTCTTTCCAGCAGGGCACGCTGAGCGTTTGGTTAATTCCTCTTCCTGGTGGGAAATGAGCGTAACATTTGCCCGTGCAGACACCTACAGCTAGTCTCTCATTGGTTCTCCCTATTCCTGTTCATCTTGCACAGAAATTGCAAGCTGTGCCAAAGAGGAGGTTAAAGGCACTGACTCTCCAAGCGGGGAGAGTGTTAGTAAAGCATCTGGAATGGTGAACCCGAGGACCAGGATACGAAAACTGAGATGCATTTTAAATCATTTCCCAATCACACGGTGGATGATACTATGGGTTTCCCATGCATGTTTTAGCTGGAGGAAGAATCCCTTGAACCTGGAGAGTTGGGACACATGGAATGGGTACCATGCAGTATGACTTCAAAGGGTCTGCATTTGCTCACCGAAACTCACCAATGCTATAAGGCTGAAGTGTCCAGCCTTATGTCTCAACCAGCTGTGGGTGTAGATGTGGTCAATCCCGGTTGCATCACATGCCCTGAGTGCATTATTTAAGAATTACTCTCTATTTCACTGTCTTTGTGTTTTGTTTTTGAAATTTATTTTGATAATGGGATTTATCGGATTTTCACTGCTGCGTTTATGCCGCTGTACACACGCTTGATTCTCTTACGGAGACATATAAATCCATGGGTTTTAAGATTCTTCCTAGTCAGGTATATTCCTAGGCGTTGAATATGTGGTGTTGAGTCCATTTCGTTGAGCAAGGAGTAGGTCTTGTCTATTACATATTTGGCTTATGGAAAGTTATCTGTGCTAATTTCAGTCTCTCGTTTTATGCAGCATCCCAACGCACATTTCCCCATAAGCAAGCACTAGTTGGTTTTCAAAATTTGAGACCCTGTTCTGTTTTGTAATTCAGTTCATGTGTAGTTAAATTTACATTCCGTGTATTAGTGATATCTTATGATGTTTCTTTTTCTGTGTGATATAGTTCACGTAGAATCACCGTACCTGCATCCACTCACTATGCCGCTACGGGCCTGATGACACACATTTCATTGCTGAGTGATATTGCATTGCACGTACGTGCCACAACTTCTTTATCCATTTTTTGCTTTCTGGGTTATTTACCTGGTACTGTAGACGAGCTTCTTGTGAACACAGCCGTCCCAAACATTGGTGTGGCTGTCTGTTTTTGATTTTAATTTCCCTAAGCTATAGGACCATAAGTGCAAGTGCCATAGGCTGTGTTGCTTTGTTTCTTACGTGTTTCAGGAAACACCATACACTTCTCCAGGGTGGCTGTTGGCAATTTACATCCTGCCAATCAGCATAACAAGGCTCCCTCTTCTCCATATCCTGTCCTACCTTTCTAGATTTTACACTTTTTTCAGATGGCCCTTTTGCCAGGGGGGCAGTGAGACTTCATTGTAGTGCAGATTTCCTTTACAGGCTTGCTTGGTTGGCCAAAAAGGGCTTATGTGTTTTTTCCTGAATATATTCAAGAAAAAACGCATACGCCCTTTTTGGCCAAGTGCATCATTGTCGACGTTGTCCCTCTTTTCCTATGCTTTCAGGGCAATTCCAGTCTACCCCCTGCAATCGTTTTCCTAAAATTCTGCCCTGCTTTCAAGTCCCCTTCGCAGGCTTACTTCAATATATTTTTGGAGGATAGCTGTCATTTATAACTCTGCAGGTTTGTGAATTACAGTGCCCCTGAGCTCCTTTCTTCAACTCGCTTTCTTGTGAGCTGGACACAAAACCGCAGGATTGCTTCAGGCCCTAATCTGTTTCCAGCAGGGCACACTGAGCCTTTGTTTAATTCCTCTTCCTGGTGGGCAATGAGCGTTACATTTGCCCGTGCAGACACCTACAGCTAGTCTCTCATTGGTTCTCCCTATTCCTGTTCATCTTGCACAGAAATTGCAAGCTGTGCCAAACAGGAGGTTAAAGGCAATGACTCTCCAAGCGGGGATAGTGTTAGTAAAGCATCTGGAATTGTGAAACCGAGGACCAGGATACGAAAACTGAGATGCATTTAAATCGTTTCCCAATCACACGGTGGATGATACTCTGGGTTTCCCATGTATGTTTTAGCTGGAGGAAGAATCCCTTGAACCTGGAGAGTTGGGACCCATGGAATGGGTACCATGAAGTATGACTTTAAAGGGTCTGCATTTGCTCACCGAAACTCACCAATGCTATCAGCCTGAAGTGTCCAGCCTTATGTCTCAACCAGCTCTGTGTGTAGATGTGGTCATTCCCGGTTGCATCACATGCCCTGAGTGAATTATTTAAGAATTGCTTTCTATTTCACTGTCTTTGTGTTTTGTTTTCGAAATTTATTTTGATAATGGGATTTATCGGATTTTCACTGCTGCGTTTCGGCCGCTGTACACAGGCTTGATTCTCTTACGGAGACATATATATCCATGGGTTTTAAGATTCTTCCTAGTCAGGTATATTCCTAGGCGTTGAATATGTGGTGTTGGGTCCATTTCGTTGAGCAAGGAGTAGGTTTTTATATTACATATTTGGCTTATGGAAAGTTATCTGTGCTAATTTCAGCCTCTGGTTTTATGCAGCACCCCAAGCCACCTTTCCCCATAAGCAAGCACTAGTTGGTTTTCTAAATTTGACACCCTGTTCTGTTTTGTAATTCAGTTCATGTGTAGTCAAGTTTACATTCCGTGTATTAGTGATATCTTATGATGTTTCTTTTTCTGTGTGACGTAGTTCACGTAGAATCACCGTTCCTGCATCCACTCACTATGCCGCTACGGGCCTGATGACACAGATTTCATTGCTGAGTGATATTGCATTGCACGTACGTGCCACAACTTCTTTATCCATTTTTGCTTTCTGGGATATTTACCTGGTACTGTAGACGAGCTTCTTGGGAACACAGCCGTCCCAAACTTTGGGGTGGCTGTCTGTTTTTGATTTTAATTTCCGTAAGCTATAGGACCATAAGTGGAAGTGCCATAGGCTGTGTTGCTCTGTTTCTTACGTGTTTCAGGAAACACCATACACTTCTCCAGGGTGGCTGCTGGCAATTTACATCCTGCCAATCAGCATAACAAGGCTCCCTGTTCTTCATATCCTGTCCTACCTTTCTGGATTTTACACTTTTTTCAGATGGCCCTTTTGCCCGGGGGGCAGTGAGACTTCATTGTAGTGCAGCTTTCCTTTACAGGCTTGCTTGGTTGGCCAAAAAGGGCGTATGCGTTTTTTCCTGAATATATTCAGGAAAAAACGCATACGCCCTTTTTGGCCAAGTGCATCATTGTCGATGTTCTGCCTCTTTTCCTATGCTTTCAGTGCAATTCCAGTCTACCCCATGCAGTGGTTTTCCTGAAACTCTGCACCGCTATCAAGTCCCCTTCGCAGGCTTACTTCAGTATATTTTTGGAGGATAGCTGTCATTTATAACTCTGCAGGTTTGTGAATTACAGTGCCCCTGAGCTCCTTTCTTCAACTCGCTTTCTTGTGAGCTGGGCACAAAACCGCAGGATTGCTTCAGGCCCTAATCTGTTTCCGGCAGGGCACAGTGAGCCTTTGGATAATTCCTCTTCCTGGTGGGAAATGAGCGTAACATTTGCCTGTGCAGACACCTACAGCTAGTCTCTCATTGGTTCTCCCTATTCCTGTTCATCTTGCACAGAAATTGCAAGCTGTGCCAAACAGGATGTTAAAGGCACTGACTCTCCAAGCGGGGAGAGTGTTAGTAAAGAATCTGGAATGGTGAACCCGAGTACCAGGATACGAAAACTGAGATGCATTTTAAATCGTTTCCCAATCACACGGTGGACGATACTCTGGGTTTCCCATGCATGTTTTAGCTGGAGGAAGAATCCCTTGAACCTGGAGAGTTGGGACCCATGGAATGGGTACCATGCAGTATGACTTCAAAGGGTCTGCATTTGCTCACCGAAACTCACCAATGCTATCAGCCTGAAGTGTCCAGCCTTATGTCTCAACCAGCTCTGGGTGTAGATGTGGTCAATCCCGGTTGCATCACATGCCCTGAGTGAATTATTTAAGAATTGCTCTCTATTTCACTGTCTTTGTGTTTTGTTTTCGAAATTTATTTTGATAATGGGATTTATCGGATTTTCACTGCTGCGTTTCTGCCACTGTACACATGCTTGATTCTCTTACGCAGACATATATATCCATGGGTTTTAAGATTCTTCCTAATCAGGTATATTCCTAGGCGTTGAATATGTGGTGTTGGGTCCATTTCGTTGAGCAAGGAGTAGGTCTTGTCTATTACATATTTGGCTTATGGAATGTTATCTGTGCTAATTTCAGTCTCTGGTTTTATGCAGCACCCCAAGGCCCCTTTCCCCATAAGCAAGCACTAGTTGATTTTCTAAATTTGAGACCCTGTTCTGTTTTGTAATTCAGTTCATGTGTAGTCAAGTTTACATTCCGTGTATTAATGATATCTTATGATGTTTCTTTTTCTGTGTGACGTAGTTCACGTAGAATCACCGTACCTGCATCCACTCACTGTGCCGCTACGGACCTGATGACACAGATTTCATTGCTGAGTGACATTGCATTGTACGTACGTGCAACAACTTCTTTATCCATTTTTTGCTTTCTGGGATATTTACCTGATACTGTAGACGAGCTTCTTGTGAACACAGCCGTCCCAAATATTGGGGTGGCTGTCTGTTTTTGATTTTAATTTCCGTAAGCTATAGGACCATAAGTGGAAGTGCCATAGGCTGTGTTGCTTTGTTTCTTACGTGTTTCAGGAAACACCATACACTTCTCCAGGGTGGCTGCTGGCAATTTACATCCTGCCAATCAGCATAACAAGGCTCCCTGTTCTCCATATCCTGTCCTACCTTTCTGGATTTTACACTTTTTTCAGATGACCCTCTTGCCCGAGGGGCAGTGAGACTTCATTGTAGTGCAGATTTCCTTTACAGGCTTGCTTGGTTGGCCAAAAAGGGCGTATGCGTTTTTTCCTGAATATATTCAGGAAAAAACGCATACGCCCTTTTTGGCCAAGTGCATCATTGTCGATGTTCTGCCTCTTTTCCTATGCTTTCAGTGAAATTCCAGTCTACCCCCTGCAATCGTTTTCCTGAAATTCTGCCCCGCTTTCAAGTCCCCTTCGCAGGCTTACTTCAATATATTTTTGGAGGAGAGCTGTCATTTATAACTCTGCAGGTTTGTGAATTACAGTGTCCCTGAGCTCCTTTCTTCAACTCGCTTTCTTGTGAGCTGGACACAAAACCAAAGGATTGCTTCAGGCCCTAATCTGTTTTCAGCAGGGCACACTGAGCCTTTGTTTAATTCCTCTTCCTGTTGGGCAATGAGCGTTACATTTGCCCGTGCAGACACCTACAGCTAGTCTCTCATTGGTTCTCCCTATTCCTGTTCATCTTGCACAGAAATTGCAAGCTGTGCCAAAGAGGAGGTTAAAGGCACTGACTCTCCAAGCAGGGAGAGTGTTAGTAAAGCATCTGGAATGGTGAACCCGAGGACCAGGATACGAAAACTGAGATGCATTTTAAATCGTTTCCCAATCACACGGTGGACTATACTCTGGGTTTCCCATGCATGTTTTAGCTGGAGGAAGAATCCCTTGAACCTGGAGAGTTGGGACCCACGGAAAGGGTACCATGCAGTATGACTTCAAAGGGTCTGCATTTGCTCACCGAAACTCACCAATGCTATCAGCCTGAAGTGTCCAGCCTTATGTCTCAACCAGCTCTGGGTGTAGATGTGTTAAATCCCGGTTGCATCACATGCCCTGAGTGAATTATTTAAGAATTGCTCTCTATTTCACTGTCTTTGTGTTTTGTTTTTGAAATTTATTTTGATAATGGGATTTATCAGATTTTCACTGCTGCGTTTATGCCGCTGTACACACGCTTGATTCTCTTACGGAGACATATAAATTCATGGGTTTTATGATTCTTCCTAGTCAGGTATATTCCTAGGCGTTGAATATGTGGTGTTGAGTCCATTTCGTTGAGCAAGGTGTAGGTCTTGTCTATTACATATTTGGCTTATGGAATGTTATCGGTGCTAATTTCAGTCTCTGCTTTTATGCAGCACCCCAAGGCACCTTTCCCCATAAGCAAGCACTAGTTGGTTTTCTAAATTTGAGATCCTGTTCTGTTTTGTAATTCAGTTCATGTGTAGTCAAGTTTACATTCCGTGTATTAGTGATATCTTATGATGTTTCTTTTTCTGTGTGAGGTAGTTCACGTAGAATCACCGTACCTGCATCCACTCACTATGCCGCTACGGGCCTGATGACACAGATTTCATTGCTGAGTGATATTGCATTGCACGTACGTGCCACAAATTATTTATCCATTTTTTGCTTTCTGGGATATTTACCTGGTACTGTAGACGAGCTTCTTGGGAACACAGCCGTCCCAAACTTTGGGGTGGCTCTCTGTTTTTGAATTTAATTTCCCTAAAGAATAGGACCGTAAGTGCAATTGCCATAGGCTGTGTTGCTTTATTTCTTACATGTTTCAGGAAACACCATACACTTCTCCAGGGTGGCTGTTCACAATTTACATCCTGCCAATCAGCATAACAAGGCTCCCTGTTCTCCATATCCTGTCCTACCTTTCTGGATTTTACACTTTTTTCAAATGGCCCTTTTGCCGGGGGGCAGTGAGATTTCATTGTAGTGCAGATTTCCTTTACAGGCTTGCTTGGTTGGCCAAAAAGGGCGTATGCGTTTTTTCCTGAATATATTCAGGAAAAAACGCATACGCCCTTTTTGGCCAAGTGCATCATTGTCGACGTTGTGCCTCTTTTCCTATGCTTTCAGGGCAATTCCAGTCTACCCCCTGCAATCGTTTTCCTGAAATTCAGCCCCGCTTTCAAGTCCCCTTCGCAGGCTTACTTCAATATATTTTTGGAGGATAGCTGTCATTTATAACTCTGCAGGTTTGTGAAGTACAGTACCCCTGAGCTCCTTTCTTCAACTCGTTTTCTTGTGAGCTGGGCACAAAACCGCAGGATTGCTTCAGGCCCTAATCTGTTTCCAGCAGGGCACACTGAGCCTCTGTTTAATTCCTCTTCCTGGTGGGCAATGAGCGTTACATTTGCCCGTGCAGACACCTACAGCTAGTCTCTCATTGGTTCTTCCTATTCCTGTTCATCTTGCACAGAAATGGCAAGCTGTGCCAAACAGGAGGTTAAAGGCACTGACTCTCCAAGCGGGGAGTGTTAGTAAAGCATCTGGAATGGTGAACCCGAGGACCAGGATACGAAAACTGAGATGCATTTTAAATCGTTTCCCAATCACACGGTGGACGATACTCTGGGTTTCCCATGCATGTTTTAGCTGGAGGAAGAATGCCTTGAACCTGGAGAGTTGGGACCCATGGAATGGGTCCCATGCAGTATGACTTCAAAGGGTCTGCATTTCCTCACCGAAACTCACCAGTGCTATCAGCCAGAAGTGTCCAGCCTTATGTCTCAACCAGCTCTGGGTGTAGATGTGGTCAATCCCGGTTGCATCACATGCCCTGAGTGAATTATTTAAGAATTGCTCTCTATTTCACTGTCTTTGTGTTTTGTTTTCGAAATTTATTTTGATAATGGGATTTATCGGATTTTCACTGCTGCATTTCCGCCGCTGTACACACGCTTGATTCTTTTACGGAGATATATATATCCATGGGTTTTAAGATTCTTCCTAGTCAGGTATATTCCTAGGCGTTGAATATGTGGTGTTGGGTCCATTTCGCTGAGCAAGGAGTAGGTCTTGTCTATTACATATTTGGCTTATGGAATGTTATCTGTGCTAATTTCAGTCTCTGGTTTTATGCAGCACCCCAAGGCACCTTTCCCCATAAGCAAGCACTAGTTGGTTTTCTAAATTTGAGTCCCTGTTCTGTTTTGTAATTCAGTTCATGTGTAGTCAAGTTTACATTCCGTGTATTAGTGATATCTTATGATGTTTCTTTTTCTGTGTGACGTAGTTCACGTAGAATCACCGTACCTGCATCCACTCACTATGCCGCTATGGGCCTGATGACACAGATTTCATTGCTGAGTGATATTGCATTGCACGTACGTGCCACAACTTCTTTATCCATTTTTTGCTTTCTGGGATATTTACCTGATACTGTAGACGAGCTTCTTGTGAACACAGCCGTCCCAAATATTGGGGTGGCTGTCTGTTTTTGATTTTAATTTCCGTAAGCTATAGGACCATAAGTGGAAGTGCCATAGGCTGTGTTGCTTTGTTTCTTACGTGTTTCAGGAAACACCATACACTTCTCCAGGGTGGCTGCTGGCAATTTACATCCTGCCAATCAGCATGACAAGGCACCCTGTTCTCCATATCCTGTCCTACATTTCTGGATTTTACACTTTTTTCAGATGGCCCTTTTGCCCGGGGGGCAGTGAGACTTCATTGTGGTGCAGATTTCCTTTACAGGCTTGCTTGGTTGGCCAAAAAGTGCGTATGCGTTTTTTCCTGAATATATTCAGGAAAAAACGCATACGCCCTTTTTGGCCAAGTGCATCATTGTCGACGTTCTGCCTCTTTTCCTATGTATCAGGGCAATTCCAGTCTACCCCCTGCAATCGTTTTCCTGAAATTCTTCCCCGCTTTCAAGTCCCCTTCGCAGGCTTACTTCAGTATATTTTTGGAGGATAGCTGTCATTTATAACTCTGCAGGTTTGTGAATTACAGTGCCCCTTAGCTCCTTTCTTCAACTCGCTTTCTTGTGAGCTGGGCACAAAACCGCAGGATTGCTTCAGGCCCTAATCTGTTTCCGGCAGGGCATGCTGAGCCTTTGGTTAATTCCTCTTCCTGGTGGGAAATGAGCATTACGTTTGCCCGTGCAGACACCTACAGCTAGTCTCTCATTGGTTCTCCCTATTCCTTTTCATGTTGCACAGAAATTGCAAGCTGTGCCAAACAGGAGGTTAAAGGCACTGACTCTCCAAGCAGGGAGAGAGTTAGTAAAGCATCTGGAATGGTGAACCCGAGGACCAGGATACGAAAACTGAGATGCATTTGAAATCGTTTCCCAATCACACGGTGGACCATACTGTGGGTTTCCCATGCATGTTTTAGCTGGAGGAAGAATCCCTTGAACCTGAAGAGTTTGGACCCATGGAATAGGTACCATGCAGTATGACTTCAAAGGGTCTGCATTTGCTCACCGAAACTCATCAATGCTATCAGCCTGAAGTGTCCAGCCTTATTTGTCAACCAGCTCTGGGTGTAGATGTGGTCCATCCCGGTTGCATCACATGCGCTGAGTGAATTATTTAAGAATTGCTCTCTATTTCACTGTCTTTGTGTTTTGTTTTCGAAATTTATTTTGATAATGGGATTTATCGGATTTTCACTGCTGCGATTCGGCCGCTGTACACACGCTTGATTCTCGTACAGAGACATATATATCCATGGGTTTTAAGATTCTTCCTAGTCAGGTATATTCCTAGGCGTTGAATATGTGGTGTTGAGTCCATTTCGTTGAGCAAGGAGTAGGTCTTGTCTATTACATATTTGGCTTATGGAATGTTATTTGTGCTAATTTCAGTCTCTGGTTTTATGCAGCACCCCATGGCACCTTTCCCCATAAGCAAGCACTAGTTGGTTTTCTAAATTTGAGACCCTGTTCTGTTTTGTAATTCAGTTCATGTGTATTCAAGTTTACATTCCGTGTGTTAGTGATATCTTATGATGTTTCTTTTTCTGTGTGACGTAGTTCACGTAGAATCACCATACCTTCATCCATTCACTATGCCGCTACGGGCCTGATGACACAGATTTCATTGCTGAGTGATACTGCATTGCACGTACGTGCGACAACTTCTTTATCCATTTTTTGCTTTCTGGAATATTTACCTGGTACTGTAGACGAGCTTCTTGGGAACACAGCCGTCCCAAACTTTGGGGTGGCTCTCTGTTTTTGATTTTAATTTCCCTAAGGAATAGGACCATAATTGCAATTGCCATAGGCTGTGTTGCTTTTTTTCTTACGTGTTTCAGGAAACAACATACACTTCTCCAGGGTGGCTGCTGGCAATTTACATCCTGCCAATCAGCATAACAAGGCTCCCTGTTCTCCATATCCTGTCCTACATTTCTGGATTTTACACTTTTTTCAGATGGCCCTTTTGCCCGGGGGGCAGTGAGACTTCATTGTAGTGCAGATTTCCTTTACAGGCTTGCTTGGTTGGCCAAAAAGGGCGTATGCGTTTTTTCCTGAATATATTCAGGAAAAAACGCATACGCCCCTTTTGGCCAAGTGCATCATTGTCGACGTTGTGCCTCTTTTCCTATGCTTTCAGGGCAATTCCAGTCTACCCACTGCAATCGTTTTCCTGAAATTCTGCCCCACTTTCAAGTCCCCTTCGCAGGCTTACTTCAATATATTTTTGGAGGATAACTGTCATTTATAACTCTGCAGGTTTGTGAACTACAGTGCCCATGAGCTCCTTTCTTCAACTCGCTTTCTTGTGAGCTGGGCACAAAACCGCAGGATTGCTTCAGGCCCTAATCTGTTTTCAGCAGGGCACGCGGAGCCTTTGTTTAATTCCTCTTCCTGGTGGGCAATGAGCGTTACATTTGCCCGTGCAGACACCTACAGCTAGTCTCTCATTGGTTCTCCCTATTCCTGTTCATCTTGCACAGAAATTGCAAGCTGTGCCAAACAGGAGGTTAAAGGCACTGACTCTCCAAGTGGGGAGAGTGTTACTAAAGCATCTGGAATGGTGAACCCGAGAACCAGGATACGAAAACTGAGATGCATTTTAAATCGTTTCCCAATCACACGGTGGACGATACTCTGGGTTTCCCATGCATGTTTTAGCTGGAGGAAGAATCCCTTGAACCTGGCGAGTTGGGACCCATGGAATGGGTACCATGCAGTATGACTTCAAAGGGTCTGCATTTGCTCACCGAAACTCACCAATGCTATCAGCCTGAAGTGTCCAGCCTTATGTCTCAACCAGCTCTGGGTGTAGATGTGGTAAATCCCGGTTGCATCACATGCCCTGAGTGAATTATTTAAGAATTGCTCTCTATTTCACTGTCTTTGTGTTTTGTTTTCGAAATTTATTTTGATAATGGGATTTATCGGATATTCACTGCTGCGTTTCGGCCGCTGTACACACGCTTGATTCTCTTACGGAGACATATATATCCATGGGTTTTTAGATTCTTCCTAGTCAGGTATATTCCTAGGCGTTGAATATGTGGTGTTGGTTCAATTTCGTTGAGCAAGGAGTAGGTCTTGTCTATTACATATTTGGCTTATGGAAAGTTATCTGTGCTAATTTCAGTCTCTGGTTTTATGCAGCCCCCCAAGGCACCTTTCCCCATAAGCAAGCACTAGTTGGTTTTCTAAATTTGAGACCCTGTTCTGTTTTGTAATTCAGTTCATGTGTAGTCAAGTTTACATTCCGTGTATTAGTGATATCTTATGATGTTTCTTTTTCTGTGTGACGTAGTTCACGTAGAATCACCGTACCTGCATCCACTCACTATGCCGCTACGGGCCTGATGACACAGATTTCATTGCTGAGTGATATTGCATTGTACGTACGTGCCACAACTTCTTTATCCATTTTTTGCTTTCTGGGATATTTACCTGATACTGTAGACGAGCTTCTTGTGAACACAGCCGTCCCAAATATTGGGGTGGCTGTCTGTTTTTGATTTTAATTTCCGTAAGCTATAGGACCATAAGTGCAATTGCTATAGGCTGTGTTGCTTTGTTTCTTACGTGTTTCAGGAAACACCATACACTTCTCCAGGGTGGCGGTTCACAATTTACATCCTGCCAATCAGCATAACAAGGCTCCCTGTTCTCCATATCCTGTCCTAACTTTCTGGATTTTACACTTTTTTCAGATGGCCCTTTTGCCCGGGGGGGCAGTGAGATTTCATTGTAGTGCAGATTTCCTTTACAGGCTTGCTTGGTTGGCCAAAAAGGGCGTATGCGTTTTTTCCTGAATATATTCAGGAAAAAACGCATACGCCCTTTTTGGCCAAGTGCATCATTGTCGACGTTCTGCCTCTTTACCTATGCTTTCAGGGCAATTCCAGTCTACCCCCTGCAATCGTTTTCCTGAAATTCTGCCCCGCTTTCAAGTCCCCTTCGAAGGCTTACTTCAATATATTTTTGGAGGACAGCTGTCATTTATAACTCTGCAGGTTTGTGAATTACAGTGCCCCTGAGCTCCTTTCTTCAACTCGCTTTCTTTTGAGCTGGGCGCAAAACCGCAGGATTGCTTCAGGCCCTAATCTGTTTCCGGCAGGGCACGCTGAGCCTTTGTTTAATTCCTCTTTCTGGTGGGCAATGAGCGTTACATTTGCCCGTGCATACACCTACAGCTAGTCTCTCATTGGTTCTCCCTATTCCTGTTCATCTTGCACAGAAATTGCAAGCTGTGCCAAACAGAAAGTTAAAGGCACTGACTCTCCAAGCAGGGAGAGTGTTAGTAAAGCATCTGGAATGGTGAACCCGAGGACCAGGATACGAAAACTGAGATGCATTGTAAATCGTTTCCCAATCACACGGTGGACGATACTCTGGGTTTCCCATGCATGTTTTAGCTGGAGGAAGAATCCCTTGAACCTGAAGAGTTGGGACCCATGGAATAGGTACCATGCAGTATGACTTCAAAGGGTCTGCATTTGCTCACCGAAACTCACCAATGCTATCAGCCTGAAGTGTCCAGCCTTATGTGTCAACCAGCTCTGGGTGTAGATGTGGTCAATCCCGGTTGCATCACATTCCCTGAGTGAATTATTTAAGAATTGCTCTCTATTTCACTGTCTTTGTGTTTTGTTTCGAAATTTATTTTGATAATGGGATTTATCGGATTTTCACTGCTGCGTTTCGGCCGCTGTACACACGCTTGATTCTCTTACGGAGACATATATATCCATGGGTTTTAAGATTCTTCCTAGTCAGGTATATTCCTAGGCGTTGAATATGTGGTGTTGAGTCCATTTCGTTGAGCAAGGAGTAGGTCTTGTCTATTACATATTTGGCTTATGGAATGTTATCTGTGCTAATTTCAGTGTCTGGTTTTATGCAGCACCCCAAGGCACCTTTCCCCATAAGCAAGCACTAGTTGGTTTTCTAAATTTGAGACCCTGTTCTGTTTTGTAATTCAGTTCATGTGTAGTCAAGTTTACATTCCGTGCATTAGTGATATCTTATGATGTTTCTTTTTCTGTGTGACGTAGTTCACGTAGAATCACCGTACCTGCATCCACTCGCTATGCCGCTACGGGCCTGATGACACAGATTTCATTGCTGAGTGATACTGCATTGCACGTACGTGCCACAACTTCTTTATCCATTTTTTGCTTTCTGGGATATTTACCTGGTACTGTAGACGAGCTTCTTGGGAACACAGCCGTCCCAAACTTTGGGGTGGCTCTCTGTTTTTGATTTTAATTTCCCTAAGGAATAGGACCATAAGTGCAATTGCCATAGGCTGTGTTGCTTTATTTCTTACGTGTTTCAGGAAACACCATACACTTCTCCAGGGTGGCTGTTGGCAATTTACATCCTGCCAATCAGCATAACAAGGCTCCCTCTTCACCATATCCTGTCCTACCTTTCTGGATTTTACACTTTTTTCAGATGGCCCTTTTGCCCGGGGGGCAGTGAGACTTCATTGTAGTGCAGATTTCCTTTACAGGCTTGCTTGGTTGGCGAAAAAGGGCGTATGCGTTTTTTCCTGAATACATTCAGGAAAAAACGCATACGCCCTTTTTGGCCAAGTGCATCATTGTCGACGTTCTGCCTCTTTTCCTATGCTTTCAGGGCAATTCCAGTCTACCCCCTGCAATCGTTTTCCTGAAATTCTGCCCCGCTTTCAAGTCCCCTTCACAGGCTTACTTCAATATATTTTTGGAGGATAGCTGTCATTTATAACTCTGCAGGTTTGTGAATTACAGTGCCCCTGAGCTCCTTTCTTCAACTCGCTTTCTTGTGAGCTGGGCACAAAACCGCAGGATTGCTTCAGGCCCTAATCTGTTTCCGGCAGGGCATGCTGAGCCTTTGGTTAATTCCTCTTCCTGGTGGGCAATGAGCGTTACATTTGCCCGTGCAGACACCTACAGCTAGTCTCTCATTGGTTCTCCCTATTCTTGTTCATCTTGCACAGAAATTGCAAGCTGTGCCAAACAGGAGGTTAAAGGCTCTGACTCTCCAAGCAGGGAGAGTGTTAGTAAAGCATCTGGAATGGTGAACCCGAGGACCAGGATACGAAAACTGAGATGCATTGTAAATAGTTTCCCATTCACACGGTGGACCATACTGTGGGTTTCCCATGCATGTTTTAGCTGGAGGAAGAATCCCTTGAACCTGAAGAGTTGGGACCCATGGAATAGGTACCATGCAGTATGACTTCAAAGGGTCTGCATTTGCTCACCGAAACTCACCAATGCTATCAGCCTGAAGTGTCCAGCCTTATGTGTCAACCAGCTCTGGGTGTAGATGTGGTCAATCCCGGTTGCATCACATTCCCTGAGTGAATTATTTAAGAATTGCTCTCTATTTCACTGTCTTTGTGTTTTGTTTCGAAATTTATTTTGATAATGGGATTTATCGGATTTTCACTGCTGCGTTTCGGCCGCTGTACACACGCTTGATTCTCTTACGGAGACATATATATCCATGGGTTTTAAGATTCTTCCTAGTCAGGTATATTCCTAGGCGTTGAATATGTGGTGTTGAGTCCATTTCGTTGAGCAAGGAGTAGGTCTTGTCTATTACATATTTGGCTTATGGAATGTTATCTGTGCTAATTTCAGTCTCTGGTTTTATGCAGCACCCCAAGGCACCTTTCCCCATAAGCAAGCACTAGTTGGTTTTCTAAATTTGAGACCATGTTCTGTTTTGTAATTCAGTTCATGTGTAGTCAAGTTTACATTCCGTGTATTAGTGATATCTTATGATGTTTCTTTTTCTGTGTGACGTAGTTCACGTAGAATCACCGTATCTGCATCCTCTCACTATGCCGCTACGGGCCTGATGACACAGATTTCATTGCTGAGTGATACTGCATTGCACGTACGTGCCACAACTTCTTTATCCATTTTTTGCCTTCTGGGATATTTACCTGATACTGTAGACGAGCTTCTTGTGAACACAGCCGTCCCAAATATTGGGGTGGCTGTCTGTTTTTGATTTTAATTTCCGTAAGCTATAGGACCATAAGTTGAAGTGCCATAGGCTGTGTTGCTTTGTTTCTTACGTGTTTCAGGAAACACCATACACTTCTCCAGGGTGGCTGCTGGCAATTTACATCCTGCCAATCAGCATAACAAGGCTCCCTGTTCTCCATATCCTGTCCTACCTTTCTGGATTTTACACTTTTTTCAGATGGCCCTTTTGCCCGGGGGGCAGTGAGACTTCATTGTAGTGCAGATTTCCTTTACAGGCTTGCTTGGTTGGCCAAAAAGGGCGTATGCGTTTTTTCCTGAATATATTCAGGAAAAAACGCATACGCCCTTTTTGGCCAAGTGCATCATTGTCGACGTTCTGCCTCTTTTCCTATGCTTTCAGGCCAATTCCAGTCTACCCCTGCAATCGTTTTCCTGAAATTCTGCCCTGCTTTCAAGTCCCCTTCGCAGGCTTACTTCAATATATTTTTGGAGGATAGCTGTCATTTATAACTCTGCAGGTTTTTGAATTACCGTGCCCCTGAGCTCCTTTCGTCAAGTCGCTTTCTTGTGAGCTGGGCACAAAACCGCAGGATTGCTTCAGGCCCTAATCTTTTTCCAGCAGGGCACACTGAGCCTTTGTTTAATTCCTCTTCCTGGTGGGCAATGAGCGTTACATTTGCCCGTGCAGACACCTACAGCTAGTCTCTCATTGGTTCTCCCTATTCCTGTTCATCTTGCACAGAAATTGCAAGCTGTGCCAAAGAGGAGGTTAAAAGCACTGACTCTCTAAGCGGGGAGAGTGTTAGTAAAGCATCTGGAATGCTGAACCCGAGGACCAGGATACGAAAACTGAGATGCATTTTAAATCGTTTCCCAATCACACGGTGGACGATACTCTGGGTTTCCCATGCATGTATTAGCTGGAGGAAGAATCCCTTGAACCTGGAGAGTTGGGACCCATGGAATGGGTACCATGCAGTATGACTTCAAAGGGTCTGCATTTGCTCACCAAAACTCACCAATGCTATCAGCCTGAAGTGTCCAGCCTTATGTCTCAACCAGCTCTGGGTGTAGATGTGGTCAATCACGGTTGCATCACATGCCCTGTGTGAATTAGTTAAGAATTGCTCTCGATTTCACTGTCTTTGTGTTTTGTTTTCGAAATTTATTTTGATAATGTTTTTATCGGATTTTCACTGCTGCGTTTCGGCCGCTGTACACACGCTTGATTCTCTTACGGAGACATATATATCCATGGGTTTTAAGATTCTTCCTAGTCAGCTATATTCCTAGGCGTTGAATATGTGGTGTTGAGTCCATTTCATTAAGCAAGGAGTAGGTCTTGTCTATTACATATTTGGCTTATGGAATGTTATCTGTGCTAATTTCAGTCTCTGGTTTTATGCAGCACCCCAAGGCACCTTTCCGCATAAGCAAGCAGTAGTTGGTTTTCTAAATTTGAGACCCTGTTCTGTTTTGTAATTCAGTTCATGTGTAGTCAAGTTTACATTCCGTGTATTAGTGATATCTTATGATGTTTCTTTTTCTGTGTGAGGTAGTTCACGTAGAATCACCGTACCTGCATCCACTCACTATGCCGCTACGGGCCTGATGACACAGATTTCATTGCTGAGTGATATTGCATTGCACGTACGTGCCACAACTTCTTTATCCATTTTTTGCTTTCTGGGATATTTACCTGGTACTGTAGACGAGCTTCTTGGGAACACAGCCGTCCCAAACTTTGGGGTGGCTCTCTGTTTTTGATTTTAATTTCCCTAAGGTATAGGACCATAAGTGCAATTGCCATAGGCTGTGTTGCTTTATTTCTTACGTGTTTCAGGAAACACCATACAATTCTCCAGGGTGGCTGTTGGCAATTTACATCCTGCCAATCATCATAACAAGGCTTCCTGTTCTCCATATCCTGTCCGACCTTTCTGGATTTTACACTTTTTTCAGATGGCCCTCTTGGCCGGGGGGCAGTGAGACTTCATTGTAGTGCAGATTTCCTTTACAGGCTTGCTTGGTTGGCCAAAAAGGGCGTATGCGTTTTTTCCTGAATATATTCAGGAAAAAACGCATACGCCCTTTTTGGCCAAGTGCATCATTGTCGACGTTCTGCCTCTTTTCCTATGCTTTCAGGGCAATTCCAGTCTACCCCCTGCAATCGTTTTCTTGAAATTCTGCCCCGCTTTCAAGTCCCCTTCGCAGGCTTACTTCAATATATTTTTGGAGGATAACTGTCATTTATAACTCTGCAGGTTTGTGAATTACAGTGCCCCTGAGCTCCTTTCTTCAACTCGCTTTCTTGTGAGCTGGGCACAAAACCGCAGGATTGCTTCAGGCCCTAATCTGTTTTCAGCAGGGCATGCTGAGCCTTTGTTTAATTCCTCTTCCTGGTGGGCAATGAGCGTTACATTTGCCCGTGCAGACACCTACAGCTAGTCTCTCATTGGTTCTCCCTATTCCTGTTCATCTTGCACATAAATTGCAAGCTGTGCCAAACAGGAGGTTAAACGCACTGACTCTCCAAGCGGGGAGAGTGTTAGTAAAGCATCTGGAATGGTGAACCCGAGAACCAGGATACGAAAACTGAGATGCATTTTAAATCGTTTCCCAATCACACGGTGGATGATACTCTGGGTTTCCCATGCATGTTTTAGCTGGAGGAAGAATCCCTTGAACCTGGAGAGTTGGGACCCATGGAATGGGTACCATGCAGTATGACTTCAAAGGGTATGCATTTGCTCACCGAAACTCACCAATGCTATCAGCCTGAAGTGTCCAGCCTTATGTCTCAACCAGCTCTGGGTGTAGATGTGGTAAATCCCGGTTGCATCACATGCCCTGAGTGAATTATTTAAGAATTGCTCTCTATTTCACTGTCTTTGTGTTTTGTTTCGAAATTTATTTTGATAATGGGATTTATCGGATTTTCACTGCTGCGTTTCGGCCGCTGTACACACGCTTGATTCTCTTACGGAGACATATATATCCATGGGTTTTAAGATTCTTCCTAGTCAGGTATATTCCTAGGCGTTGAATATGTGGTGTTGAGTCCATTTCGTTGAGCAAGGAGTAGGCCTTGTCTATTACATATTTGGCTTATGGAATGTTATCTGTGCTAATTTCAGTCTCTGGTTTTATGCAGCACCCCAACGAACCTTTCCCCATAAGCAAGCACTAGTTGGTTTTCTAAATTTGAGACCCTGTTCTGTTTTGTAATTCAGTTCATGTGTAGTCAAGTTTACATTCCGTGCATTAGTGATATCTTATGATGTTTCTTTTTCTGTGTGACGTAGTTCACGTAGAATCACCGTACCTGCATCCACTCACTATGCCGCTACGGGCCTGATGACACAGATTTCATTGCTGAGTGATACTGCATTGCACGTACGTGCCACAACTTCTTTATCCATTTTTTGCTTTCTGGGATATTTACCTGGTACTGTAGACGAGCTTCTTGGGAACACAGCTGTCCCAAACTTTGGGGTGGCTCTCTGTTTTTGATTTTAATTTCCGTAAGGAATAGGACCATAAGTGCAGTTGCCATAGGCTGTGTTGCTTTATTACTTACGTGTTTCAGGAAACACCATACACTTCTCCAGGGTGGCTGTTGGCAATTTACATCCTGCCAATCAGCATAACAAGGCTCCCTGTTCTCCATATCCTGTCCTATCTTTCTGGATTTTACACTTTTTTCAGATGGCCATTTTGCCCGGGGTGCAGTGAGACTTCATGGTAGTGCAGATTTCCTTTACAGGCTTGCTTGGTTGGCCAAAAAGGGCGTATGCGTTTTTTCCTGAATACATTCAGGAAAAAAAGTATACGCTCTTTTTGGCCAAGTGCATCATTGTCGACCTTCTGCCTCTTTTCCTATGCTTTCAGGGCAATTCCAGTCTACCCCCTGCAATCGTTTTCCTGAAATTCTGCCCCGCTTTCAAGTCCCCTTCGCAGGCTTAGTTCAATATATTTTTGGAGGATAGCTGTCATTTATAACTCTGCAGGTTTGTGAATTACAGTGCCCCTGAGCTCCTTTCTTCAACTCGCTTTCTTGTGAGCTGGGCACAAAACCGCAGGATTGCTTCAGGCCCTAATCTGCTTCAGGCAGGGCATGCTGAGCCTTTGTTTAATTCCTCTTCCTGGTGGGAAATGAGTGTTACATTTGCCCGTGCAGACACCTACAGCTAGTCTTTCATTGGTTCTCCCTATTCGTGTTCATCTTGCACAGAAATTGCAAGCTGTGCCAAAGAGGAGGTTAAAGGCACTGACTCTCCAAGCGGGGAGAGTGTTAGTAAATCATCTGGAATGGTGAAACCGAGGACCAGGATACGAAAACTGAGTTGCATTTTAAATCGTTTCCCAATCACACGGTGGACGATACTCTGGATTTCCCCTGCATGTTTTAGCTGGAGGAAGAATGCCTTGAACCTGGAGAGTTGGGACCCATGGAATAGGTACCATGCAGTATGACTTCAAAGGGTCTGCATTTGCTCACCGAAACTCACCAATGCTATCAGCCTGAAGTGTCCAGCCTTATGTCTCAACCAGCTCTGGGTGTAGATGTGGTCAATCCCGGTTGCATCACATGCCCTGAGTGAATTATTTAAGAATTGCTCTCTATTTCACTGTCTTTGGGTTTTGTTTTTGAAATTTATTTTCATAATGGGATTTATCAGATTTTCACTGCTGCGTTTATGCCGCTGTACACACGCTTGATTCTCTTATGGAGACATATAAATCCATGGGTTTTAAGATTCTTCCTAGTCAGGTATATTCCTAGGCGTTGAATATGTGGTGTTGAGTCCATTTCGTTGAGCAAGGTGTAGGTCTTGTCTATTACATATTTGGCTTATGGAATGTTATCTGTGCTAATTTCAGTCTCTGGTTTTATGCAGTACCCCAAGACACCTTTCCCCATAAGCAAGCACTAGTTGGTTTTCTAAATTTGAGACCCTGTTCTGTTTTGTAATTCAGTTCATGTGTAGTCATGTTTACATTCCGTGTATTAGTGATATCTTATGATGTTTCTTTTTCTGTGTGAGGTAGTTCACGTAGAATCACCGTACCTGCATCCACTCACTATGCCGCTACGGGCCTGATGACACAGATTTCATTGCTGAGTGATATTGCATTGCACGTACGTGCCACAAATTATTTATCCATTTTTTGCTTTCTGGGATATTTACCTGGTACTGTAGACGAGCTTCTTGGGAACACAGCCGTCCCAAACTTTGGGGTGGCTCTCTGTTTTTTATTTTAACTTCCGTAAGCTATAGGACCATAAGTGGAAGTGCCATAGGCTGTGTTGCTTTGTTTCTTACGTGTTTCAAGAAACACCATACACTTCTCCAGGGTGGCTGCTGGCAATTTACATCCTGCCAATCAGCATAACAAGGCTCCCTGTTCTCCATATCCTGTCCTACCTTTCTGGATTTTACACTTTTTTCAGATGGCCCTTTTGCCCGGGGGGCAGTGAGACTTCATTGTAGTGCAGATTTCCTTTACAGGCTTGCTTGGTTGGCCAAAAAGGGCGTATGCGTTTTTTCCTGAATATATTCAGGAAAAAACGCATACGCCCTTTTTGGCCAAGTGCATCATTGTCCACGTTCTGCCTCTTTTCCTATGCTTTCAGGGCAATTCCAGTCTACCCCCTGCAATGGTTTTCCTGAAACTCTGCCCCGCTTTCAAGTCCCAATCGAAGGCTTACTTCAATATATTTTTGGAGGATAGCTGTCATTTATAACTCTGCAGGTTTGTGAATTACAGTGCCCCTGAGCTCCTCTCTTCAACTCGCTTTCTTGTGAGCTGGGCACAAAACCGCAGGATTGCTTCAGGCCCTAATCTGTTTCCGGCAGGGCACGCTGAGCCTTTGGTTAATTCCTCTTCCTGGTGGGAAATGAGCGTTACATTTGCCCGTGCAGACACCTACAGCTAGTCTCTCATTGGTTCTCCCTATTCCTGTTCATCTTGCACAGAAATTGCAAGCTGTGCCAAAGAGGAGTTTAAAGGCACTGACTCTCCAAGCGGGGAGAGTGTTAGTAAAGCATCTGGAATGGTGAACCCGAGGACCAGGATACGAAAATTGAGATACATTTTAAATCGTTTCCCAATCACACGGTGGACGATACTCTGGGTTTCCCATGCATGTTTTAGCTGGAGGAAGAATCCCTTGAACCTGGAGAGTTGGGACCCATGGAATGGGTACCATGCAGTATGACTTCAAAGGGTCTGCATTTGCTCACCGAAACTCACCAATGCTATCAGCCTGAAGTGTCCAGCCTTATATCTCAACCAGCTCTGGGTGTAGATGTGGTCAATCCCGGTTGCATCACATGCCCTGAGTGAATTATTTAAGAATTGCTCTGTATTTCACTGTCTTTGTGTTTTCTTTTTGAAATTTATTTTGATAATGGGATTTATCGGATTTTCACTGCTGCCGTTATGCCGCTGTACACACGCTTGATTCTCTTACGGAGACATATAAATCCATGGGTTTTAAGATTCTTCCTAGTCAGGTATATTCCTAGGCGTTGAATATGTGGTGTTGGGTCCATTTCGTTGAGCAAGGAGTAGGTCTTGTCTATTACATATTTGGCTTATGGAATGTTATCTGTGCTAATTTCAGTCTCTGGTTTTATGCAGCACCCCAACGCACCTTTCCCCATAAGCAAGCACTAGTTGGTTTTCTAAATTTGAGACCCTGTTCTGTTTTGTAATTCAGTTCATGTGTAGTCAAGTTTACATTCCGTGTATTAGTGATATCTTATGATGTTTCTTTTTCTGTGTGACGTAGTTCACGTAGAATCACCGTACCTGCATCCACTCACTATGCCGCTACGGGCCTGATGACACAGATTTCATTGCTGAGTGATATTGCATTGCACGTACGTGCCACAACTTCTTTATCCATTTTTTGCTTTCTGGGATATTTACCTGGTACTGTAGACGAGCTTCTTGTGAACACAGCCGTCCCAAACATTGGGGTGGCTGTCTGTTTTTGATTTTAATTTCCATAATCTTTGGGACCATAAGTGGAAGTGCCATAGGCTGTGTTGCTTTGTTTCTTATGGGTTTCAGGAAACACCATACACTTCTCCAGGGTGGCTGTTGGCAATTTACATCCTGCCAATCAGCATAACAAGGCTCCCTGTTCTCCATATCCTGTCCTACCTTTCTGGATTTTACACTTTTTTCAGATGGCCCTTTTGCCCATGGGGCAGTTAGACTTCATTGTAGTGCAGATTTCCTTTACAGGCTTGCTTGGTTTGCGAAAAAGGGCGTATGCGTTTTTTCCTGAATATATTCAGGAAAAAATGCATACGCACTTTTTGGCCAAGTGCACCATTGTCGACGTTCTGCCTCTTTTCCTATGCTTTCTGGGCAATTCCAGTCTACCCCCTGCAATCGTTTTCCTGAAATTCTGTCCCGCTTTCAAGTCCCCATCGCAGGCTTACTTCAATATATTTTTGGAGGATAGCTGTCATTTATAACTCTGCAGGTTTGTGAATTACAGTGCCCCTGAGCTCCTTTCTTCAACTCGCTTTCTTGTGAGCTGGGCACAAAACCGCAGGATTGCTTCAGGCCCTAATCTGTTTCCGGCAGGGCACGCTGAGCCTTTGGTTAATTCCTCTTCCTGGTGGGAAATGAGCCTTACATTTGTCCGTGCAGACACCTATAGCTAGTCTCTCATTGGTTCTCCCTATTCCTGTTCATCTTGCTCAGAAATTGCAAGCTGTGCCAAACAGGAGGTTAAAGGCACTGACTCTCCAAGCGGGGAGAATGTTAGTAAACCGTCTGGAATGGTGAACCCGAGGACCAGGATACGAAAACTGAGATGCATTTTAAATCGTTTCCTAATCCCACGGTGGACCATACTCGCCGTTTCCCACGCATGTTTTAGCTGAAGAAAGAATCCCTTGAACCTGGAGAGTTGGGACCCTTGGATTGGGTACCATGCAGTATGACTTCAAAGGATCTGCATTTGTTCACCGAAACTCACCAATGCTATCAGCCTGAAGTGTCCAGCCTTATGTCTCAACCAGCTCTGGGTGTAGATGTGGTAAATCCAGGTTGCATCACATGCCCTGAGTGAATTATTTAAGAATTGCTTCCTATTTCACTGTCATTGTGTTTTGTTTTTGCAATTTATTTTAATAATGGGATTTATCGGATTTTCACTGCTTCGTTTATGCCGCTGTACACGCGCTTGATTCTGTTACGGAGACATATAAGTCCATGGGTTTTAAGATTCTTACTAATCCGGTATATTCTTAGGCATTGAATATGGCGTGTGGAGTCCATTTCGTTGAGCAAGGAGTAGGTCTTGACTATTACATATTTGGCTTATGGAATGGTATCTGTGCTAATTTCAATCTCTGGTTTTATGCAGCACCCCAACTCACCTTTCCCCTTAAGGAAGCATAAGTTGGTTTTCTTAATTTGAAACCCTCTTCTCTTTTGTAATTCAGTTCATGTGTAGCCATGTTAACATTCCATGTATTAGTGATATCTTATGTCTTTTTCTTTTTGAATTATGTCACTTCGAATGATCACACGTAACTCCTCTTGAGTTGTTATAACTGGCCGTATTTCATTGATTTCCAGGCTGAGTAATATTCCACTCTACATAAGCACCACATCTCTGTCCGTTTTTTCTCTGCAGATACTTTAAGTTATATCCTAGTCGAGGATCTTTTAAACAGAGAGGTGGTAAACATTGGGGTGCCTGTGTCCTCTCGATTTTTGTTTTTCCCAAGATATACGTCCATGAGTGCAAGTGCCCTGTGCTCGGTAGCTCATTTTTTAGATGCTTTAGTAAACACAATAGACTTATCCAGAGTGACCGTTGGCAATATACATTTCCACTATAAGACTCACAGGGCTCCCTTTTCTCCTTGCCCTGTCCTGCATTTCTGGTGTTTACACTTTATGAGGACGGCTCTTCTGACTGATGCAAAGTGATATGTTTTGTAGTATTGATTTCCAGTGCCCACCTGTTTGGTTGGCTAAAAAAGTGTATGCCCTTTTCTTGAATATATACAGAAAAAGACGCATACACCCTTTTTGGCCAACTGCAATGTTGGCAATGTTCAGCCCCTTTTCTTGTGCTTAATGGCGAGTCCTTTCTACCTCTTCCAATCCCTTTCCTGCCATTCTCCGTTGCTTACAAGTCCTTTTCTCTGACTTTCCTCAAGACATTTTTCAGTGATAGATATTTTCAATTCTGCAGTTTCGTGAATTTTAGTGCCCCTGAGTTCCATTTTCCAACTTGTGTTTATGGGAACTGGCCACAAAGCATCAGGATTCCTCAAGCCCTATTCTGTTTCCATGGGCAACCCTAGCCTTTGGTCAATTCGTCTTCCTGATTGGAAATTAGAGTGGCATGTGCCTGTCCGAACACCTAGGACTTGTCTCTCATTGTTCCTCCTCCTTCTGCTTCATCCTCTGGACAAATTCCAAACTGTATGCAACAGGATGTTGACAGTGCTGACATCTCCAAGTGGGGAGACTGTTAGTAAAGACGCTGGAGTGGTGAACCCTAGCACCAAGAGATGAGGAGATGAGATGCCTTTTCCAAACTTTTCCCGATCAGACGGTATACCATCCTCTGGGTGTGACAGGCATGTTTTAGGTGTAGGAAGGGTCCCATTCATGTGAGGAGAACACCAGGGGATTTTAAATATCAGTGTCTCTCCGCAACCCAAACTGGGGAATTTTTTAAGCTACGGCTACACATATGTTCATTAAGGGCCTTGGGAAGTAGGCAGAGTCCAAACTTTAGATGATTGAAGTCTTCAGGGTCAGAAGCACTCACCACTGTCTTCCCTTAGATTCCATTTTTACTGTCATTGATGGATGATGTCAATAAAAATATCTATTCTTTTTCAGATCATTTCCCCTTATAGGTTATTGCAAAATATTGAGTGTAGTTCCCTGTGCTATACAGTAGTTCCTTGCTGATGATTTCATACATAGCAGTGTGTATGTGTTAATCCCAAACTGTTAATTGATCCCTCCTCCTACCATTTCCCTTTGGTAATAATAAATTATAAGATTTTATGCTTCTCAGAAATGGGGGAGCTGAAAGAGAGGTATCATTTTCAATGCAAAAGCATTTAAAACAAGATTGAAGCTTTAACCAAGATTATTAGATGTACATCCTTGGAAAGAAATCACTTTGTTTCTCTAATATTGACCTGACAAAGAAGACAAACCTTTTCACTGAACTTGCTTATAAGAAAGTGATGGAAATATCAAATGGAAGTGTTAGAAACATCTTATTTTACCCGAGCCTTATACACTGTTCTATGTTAATTACAGTTTGGCTCACACATCTGTTCATTGAAGTTACAATGTTCTCAATTTCTGTTACTGATCCTCCAGAGTGGACGCCAACAAGTGTCCCCCTGCCCAGTGTCATTGGAGCCAATAGATCGAGACTGAGTTTGGTTCAAAAGCAAAGGAAACTTTATATTTTGATCAGAGAATGGAGAGGTGCTACCCTGTGGGCTGTGGGCTGGGCTGCTGTGTAGAGATCCTGTCAGAGTCACTGGGAGGGAGGGGGCTGAGCTCTCGAGGACCTGGTTGGCTGCAGCTCAGGCTCTATGTCACGGAGTCTGAACTGGGCCCCAGGAGCTGAAGTGTCATCGAGCCATTCTGCTCTAGGAAATCTGGTCTGAAGTGCCGGGTGTGGAACCTCTGTATGCGGGACACTAGGAGCACCTGAAATTAGACAAAGCACAAAGGATAAAAATGGTTAGACTTTATTTTATTGCCCAGATTCTATTTTTATCTCCCAGGCATTTTTAAGGGGCTTTGCCTGGGACAAACTTCTCTTCTGCCTTTTGTCCCTTTCCTCATTCTTGGAGTGCTGCGGGTGCAGACCCTTCTTCTGTAACTGCTGAGTGCTGAGTTAGGAGGCTTCATACCCGTGGGCGAGGGTCAGAACTTCTCCCCAGCAGCCTCCAGGTGACGTTGATTGTCCCCAGGCCTCCTGCCTCCCTGCTCGTCCACCTGAGCACCAGTATTGGAAGTGTTATAGATTCTAATGACCTTTAAGGGTCCAGAAAGGAGATGTGCAGTGGCGCTGTGAGGTCCAGTTTCACTCCGCCCCACATTTGTTCGGCCACCTTAGGCTGACCGTTTCTGCCAGCCTAGATGCTCTGACTGACCGTTTCTGCCAGCCTAGATGCTCTGACCAACAGTCTGCGCTTTCTTCCATTAGGCCCCTGAATTAACGTAAAAACAGCACCAGGTGTCAGGATCCTGCCCGCTCAGCTCCCAGACAGTCCAGGGTCAGTGGTGATGAAGGATCATGATGGTCACTGAGTCAAGAGCCTTTGGAAGTAAACAGGAGTCCAGCCGGTCTTATTGGCCACCATCATCAGGGTGTCTGTAGGCTTTTCTATGGTGACAGCATGATATACGGTTCCCCCGCCAAGATTATTAGCTCCCCTCTGGGTACAGTAAGTACTGCAAGCAGTAGTCTACTCTTTTGGGACACACTCTTGTTGTTTTATGAGAGAAACTCCAGGTCAAGTGATGGTCACACGGGTCGTCATGGTGCCCCGTTGCCCCCGGTTATCTCTCTGGAGGTTGGAGTTGGAGGGCCTCCTCAATCGAGGTCAGTGTGCCCACGGAGCAAACCCTGCAACTTCAGGGCATGGTTGGGGATTAGGATCACCACGTGGGGTCCGTTTCCCTTAGAAGGGAGGTGGCCTTTTGGGCTGCTGATTTCCAGGTTTTCAGATACCACCAGTATCTTGGCCAGATGTGGCGGTGGGCCAAGCCCCTTGGTGACCATAGCTTATCCTACCTGGATGGCATTCTTGCATTGTTCCATTTCAAGTGGTCCCAGTTTTTGCACTAATACTCCAATGGCGATTCACCTTTCACCAGGAATGTAAAGGTCAAAGGGTTTAGCTAAATTAGGGAGTTCCAGGGCAAGGGTCTGAATTGACTGCTCTTTCCATTCTTGAAAGGCCACTTCTGGATTCTATTCAAAAGGATCATCATCTTTTCCTTTCAGTGTTTCATATAGAGGCCCAGCTAGTAGACTGTAGTTAGGGATCCAGAGGCAGGAAACCCTGGCTTCCCCAGGAACCCCTAAGCTGTCTTCTAGTTTCAGAAAGGGGTAAGGCTGTAAATTGTTTCTTCCCTTTCCTGGGATGGGCTTCTCCGACCTTCTGTGAGAATGAAGCCCAGGCAGGTCACCGTAGTCTGTGATACTTGAGCTTTTTCGTGGACAACTTCTATCCTTTATTGGCTTGGTAGTTCTGAGGCCTCCTTAGTAGGGCTGGCGATCAGAATGTCGTCTGAATATTGAAGGAGTGTTTCCTTTTCCAGAGGTAGAACTTTTAGGTCTTTAGCTGAGCTTTCCCCAAAGATGGTGTGGGAATTTTTGAACCCTTGGGGCAAGACAGCCTGGAAGTATTGTTTTAGTTGTATGTTGAGTCCTGTCACTCACAAGCCAAAATTTCTTGTGACTCTGGGACTAATGGAATACAAAAGAAGGCATCAGTGAAGACTAATACAGAATACCAAGTCCTGGTGGTTGGTAGAATGACCAGCAGGGTGTAGGATTTAGGAACTACTGGAGGTATATCCTCAGTGGCTTCACTGACTGTCCTGACATCCTTTACCAGGACTCCAGCAGCCCATGGGGCTCTCGAGGTCAGGCCAATCCCAGGATATGGAGCTCACCTGGGCAGGTACCCTACCCCCACCCCAGCCCACGGGGCTCTCGTGTTCAGGCCCCTCCCAGGATATGGGATTCCCTGGGCAGGTCCTCTGCAGTCCATGGGGCTCCCGTGGTCAGGCCCCTCCCAGGATACAGAGCTACCCTTGCAGGTACCTTGGCAGGGCTGGGCACACAGGAACCGTGCACATAGCCCTCATTGCAGAGCACTCCCAGCTCACCTGTCGCTCAGATCTGACACAGAGCACCTCAGAGCAGGACTTGAACTAACAAACAGCAGCTCTGACAGGTCTGTGACCCTGGGCATCACTCTGTGCGGCCTCCTCCACCTGGTCTTCCAGAGACTTCCACTGCACCTGGGGCACCAGGCCTCTGTCTCCAACCACCACCCACCCCTCCTCTCCCTGACTCCTGGGTTCCTCTCATTAGGAGAGGGTTTTCTTGAAGTTGTCTCCCACTCATGGACCAGATAATATAATTAGAAAACAAGCCAGAGCTGCAGCCCCTTGTCTATCCTGACTCTCAGGAGCCCACACCTGTTCCTTGGACCTGGCCAATTCAGCAAGTTCCATTTTCAGCAACTGTGAGCCCCTGAGGGGTGATTATTGGCTGGCTTGGGAAGCCTGACCGTGCCGGCCAGCCCTCCCCAGGTGTGCCTGGGTTGAGATCAATATAAACACCGCTCCAGGCAGCAAGAGCCCCTGCAGCTGTGCCTGACGCCATTTTCTCTGCCCTGTCAGCAGTCTCGGGGCTGGGCTGGTGGGAGGGAGTGAGAGGCCACGGCTTTGTGGGTGTCCCAGTGTGAGTGGGGCTCTGCTGGACTTTCTGCAGCAGTTGCCAAGATGCTACCTGCTAAAGAAGAGGATGTGTCACCCACACCTGCCGCTGGAATTTCTCCCTGGGCACAGGTGAGGAAGGAAGAAAGCAGTGGGGGCCGGGACAGCAGGGGTATCTCAGGCAGGGAAATGGAGAGCTTCCAGAAGAGCACCCAGGGCCAGGACCATCCTGGCTGGCCTGCAGGCACCAAGTCGGCTGGCATGCTGTCCCTCATGTGGCTCCATGGCCCTTCCTCTAGGTTTTCAAGTCCTTGTACATATTCAGGTGTTTAGCCTTGGAAGGGTGGGAACATTTCAGCAGCAGCTGGCCTGGGGCTCGGCCCACGTTTACTCACAGATACCTCGGCACGGTCCACCAGCTTTGCAGTGAGGACGCTTGTTGCGAGGAGCATGCTGGCTGAATGGGAGATGATTCCCCACCACTGACCAACTTCAGAATTGTTTGCAATTGGAGCAAGTGCCCTGAAACGGTTTTCCTCTGTGTAACTGGTGGGTTCTGTTCTTTTTTATCTTTTTTTCGTTTTTGGTTCAAGGTAGATTTTATTCCTCTTTTGTGTATTTACAGATATAAGCATGGAAATAATTTATTCATATAAATACATGTATGTGAAGGGAAGAATATTTTTCTGTTTTACTTTTTTTAATTTTATTTTTTTATTTTGAATTTAATTTTATATTTTTATACAGCAGGTTGTTTTTGGTTATCTACTTTATACATATAAATGTATACATACCAATCCCAATATCTCAACTCCTCCCACCACCATCCCCAACAGCTTTCCCCCCTTGTTGTCCATACGTTTGTTGTATACATGTATTGCTCTATTTCTGCCTTGCAAAACGGTTCATCTGTACAATTTTTCTAGGTTCCACATATATGCATTAATATACAAGATTTGTTTTTCTCTTTCTGACTTACTTCACTCTGTATGACAGTCTCTAGATCCATCAACGTCTCTACAAATGTCCCAATTTCATTCCTTTTTATGGCTTAGTAATATTCCATTTTATATATGTACCACATCTTTATGCATTCGTCTGTCTGTGGGCATTTAGGTTGCTTCCATTTCCTGGATAGTGTAAATAGTGATGCAATGAACATTGTGGTGAATGTCTCTTTTTGATTTATGGTTTTGTCTGGGTATATGCCCAGTAGAGGGATTGCTGTATCATATGGTAATTCTATTCTTAGTTTTATAAGAAACTCCATAATGTTCTCCACAGTGACTGTATCAATTTACGTTCCCAACAATAGTGGAAGAGGATTCCTTATCTCCACACCGTTTCCAGCATTTGTTGTTTGTAGATTTTCTGATGATGCCCATTCTAATAGGTGTGAGGTGATACACCATGGATGAGTCTATTTCGTTGAGCAAAGAGTAGGTCTTGTTTATTACGTATTTGGCTTATGGAATGGTATGTGTGCTAATTTCAATCTGTTTTTATACAGCAGCCCAACTCAACTTTCCCCTTAAGCAAGCATAAGGTTTTTATCTAAATGTGAGACTCTGTTCGGTTTTGTAATTCAGTTTATGTGTAGCCAAGTTTACACTCCCTCTATTAGTGATATCTTATGATAATTATCTTTCTTTGTGTGATATATTTCTCTTAGAATCATCATAATTAAATCCACTCAATTTGCTGCTACAGGCCTGATGACATTGATTTCACTGCTGAGTGATATTCCGTTGTACGTAAGTAGCACAACTTCTTTATCCATTTTTTTCTTTCTGGGATATTTAATTTGTACTGGACTCGAGGTTCTTGTAAACACAGCAGCCCTAAATTTTGTGTTGGCTGTGTCTTGTTGATTTTAATTTTCCTAAGCTATAGGGCCAAAAGTGGAAGTGCCCTAGGCTCTGTAGCTTTGTTTTTTAGATGTTTCAGGATACACCATGAACATCTCCAGAGTGTCTGTTGGCAATTTACATCCCGCCCATCAGCATAACACGGCTCCCTGTTCTCCATGGCCTGTCCTGTGTTTCTGGTTTTTACACTTTATTCAGATGGCCTTTTTGACGAATGGGAAATGTGACTTCATTGTAGTGTGGATTTCCATTGCTGGAGTGCTTGGTTGGCCAAAATGTTCATATGCGTTTTTTCCTGAATATATTCAGGAAAAATGTATACGCACTTTTTGTCCATGTGCATCACTGTCAAAGATCTGCCGCTTTTCATATGCTTTAAATGCAATTCCAATCTACCTCTTGAAATATGATTCCTGCAATTCTGCCTCGTTTTCAAGTCCTCTTTGCAGACTTACTTCGATATATTTTTGCCAATAGCTGTCATTTATCTCTGCAGGTTTGTGAATTACAGTGCCCCTGAGCTCCTTTCTTAACTCGCTTCCTTGTAAGCTGGCCACAAAACTGCAGGTTTGCTTCAGGCCATAATCAGGGTCCAGCACGGCACTCTGAGCCTTTGGTTAATCCCTCTTCCTGGTGGGAAATTAGAGTTAAATGTGCCCCTCCAGATACCTGCCTCACTCCCAGCCACATGGTGATGTATGTCCTCAGGTTTGAGGCCATATGTGATGGGTTCCTCATCTTTTGATGATGTGGCCCCACTGGTGTGTGGACACTCCTGCCTGGTTCCCATCCCCTTGGTGATGTGGGCCCTCTGGTGAGACTCTGATCCTGGTTGGGTCCCTCACACATCCGTGAGGTGAGCCCTCTTCTCTGAGGTCACTCCTGCCTGGCTGGCACAACCCGCCTTGTTGACTTCGGCACCCTGGTGGCAGTTGGAGCCTGCTGGGAGCCTCCTTCCCGCGGTGATGAGGCCCTCTGGCGTCAGACCCTAATGGCGGGGTTCCCACATTTTCTGATACGTGCTAAGTGGTACGAGGGCACTCCTGCCAGGTTCCCATCCTCATGAGCGTGTGGGCCTTCTGTTCTGAGGTCCTAACGGCTGGGTTGCTCACACTTTCATGATGTGGGCCCTCTGCTGTGAGGTCAATCCTGCCTGGCTGGCGCACGTCGCCTTGGCGATGTGGACCCTCTGGTGGCAGTTGGAGTGTGCTGGGGCCTCCTCCCCTCAGTGATGAGGGCCTTCTGGTGTCAGGCCCTAAGTGCTGGGCTCCACACATTTTCTGATGTGTGCCCAGTGGTGCGAGTCACTCCTGCCAGGTTCCCATCCCCATGGGCATGTGGGACTTCTGTTCTGTGGTCCCAACTGCTGGGTTGCTCACAGTTTCATGATGTGGGCCCTTTGCTGTGTGTTCACTCTGGCCTGTATCCCATAGTGTCAGTGCTCTGGGCCTCCAGCTTGGAGTTTCCAACTTCTCGATTCCTCACCTTTTTTATTCTATGGGCCCTCGGTTGTGCGTCTCCTCCTGCATGCCTCACTCCCAGCCCCTTCGTGATGTGTGTCCCCTTGTTTGAGGCCACATGTGCTGTGTTCCTCACCTTTCTATAATGTGGCCACACTGGTGTGAGGACACTCTTGCCTGGTTCCCATTCCCTTGGTGATGTTGGCCCCACTGCTGTTAGGACAGTCTTGCCTGGTTCCCATCACCTTGGTGATGTTGGCCCTCTGGTGAGAGTCTGATCCTGGTTAGGTTCCTCACCCTTCTGTGAGGTGGGCCCTCTGCTCTGAGGTCACTCCTGCCTGGCTGGCACACCCCGCCTTGGCAACGTCGGCCATATGGTGGCAGTTGGAGCCTGCTGGGAGCCTCCTCCCCTCAGTGATGAGGGCCCTCTGGCCTCAGGCCCTAACTGCTGGGTTCCCACATTTTCTGATTCGTGCTAAGTGGTGCAAGGACACTCCTGCCAGGTTCCCATCCCCATGGGGATGTGAGCCTTCTGCTCTGAGGTCCCAACGGCTGTGTTGCTCACAGTTTCATGATGAGGGCCCTCTGGTGTGAGTTCACTCCTGCCTAGATCCCATAGCCTCGCTGCTCCTGGCTGCCTGCCAGAGGTTCCAACTGTGGGATTCCTCACCTTTTTTATTCTATGGTCCCTCTGTTTTGAGGATCCTCTGGCCTGCCTCACTCCCAGCCCCTTGGTGATGTGTGTCCTCAGGTTTGAGGCCACGTGTGCTGGGTCCCTCAAATTATGGTGATGTAGCCCCACTGGTGTGAGGACACTCCTGCCTGGTTCCCATTCCCTTGGTGATGTTGGCCCTCTGGTGACAGTCTGATCCTTGTTGGGTTCCTCACACTTCTGTGAGGTGGGCTTTCTGCTCTGAGGTCACTCCTGCCTGGTTGGCACACCCCGCCTTGGTGACATCGGCCTTATGGTGGCAGTTAGAGCCTGCTGGGAGCCTCCTCCCCTCGGTGATGAGGGTCCTCTGGCCTCAGGTCCTAACTGCTGGGTTCCCACATTTTCTGATTCGTGGAAGTGGGCCGAGGACACTCCTGTCAGGTTCCCATCCCCATAGGGATGTGGGCCTTCTGCTCTGAGGTCCCATCCGCTGGGTTGCTCACAGTTTCATGATGTGGGACCTCTGCTGTGAGTTTGCTGTGGCCTGGATCCCATAGACTCTGTGCTCTGGGCGGCCTACTGGCCGGTTCCAACTGCTGGATTCCTCACAACTTTTATTCTGTGGGCTCTGTTTTGTGAGGATACTCCTGCTTGCCTCACTCCTAGCCCCTTGGAGATGTGGGTCCCCTGTTTTAGGCCACATGTTCTGGGTTCCTCACCTTTCTATAATGTGGCCACACTGGTGTGAGGACCCTCCTGCCTGGTTCCGATCCCCTTGGTGATGTGGGCCCTCTGGTGAGAGTCTTATCCTGGCTGGTTTCCTCACCCTTCTGTGAGGTAGGCCCTCTGCGGTGAGGTCACTCCTGCCTGGCTGGCACACATCATCTTGGTGACGTGGGCCCTCAGTTGGGAGTTGGTGTCTGCTGCGAGTCTCCGTCCCTCAGTAATGAGGGCCCTCTTGCGTCAGACCCTAACTCCTGGGCTCCCAAAATTTGCAGATGTGCGACCTGTGGTGCGAGTACACTCCTGTCAGGTTCCCAACCCCATGGGAATTTGGGCCTTCTGCTCTGAGGTCCCAACGGCTGGGGTGCTCACAGTTTCATGATGAGGGCCCTCTGATGTGCGTTCATTCCGGCCTAGATCCCATAGGCTTGCTGCTCCTGGGCGCCTGCTGGGAGGTTCCAACTGCGGGATTCCTCACCTTTTTTATTCTATGGGCCCTCTGTTTTGAGGCTCCTCCTGCCTGCCTCAATCCCAGCCCCGTTGTGATGTGTGTCCTCTGGTGTGAGGCCACGTGTGCTGGGTCCCTCACCTTTCGATGATGTGGCCCCAATGGTGTGAGGACACTCGTGCCTGTTTCCCAGCCCCTTGGTGATGTGGCCCCTCTGGTGAGAGTCTGATCCTGGCTGGGTTCCTTACCGTTCTGTGAGGTGGGCCCTGTGCTCTGAGGTAACTCCTGCCTGGCTTGCTCCCATTGCCTTGGTGACGTCGGCCCTCTGGTGGCAGTTGGATCCTTTTGGAGACTCCTGTCCTCGGTGATGAGGTCCCTCTGGCGTCAGGCTCTAACTGCTGGGCTCCCCAGGTTTTCTGATGTGAGCCCAGTGATGCCAGGACACTCGTGAAATGTTCCCATCCCCATGGCGATATGGGCCTTCTGCTCTGAGGTTCCAACGACTGGGTTGCTCACAGTTTCCTGATGTTAGCTCTCTGGTGTTAGTTCACTCATTCCTAGATCCCATAGCCTCTGTACTCTGGGCCGCCTGCTGGGAAGTTCCAACTGCTGGGTTCCTCACCTTTTTTATTCTTTGGGCCCTGTGTTGGGAAGCTCCTCCTGCCTGTGTCACTCCCAGCCCCTTGGTGATGTAGGTCCTCTGGTTTGTGGCCACATGTGCCAGTTTCCTCATCTTTTAGTGATGTGGCCCCACTGGTGTGAGGACACTCGTGCCTGGTTCCCGTCCCCTTGGTGATATGGGCCCTCTGGTGAGAGTCTGATCCTGGTTGGGTTCCTCACACTTCTTTGAGGTGGGCCGTCTGCTGTGAGGTCACTCCTGCCTGGCTGGCACACCCCGCCTTGGCGACGTGGGCCCTCTTGTGGTAGTTGGAACATGCTGGGAGCCTCCTCCCCTCAGTGATGAGGGCCCTCTGGCGTCAGGCCCTAACTGCTGGGTACCCACATTTTCTGATATGTGCTAAGTGGTGCGAGGACACTCCTGCCATGCTCCCAACACCTTGGGGATGTGGACCTTCTGCTCTGAGGTCCAAATGGCTGGGTTGCTCGCAGTTTCATGATGTGGACCCTCTGCTGTGAGTTTACTGCGGCCTGAATCGCATAGACTTGGTGCTCTTGGCCGCCTGCTGGGAGGTTCCCATTGCTGGATTCCTCAGCTTTTTTATTCTATGGGCCCTGTGTTGTGAGGCTACTCCTGCCTGCCTCATTCCGAGCCCCTTGGAGATGTGGGTCTTCTGGTTTAGGCCACATGTGCTGGGTTCCTCACCTTTCTATGATGTGGCCACACTGGTGTGAAGACTCTCCTGCCTGGTTCTGATCACCTTGGTGATGTGGGCCCTCTGGTGAGAGTCTTATCCTGGCTGTGTTCCTCACCCTTCTGTGAGGTAGGCCCTCTGTGGTGAGGTCACTCCTACCTGGCTGTCACACGTCACCTTGGCGACGTGGGACCTCAGTTGGGTGTTGGTGCCTGATTGGAGTCTCCTCCCCTTGGTAATGAGGGCCCTCTGGCGTCAGGCCCTAACTCCTGGGTTCCCTAAATTCTCTGATGTGTGCCCTGTGGTGCGAGTACACTTCTGACAGGTTCCCAACCCCATGGGAATGTGGGCCTTCTGCTCTGAGATCCCAACGCCTAGGTTGCTCACAGTTTCATGATGACGGCCCTCTGGTGTGAGATCACTCCGGCCTGGATCCCATAGTCTCGCTGCTCCTGGCCGCCTGCTGGGAGGTTCCAACTGCGGGATTCTTCACCTCTTTAATTCTATGGTCCCTCTGTTTTGAGGCTCCTCCTGCCTGCCTCAATCCCAGCTCCCTTGTGATGTGTGTCCTCTGGTTTGAGGCCACGTGTGCTGGGTCCCTCACTTTTCGGTGATTTGGCCCCACTAGTGTGAGGACACTCCTGCCTGGTTCCCATTCCTTTGGTGATGTGGGCCCTCTGGTGAGAATCTGATCCTCTTTGGTTCTTCACACTTCTGTGAGGTTGACCCTCTGCTCTGAGGTCACTCCTGCCTGGTTGTCGCACTCCGCATTGGCGACGTCGCCCCTCTGGTAGCAGTCGGAGCTGGCTGGGAGCCACCGCCCCTCGGTGATGAGGGCCCTCTGGCATCAGGCACTAATTGCTGGGCTCCCCACATTTTTTCATGTGTGCCCACTCTTGCGATGACACTCCTGCTTGTTTCCCTTCCCCATGGGGATGTGGGCCTTCTGCTCTGAGGTCACAACGGCTGGGTTGCTTACAGAATCACAATGAGGGCCCTCTGTTGTGAGTTCATGCCGGCCTGGATCTCATAGCCTCAGTGCTCTGGGCCGCCTGCTAGGAAGATCCAACTGCTGGTTTCCACACCTTTTGTATACAATGGGACATGTGTTGTGAGGTTAATCCTGCCTGCCTCACTCCGAAACCCATGGTGATGTGGGTCCTCTGGTTTGAGGCCACAACTTTTGATGATGTGGCCCCACGGGTGTGAGGACACTCCTGCCTGGTTCCCATCACCTTGGTGATGTGGGCCCTCTGGGGAGAGTCTGATCCTGGCTGGGTTCCCTACCATTCTGTGAAGTGGGCCCTCTGATGTCAGGTCACTCCTGCCTGGCTAGCTCACATCGCCTTGGCGACGTGGGCCCTCTGTTGGCCACTGGAGCATGCTGGGAGCCTCCTACTCCCGTGAATGATGGCCCTGGAAAAAATGCATATGCCCTTTTTGGCCAAGTGCTTCATTGACGAGGTTCTGCCACTTCTCTTATGCTTTCAGAGCAATTCACGTCTACCTCCTGAAATCGGATTCCAGCAATTCTGCCCCACTTTCAAGTCCTCTTCGCAGCCTTAATTCAATATATTTTTGTACGATTTCTGTCATTTATAAGTCTGCAGGTATGTGAATGACAGTGCCCCTGAGCTCCTTTCCTCAACTCGCTTTCTTGTGAGCTGGCCACAAAACCGCAGGATTGCTTCAGGCCCTAATCTTGTTCCAGCATGGCATGCTGAGCCTTTGGTTAATTCCTTTTCCTGTTGGGAAATGAGTGTTAAAATTGCCCGTGCATACTGGGCATATACCCTGAGAAAACCAAAATTCAAAAAGAGTCATGTACCAAAATGTTCATTGCAGCTCTATTTACAATAGCCCGGAGATGGAAAGAACCTAAGCGCCCATCATCGGACGAATGGATAAAGAAGATGTGGCACATATACACAATGGAATATTACTCAGCCTTAAAAAGAAATGAAACTGAGTTATTTGTAATGAGATGGATAGACCTAGAGTCTGTCATACAGAGTGAAGTAAGTCAGAAAGAAAAAGACAAATAGCGTATGCTAACACATATATATGGAATTTAAAGGAAAAAAATGTCATGAAGAACCTAGGGATAAGACAGGAATAGAGGCGCAGACCTACTGGAGAACGGAATTGAGGATATGGGGAGGGGGAATGGTGAGTTTTGACAGGGCGAGAGAGAGTCATGGACATATACACACTAACAAATGTAGTAAGGTAGATAGCAAGGGGGAAGCAGCCGCAAGGCACAGGGATATTAGCTCGGGGCGTTGGGACAGCCTGGAGGGGTGGAAGGGGGAGAGAGGGAGGGAGGGAGACACAAGAGGGAAGACACAGGGAGCATATGTATATGTATAGCTGATTCACTTTGTTATAAAGCAAAAACTAACACACCATTGTAAAGCAATTATACCCCAATAAAGATGTTAAAAAAAATATTTGCCCGTGCACACACCTACAGATAGTCTCCCATTGGTTCTCCTTATTCCTGTTCATCTTGCGCAGAAATTGCAAACAGTGCCAAACAGGAGGTTAAAGGCACTGACTCTCCAAATGGGGAGAGTGTAAGAAAAGGGTCTGGAATGGTGAACCTGAGTACCAGGGGACGAAAACAGACATGCATGTAAAAAGGTTTCCCAGTCACACGGTGGAGCATACTCTGGGTTTCCCATGCAAATTTTAGCAGAAGGAAGAATCCCTTGAACCTGGAGAGTTGGGAACCATGGAATGGGTACCAGGCAGTATGACATCAAAGGGTCTGCATTTGCTCACTGAACCTCACCAATGCTATCAGCCCAAAGGGTCAAGCCTTATCTCTCACCCAGCTCTGGGTGTAGATGTGGTAAACCAGGTTGCATCACATGCCCTGTGTGAGTTATTTAAGAATGGCTCTCTATTTCACTGTCATTGTGTTTTGTTTTTGAAATTTTTTTTGACACTGGGATTTATCGGATTTTCACTGCTGCGTTAATGCCGCTGTACACACTCTTGATTCTCTTACGGAGACATAAATATCCACGGGTTTTAAGATTCTTCCTAGTCAGGTATATTCCTAGGCGTTCAATATGTGGTGTTGAGTCCATTTCGTTGAGCAAGGAGTAGGTCTTGTCTATTACATATTTGGCTTATGCAAGGTTATCTGTGCTAATTTCAGTCTCTGGTTTTATGCAGCACTCCAACGCACCTTTCTCCATAAGAAAGCACAAGTTGGTTTTCTAAATTTGAGACTGTTCTGTTTTGTAATTCAGTTCATGTGTAGTCAAGTTTACATACTGTATATTAGTGATATTTTATGATGTTTCTTTTTATGTGTGACTTATTTCACGTAGAATCACCATACCTGTATCCTCTCACTATGCCACTATGGGCCTGATGACACAGATTTCATTGCTGAGTGATATTCCATTGTACGTACGTACCACAACTTCTTTATCCATTGTTTGCTCTCTGAGATATTTACCTGGTACTGTAAACGAGGTTCTTGTGAACAGAGAGGTCCCAAACTTTGAGGTGGCTGGGTGTTTTTGATTTTAATTTCCCTAAGCTGTAGGACCATAAGTGGAAGTGCCATAGGCTGTGTTGCTTTGTTTCTTACGTGTTTCAGGAAACACATAACACTTCTCCAGAATGGTTGTCGGCAATTTACATCATATGCATCAGCATAATAAGGATCCCTGTTTTCCATTGCCTGTCCTCCGTTTCTGGATTTTACAATTTTTTTAAATGGCCCTTTTGCCCTGGGGGGCACTGAGATTTCATTGTAGTGCAGGTTTATTTACAAGCTTCTTGGTTGGCCAAAAAGTGCGTATGCGTTTTTTCCTGAATATATTTAGGGAAAAAAGCATCCGCACTTTTTGGACAAGTGCATCATTATCGACGTTCTGCCTCTTTTCCTATTCTTTAAGTGCAATTCCAGTTTAACCCTTCAATCGTTTTCCTGAAATTCTGCCCCGCTTTCAAGTCCCCTTTGCAGGCTTACTTCAATATATTTTTGGAGGATAGCTGTCATTTATAACTCTGCAGGTTTGTGAATTACAGTGCCCCTGAGATCCTTTCTTCAACTCGCTTTCTTGTGAGCTGGGCACAAAACCGCAGGATTGCTTTAGGCACTAATCTCTTTCCACCAGGGCACGCTGAGCGTTTGGTTAATTCCTCTTCCTGGTGGGAAATGAGCATTACATTTGCCCGTGCCGACACCTACAGCTAGTCTCTCATTGGTTCTCCCTATTCCTGTTCATCTTGCACAGAAATTGCAAGCTGTGCCAAAGAGGAGGTTAAAGGCACTGACTCTCCAAGCGGGGAGAGTGTTAGTAAAGCATCTGGAATGGTGAACCCGAGGACCAGGATACGAAAACTGAGATGCATTTTAAATCGTTTCCCAATCACACGGTGGACGATACTCTGGGTTTCCCATGCATGTTTTAGCTGGAGGAAGAATCCCTTGAACCTGGAGAGTTGGGACCCATGGAATGGGTACCATGCAGTATGACTTCAAAAGGTCTGCATTTGCTCACCAAAACTCACCAATGCTTTCAGCCTGAACTGTCCAGCCTTATGTCTCAACCAGCTGTGGGTATAGATGTGGTCAATCCCGGTTGCATCACATGCCCTGAGTGAATTGTTTAAGAATTGCTCTCTCTTTCACTGTCTTTGTGTTTGTTTTTGAAATTTATTTTGATAATGGGATTTATCGGATTTTCACTGCTGCGTTTGTGCCGCTGTACACACGCTTGATTCTCTTACGGAGACATATAAATCCATGGGTTTTAAGATTCTTCCTAGTCAGGTATATTCCTAGGCGTTGAATATGTGGTGTTGAGTCCATTTCGTTGAGCAAGGAGTAGGTCTTGTCTATTACATATTTGGCTTATGGAAAGTTATCTGTGCTAATTTCAGTCTCTGGTTTTATGCAGCATCCCAACGCACATTTCCCCATAAGCAAGCACTAGTTGGTTTTCAAAATTTGAGACCCTGTTCGGTTTTGTAATTCAGTTCATGTGTAGTTAAATTTACATTCCGTGTATTAGTGATATCTTATGATGTTTCTTTTTCTGTGTGATATAGTTCACGTTGAATCACCGTACCTGCATCCACTCACTATGCCGATACGGGCCTGATGACACACATTTCATTGCTGAGTGATATTGCATTGCACGTACGTGCCACAACTTCTTTATCCATTTTTTGCTTTCTGGGTTATTTACCTGGTACTGTAGACGAGCTTCTTGTGAACACAGCCGTCCCAAACATTGGTGTGGCTGTCTGTTTTTGATTTTAATTTCCCTAAGCTATAGGACCATAAGTGCAAGTGCCATAGGCTGTGTTGCTTTGTTTCTTACGTGTTTCAGGAAACACCATACACTTCTCCAGGGTGGCTGTTGGCAATTTACATCCTGCCAATCAGCATAACAAGGCTCCCTCTTCTCCATATCCTGTCCTACCTTTCTAGATTTTACACTTTTTTCAGATGGCCCTTTTGCCAGGGGGGCAGTGAGACTTCATTGTAGTGCAGATTTCCTTTAGAGGCTTGCTTGGTTGGCCAAAAAGGGCGTATGCGTTTTTTCCTGAATATATTCAGGAAAAAACGCATACGCCCTTTTTGGCCAAGTGCATCATTGTCGACGTTGTGCCTCTTTTCCTATGCTTTCAGGGCAATTCCAGTCTACCCCCTGCAATCGTTTTCCTGAAATTCTGCCCCACTTTCAAGTCCCCTTCGCAGGCTTACTTCAATGTATTTTTGGAGGATACCTGTCATTTATAACTCTGCAGGTTTGTGAATTACAGTGCCCCTGAGCTCCTTTCTTCAACTCGCTTTCTTGTGAGCTGGGCACAAAACCGCAGGATTGCTTCAGGCCCTAATCTGTTTCCAGCAGGGCACACTGAGCCTTTGTTTAATTCCTCTTCCTGGTGGGAAATGAGCGTTACATTTGCCCGTGCAGACACCTACAGCTAGTCTCTCATGGGTTCTCCCTATTCCTGTTCATCTTGCACAGAAATTGCAAGCTGTGCCAAACAGGAGGTTAAAGGCACTGACTCTCCAAGCGGGGAGAGTGTTAGTAAAGCATCTGGAATGGTGAACCCGAGGACCAGGATACGAAAACTGAGATGCATTTTAAATCGTTTCCCAATCACATGGTGGACGATACTCTGGGTTTCCCATGCATGTTTTAGCTGGAGGAAGAATCCCTTGAACCTGGAGAGTTGGGACCCATGGAATGGGTACCATGCAGTATGACTTCAAAGGGTCTGTATTTGCTCACCGAAACTCACCAATGCTATCAGCCTGAAGTGTGCAGCATTATGTCTCAACCAGCTCTGGGTGTAGATGTGGTCAATCCCGGTTGCATCACATGCCCTGAGTGAATTATTTAAGAATTGCTCTCTATTTCACTGTCTTTGTGTTTTGTTTTCGAAATTTATTTTGATAATGGGATTTATCGGATTTTCACTGCTGCGTTTCGGCCGCTGTACACACGCTTGATTCTCTTACGGAGACATATATATCCATGGGTTTTAAGATTCTTCCTAGTCAGGTATATTCCTAGGCGTTGAATATGTGGTGTTGGGTCCATTTCGTTGAGCAAGGACTAGGTCTTGTCTATTATATATTTGGCTTATGGAAAGTTATCTGTGCTAATTTCAGTCTCTGGTTTTATGCAACACCCCAAGGCACCTTTCCCCATAAGCAAGCACTAGTTGGTTTTCTAAATTTGAGACCCTGTTCTGTTTTGTAATTCAGTTCATGTGTAGTCAAGTTTACATTCCGTGTATTAGTGATATCTTATGATGTTTCTTTTTCTGTGTGACGTAGTTCACGTAGAATCACCGTACCTGCATCCACTCACTATGCCGCTACGGGCCTGATGACACAGATTTCATTGCTGAGTGATATTGCATTGTACGTACGTGCCACAACTTCTTTATCCATTTTTGCTTTCTGGGATATTTACCTGGTACTGTAAACGAGCTTCTTGGGAACACAGCCATCCCAAATATTGGGGTGGCTGTCTGTTTTTGATTTTAATTTCCGTAAGCTATAGGACCATAAGTGGAAGTGCCATAGGCTGTGTTGCTCTGTTTCTTACGTGTTTCAGGAAACACCATACACTTCTCCAGGGTGGCTGCTGGCAATTTACATCCTGCCAATCAGCATAACAAGGCTCCCTGTTCTCCATATCCTGTCCTACCTTTCTGGATTTTACACTTTTTTCAGATGGCCCTTTTGCCCGCGGGGCAGTGAGACTTCATTGTAGTGCAGATTTCTTTTACAGGCTTGCTTGGTTGGCCAAAAAGGGCGTATGCGTTTTTTCCTGAATATATTCAGGAAAAAACGCATACGCCCTTTTTGGCCAAGTGCATCATTGTCGACGTTGTGCCTCTTTTCCTATGCTTTCAGGGCAATTCCAGTCTACCACCTGTAATCGTTTTACTGAAATTCTGCCCCGGTTTCAAGTCCCCTTTGCAGGCTTACTTCAATATACTTTTGGATGATAGCTGTCATTTATAACTCTGCAGGTTTGTGAAGTGCAGTGCCCCTGAGCTCCTTTCTTCAACTCGCTTTCTTGTGAGCTTGGCACAAAACCGCAGGATTGCTTCAGGCCCTAATCTGTTTCCCGCAGGGCACACTGAGTCTTTGTTTAATTCCTCTTCCTGGTCGGCAATGAGCGTTACATTTGCCCGTGCAGACAGCTACAGCTAGTCTCTCATTGGTTCTCCCTATTCCTGTTCATCTTGCACAGAAATTGCAAGCTGTGCCAAAGAGGAGGTTAAAGGCACTGACTCTCCAAGCGGGGAGAGTGTTAGTAAAGCATCTGGAATGGTGAACCCGAGGACCAGGATACGAAAACTGAGATGCATTTTAAATCGTTTCCCAATCACACGGTGGATGATACTCTGGGTTTCCCATGCATGTTTTAGCTGGAGGAAGAATCCCTTGAACCTGGAGAGTTGGGACCTACAGAATGGGTACCATGCAGTATGACTTCAAAGGGTCTGCATTTGCTCACCGAAACTCACCAATGCTATCAGGCTGAAGTGTCCAGCCTTATGTCTCAACCAGCTCTGGGTGTAGATGTGGTCAATCCCTGTTGCATCACATGCCCTGAGTGAATTATTTAAGAATTGCTCTCTATTTCACTGTCTTTGTGTTTTGTTTTCGAAATTTATTTTGATAATGGGATTTATCGGATTTTCACTGCTGCGTTTCGGCCGCTGTACACACGCTTGATTCTCTTACGGAGATATATATTTCCATGGGTTTTAAGATTCCTCCTAGTCAGGTATATTCCTAGGCGTTGAATATGTGGTGTTGAGTCCATTTCGTTGAGCAAGGAGTAGGTCTTGTCTATTACATATTTGGCTTATGGAATGTTATCTGTGCTAATTTCAGTCTCTGGTTTTATGCAGCACCCCAACGCACCTTTCCCCATAAGCAAGCACTAGTTGGTTTTCTAAATTTGAGACCCTGTTCTGTTTTGTAATTCAGTTCATGTGTAGTCAAGTTTACATTCCGTGTATTAGTGATATCTTATGATGTTTCTTTTTCTGTGTGACGTAGTTCACGTAGAATAACCGTACCTGCATCCACTTACTATGCCGCTACGGGCCTGATGACACAGATTTCATTGCTGAGTGATATTGCATTGCACGTACGTGCCACAACTTCTTTATCCATTTTTTGCTTTCTGGGATATTTACCTGATACTGTAGACGAGCTTCTTGTGAACACAGCCGTCCCAAATATTGGGGAGGCTGTCTGTTTTTGATTTTAATTTCCGTAAGCTATAGGACCATAAGTGGAAGTGCCATAGGCTGTGTTGCTTTGTTTCTTACGTGTTTCAGGAAACACCATACACTTCTCCAGGGTGGCTGCTGGCAATTTACATCCTGCCAATCAGCATAACAAGGCTCCCTGTTCTCCATATCCTGTCCTACCTTTCTGGATTTTACACTTTTTTCAGATGGCCCTTTTGCCCGGGGGGGCAGTGAGATTTCATTGTAGTGCAGATTTCCTTTACAGCCTTGCTTGTTTGGCCAAAAAGGGCGTATGCGTTTTTTCCTGAATATATTCAGGAAAAAACGCATACGCCCTTTTTGGCCAAGTGCATCATTGTCGACGTTGTGCCTCTTTTCCTATGCTTTCAGGGCAATTCCAGTCTACCCCCTGCAATCGTTTTCCTGAAATTCAGCCCCGCTTTCAAGTCCCCTTCGCAGGCTTACTTCAATATATTATTGGAGGATAGCTGTCATTTATAACTCTGTAGGTTTGTGAAGTACAGTGCCCCTGAGCTCCTTTCTTCAACTCGCTTTCTTGTGAGCTGGGCACAAAACCGCAGGATTGCTTCAGGCCCTAATCTGTTTCCAGCAGGGCACACTGAGCCTTTGTTTATTTCCTCTTCCTGGTGGGCAATGAGCGTTACATTTGCCCGTGCAGACACCTACAGCTAGTCTCTCATTGGTTCTCCCTATTCCTGTTCATCTTGCACAGAAATTGCAAGCTGTGCGAAACAGGAGTTTAAAGGCACTGACTCTCCAAGCGGGGAGAGTGTTAGTAAAGCATCTGGAATGTTTAACCCGAGGATCAGGAACCGAAAACTGAGATGCATTTTAAATCGTTTCCCAATCACACAGTGGACGATACTCTGGGTTTCCCATGCATGTTTTAGCTGGAGGAAGAATCCCTTGAACCTGGAGAGTTGGGACCCCTGGAATGGGTACCATGCAGTATGACTTCAAAGGGTCTGCATTTGCTCACCGAAACTCACCAATGCTATCAGCCTGAAGTGTCCAGCCTTATGTCTCAACCAGCTCTGGTTGTAGATGTGGGCCATCCCGGTTGCATCACATGCCCTGAGTGAATTATTTAAGAATTGCTCTCTATTTCACTGTCTTTGTGTTTTGTTTTTGAAATTTATTTTGATAATGGGATTTATCGGATTTTCACTGCTGCGTTTCGGCCGCTGTACACACGCTTGATTCTCTTACGGAGACATATATATCCATGGGTTTTAAGATTCTTCCTAGTCAGGTATATTCCTAGGCGTTGAATATGTGGTGTTGGGTCCATTTCGTTGAGCAAGGAGTAGGTCTTGTCTATTACATATTTGGCTTATGGAAAGTTATCTGTGCTAATTTCAGCCTCTGGTTTTATGCAGCACCCAAAGCCACCTTTCCCCATAAGCAAGCACTAGTTCGTTTTCTAAATTTGACACCCTGTTCTGTTTTGTAATTCAGTTCATGTGTAGTCAAGTTTACATTCCGTGTATTAGTGATATCTTATGATGTTTCTTTTTCTGTGTGACGCAGTTCACGTAGAATCACCGTACCTGCATCCACTGACTATGCCACTACGGGCCTGATGACACAGATTTCATTGCTGAGTGATATTGCATTGTACGTACGTGCCACAACTTCTTTATCCATTTTTTGCTTTCTGGGATATTTACCTGATACTGTAGACGAGCTTCTTGTGAACACAGCCGTCCCAAATATTGGGGTGGCTGTCTGTTTTTGATTTTAATTTCCGTAAGCTATAGGACCATAAGTGGAAGTGCCATAGGCTGTGTTGCTTTGTTTCTTACGTGTTTCAGGAAACACCATACACTTCTCCAGGGTGGCTGCTGACAATTTACATCCTGCCAATCAGCATAACAAGGCTCCCTGTTCTCCATATCCTGTCCTACCTTTCTGGATTTTACACTTTTTTCAGATGGCCCTCTTGCCCGGGGGGCAGTGAGACTTCATTGTAGTGCACATTTCCTTTACAGGCTTGCTTGGTTGACCAAAAAGGGCGTATGCGTTTTTTCCTTAATATATTCAGGAAAAAACGCATACGCCCTTTTTGGCCAAGTGCATCATTGTCGACGTTGTGCCTCTTTTCCTATGCTTTCAGGGCAATTCCAGTCTACCCCCTGCAGTCGTTTTCCTGAAATTCTGCCCCGCTTTCAAGTCCCCTTCGCAGGCTTACTTCAATATACTTTTGGAAGATAGCTGTCATTTATAACTCTGCAGGTTTGTGAATTACAGTGCCCCTGAGCTCCTTTCTTCAACTCGCTTTCATGTGAGCTGGGCACAAAACCGCAGGATTGCTTCAGGCCCTAATCTGTTTCCAGCAGGGCACAATGAGCCTTTGTTTAATTCCTCTTCCTGGTCGGCAATGAGCGTTACATTTGCCCGTGCAGACACCTACAGCTAGTCTCTCATTGGTTCTCCCTATTCCTGTTCATCTTGCACAGAAATTGCAAGCTGTGCCAAACAGGAGGTTAAAGGCACTGACTCTCCAAGCGGGGAGAGTTTTAGTAAAGCATTTGGAATGGTGAACCTGAGGACCAGGATACGAAAACTGAGATGCATTTTAAATCGTTTCCCAATCACACGGTGGACGATACGCTGGGTTTCCCATGCATGTTGTAGCTGGAGGAAGAATGCCTTGAACCTGGAGAGTTGGGACCCATGGAATGGGTACCATGCAGTATGACTTCAAAGGGTCTGCATTTGCTCACCGAAACTCACCAATGCTATCAGCCTGAAGTGTCCAGCCTTATGTCTCAACCAGCTCTGGGTGTAGATGTGGTAAATCCCGGTTGCATCACATTCCCTGAGTGAATTATTTAAGAATTGCTCTCTATTTCACTGTCTTTGTGTTTTGTTTTCGAAATTTATTTTGATAATGGGATTTATCGGATTTTCACTGCTGCATTTCGGCCGCTGTACACACGCTTGATTCTCTTACGGAGACATATATATATCCATGGGTTTTAAGATTTTTCCTAGTCAGGTATATTTCTAGGCGTTGAATATGTGATGTTGAGTCCATTTCGTTGAGCAAGGAGTAGGTCTTGTCTATTACATATTTGGCTTATGGAATGTTATCTGTGCTAATTTCAGTCTCTGGTTTTATGCAGCACCGCAAGGCACCTTTCCCCATAAGAAAGCACTAGTTGGTTTTCTAAATTTGAGACCCTGTTCTGTTTTGTAATTCAGTTCATGTGTAGTCAAGTTTACATTCCGTGTATTAGTGATATCTTATGATGTTTCTTTTTCTGTGTGAGGTTGTTCACGTACAATCACCGTACCTGCATCCACTCACTATGCCTCCACGGGCCTGATGACACAGATTTCATTGCTGAGTGATATTGCATTGTACGTACGTGCCACAACTTCTTTATCCATTTTTTGCTTTCTGGGATATTTACCTGGTACTGTAGACGAGCTTCTTGGGAACACAGCCGTCCCAAACTTTGGGGTGGCTCTCTGTTTTTGATTTTAATTTCCCTAAGGATAGGACCATAAGTGCAATTGCCATAGGCTCTGTTGCTTTGTTTCTTACGTGTTTCAGGAAACACCATACACTTCTCCAGGGTGGCTGCTGGCAATTTACATCCTGCCAATCAGCATAACAAGGCTCCCTGTTCTCCATATCCTGTCCTACATTTCTGGATTTTACACTTTTTTCAGATGGCCCTTTTGCCGGGGGGGAAGTGAGACTTCATTGTAGTGCAGATTTCCTTTACAGGCTTGCTTGGTTGGCCAAAAAGGGCGTATGCGTTTTTTCCTGAATATATTCAGGAAAAAACGCATACGCCCTTTTTGGCCAACTGCATCATTGTCGACGTTGTGCCTCTTTTCCTATGCTTTCAGGGCAATTCCAGTCTACCCCCTGCAATCGTTTTCCTGAAATTCTGCCCCGCTTTCAAGTCCCCTTCGCAGGCTTACTTCAATATATTTTTGGAGGATAACTGTCATTTATAACTCTGCAGGTTTGTGAATTACAGTGCCCCTGAGCTCCTTTCTTCAACTAGCTTTCTTGTGAGCTGGGCACAAAACCGCAGGATTGCTTCAGGCCCTAATCTGTTTCCAGCAGGGCACACTGAGCATTTGTTTAATTCCTCTTCCTGGTGGGCAATGAGCGTTACATTTGCCCGTGCAGACACCTACAGCTAGTTTCTCATTGGTTCTCCCTATTCCTGTTCATCTTGCACAGAAATTGCAAGCTGTGCCAAACAGGAGGTTAAAGGCACTGACTCTCCAAGCGGGGAGAGTTTTAGTAAAGCATCTGGAATCGTGAACCCGAGAACCAGGATACGAAAACTGAGATGCCTTTTAAATCGTTTCCCAATCACATGGTGGATGATACTCTGGGTTTCCCATGCATGTTTTAGCTGGAGGAATTATCCCTTGAACCTGGAGAGTTGGGACCCATGGAATGGGTACCATGCAGTATGACTTCAAAGGGTCTGCATTTGCTCACCGAAACTCACCAATGCTATCAGCCTGAAGTGTCCAGCCTTATGTCTCAACCAGTTCTGGGTGTAGATGTGGTCATTCCCGGTTGCATCACATGCCCTGAGTGAATTATTTAAGAATTGCTCTCTATTTCACTGTCTTTGTGTTTTGTTTTCGAAATTTATTTTGATAATGGGATTTATCGAATTTTCACTGCTGCGTTTCGCCCGCTGTATACACGCTTGATGCTCTTACGGAGACATATATATCCATGGGTTTTAAGATTCTTCCTAGTCAGGTATATTCCTAGGCGTTAAATATGTGGTGTTGGGTCCATTTCGTTGAGCACGGAGTAGGTCTTGTCTATTACATATTTGGCTTATGGAAAGTTATCTGTGCTAATTTAAGTCTCTGGTTTTATGCAGCACCCCAAGGCACCTTTCCCCATAAGCAAGCACTAGTTGGTTTTCTAAATTTGAGACCCTGTTCTGTTTTGTAATTCAGTTCATGTGTAGTCAAGTTTACATTCCGTGTATTAGTGATATCTTATGATGTTTCTTTTTCTGTGTGACGTAGTTCACGTAGAATCACCGTATCTGCATCCTCTCACTATGCCGCTACGGGCCTGATGACACAGATTTCATTGCTGAGTGATATTGCATTGCACGTACGTGCCACAACTTCTTTATCCATTTTTTGCTTTCTGGGATATTTACCTGATACTGTAGACGAGCTTCTTGTGAACACAGCCGTCCCAAATATTGGGGTGGCTGTCTGTTTTTGATTTTAATTTCCGTAAGCTATAGGACCATAAGTGGAAGTGCCATAGGCTGTGTTGCTTTGTTTCTTATGTGTTTCAGGAAACACCATACACTTCTCCAGGGTGGCTGCTGGCAATTTACATCCTGCCAATCAGCATAACAAGGCTCCCTGTTCTCCATATCCTGTCCTACCTTTCTGGATTTTACACTTTTTTTCATATGGCCCTTTTGCCCGGGGGGCAGTGAGACTTCATTGTAGTGCAGATTTCCTTTACAGGCTTGCTTGGTTGGCCAAAAAGGGCGTATGCGTTTTTTCCTGAATATATTCAGGAAAAAACGCATACGCCCTTTTTGGCCAAGTGCATCATTGTCGACGTTCTGCCTCTTTTCCTATGCTTTCAGGGCAATTCCAGTCTACCCCCTGCAATCGTTTTCCTGAAATTCTGCCCTGCTTTCAAGTCCCCTTCGCAGGCTTACTTCAATATATTTTTGGAGGATAGCTGTCATTTATAACTCTGCAGGTTTGTGAATTACAGTGCCCCTGAGCTCCTTTCTTCAACTCGCTTTCTTGTGAGCTGGGCACAAAACCGCAGGATTGCTTCAGGCCCTAATCTGTTTCCGGCAGGGCATGCTGAGCCTTTGGTTAATTCCTCTTCCTGGTGGGAAATGAGCATTATATTTGCCCGTGCAGACACCTACAGCTAGTCTCTCATTGGTTCTCCCTATTCCTGTTTATCTTGCACAGAAATTGCAAGCTGTGCCAAACAGGAGGTTAAAGGCACTGACTCTCCGAGCAGGGAGAGTGTTAGTAAAGCATCTGGAATGGTGAACCCGAGGACCAGGATACGAAAACTGAGATGCATTTTAAATCGTTTCCCAATCACACGGTGGATGATACTCTGGGTTTCCCATGCATGTTTTAGCTGGAGGAAGAATGCCTTGAACCTGGAGAGTTGGGACCCATGGAATGGGTACCATGCAGTATGACTTCAAAGGGTCTGCATTTGCTCACCGAAACTCACCAATGCTATCAGCCTGAAGTGTCCAGCCTTATGTCTCAACCAGGTCTGGGTGTTGATGTGGTAAATCCCGGTTGCATCACATGCCCTGAGTGAATTATTTAAGAATTGCTCTCTATTTCACTGTCTTTGTGTTTCGTTTTCGAAATTTATTTTGATAATGGGATTTATCGGATTTTCACTGCTGCGTTTCGCCCGCTGTATACACGCTTGATGCTCTTACGGAGACATATATATCCATGGGTTTTAAGATTCTTCCTAGTCAGGTATATTCCTAGGCGTTAAATATGTGGTGTTGGGTCCATTTCGTTGAGCACGGAGTAGGTCTTGTCTATTACATATTTGGCTTATGGAAAGTTATCTGTGCTAATTTAAGTCTCTGGTTTTATGCAGCACCCCAAGGCACCTTTCCCCATAAGCAAGCACTAGTTGGTTTTCTAAATTTGAGACCCTGTTCTGTTTTGTAATTCAGTTCATGTGTAGTCAAGTTTACATTCCGTGTATTAGTGATATCTTATGATGTTTCTTTTTCTGTGTGACGTAGTTCACGTAGAATCACCGTATCTGCATCCTCTCACTATGCCGCTACGGGCCTGATGACACAGATTTCATTGCTGAGTGATATTGCATTGCACGTACGTGCCACAACTTCTTTATCCATTTTTTGCTTTCTGGGATATTTACCTGATACTGTAGACGAGCTTCTTGTGAACACAGCCGTCCCAAATATTGGGGTGGCTGTCTGTTTTTGATTTTAATTTCCGTAAGCTATAGGACCATAAGTGGAAGTGCCATAGGCTGTGTTGCTTTGTTTCTTATGTGTTTCAGGAAACACCATACACTTCTCCAGGGTGGCTGCTGGCAATTTACATCCTGCCAATCAGCATAACAAGGCTCCCTGTTCTCCATATCCTGTCCTACCTTTCTGGATTTTACACTTTTTTTCATATGGCCCTTTTGCCCGGGGGGCAGTGAGACTTCATTGTAGTGCAGATTTCCTTTACAGGCTTGCTTGGTTGGCCAAAAAGGGCGTATGCGTTTTTTCCTGAATATATTCAGGAAAAAACGCATACGCCCTTTTTGGCCAAGTGCATCATTGTCGACGTTCTGCCTCTTTTCCTATGCTTTCAGGGCAATTCCAGTCTACCCCCTGCAATCGTTTTCCTGAAATTCTGCCCTGCTTTCAAGTCCCCTTCGCAGGCTTACTTCAATATATTTTTGGAGGATAGCTGTCATTTATAACTCTGCAGGTTTGTGAATTACAGTGCCCCTGAGCTCCTTTCTTCAACTCGCTTTCTTGTGAGCTGGGCACAAAACCGCAGGATTGCTTCAGGCCCTAATCTGTTTCCGGCAGGGCATGCTGAGCCTTTGGTTAATTCCTCTTCCTGGTGGGAAATGAGCATTATATTTGCCCGTGCAGACACCTACAGCTAGTCTCTCATTGGTTCTCCCTATTCCTGTTTATCTTGCACAGAAATTGCAAGCTGTGCCAAACAGGAGGTTAAAGGCACTGACTCTCCGAGCAGGGAGAGTGTTAGTAAAGCATCTGGAATGGTGAACCCGAGGACCAGGATACGAAAACTGAGATGCATTTTAAATCGTTTCCCAATCACACGGTGGATGATACTCTGGGTTTCCCATGCATGTTTTAGCTGGAGGAAGAATGCCTTGAACCTGGAGAGTTGGGACCCATGGAATGGGTACCATGCAGTATGACTTCAAAGGGTCTGCATTTGCTCACCGAAACTCACCAATGCTATCAGCCTGAAGTGTCCAGCCTTATGTCTCAACCAGGTCTGGGTGTTGATGTGGTAAATCCCGGTTGCATCACATGCCCTGAGTGAATTATTTAAGAATTGCTCTCTATTTCACTGTCTTTGTGTTTCGTTTTCGAAATTTATTTTGATAATGGGATTTATCGGATTTTCACTGCTGCGTTTCGGCCGCTGTACACACGCTTGATTCTCTTACGGAGACATATATATCCATGGGTTTTAAAATTCTTACTAGTCAGTTATATTCCTAGGCGTAGAATATGTGGTGTTGAGTCCATTTCGTTGAGCAAGGAGTAGGTCTTGTCTATTACATATTTGGCTTATGGAATGTTATCTGTGCTAATTTCAGTCTCTGGTTTTATGCAGCACCCCAAGGCACCTTTCCCCATAAGCAAGCACTAGTTGGTTTTCTAAATTTGAGGCCCTGTTCTGTTTTGTAATTCAGTTCATGTGTAGTCAAGTTTACATTCCGTGCATTAGTGATATCTTATGATGTTTCTTTTTCTGTGTGACGTAGTTCACGTAGAATCACCGTACCTGCATCCACTCACTATGCCGCTACGGGCCTGATGACACAGATTTCATTGCTGAGTGATACTGCATTGCACGTACGTGCCACAACTTCTTTATCCATTTTTTGCTTTCTGGAATATTTACCTGGTACTGTAGACGAGCTTCTTGGGAACACAGCCGTCCCAAACTTTGGAGTGGCTCTCTGTTTTTGATTTTAATTTCCCTATGGAATAGGACCATAAGTGCAATTGCCATAGGCTGTGTTGCTTTGTTTCTTACGTGTTTCAGGAAACACCATACACTTCTCCAGGGTGGCTGCTGGCAATTTACATCCTGCCAATCAGCATAACAAGGCTCCCTGTTCTCCATATCCTGTCCTACATTTCTGGATTTTACACTTTTTTCAGATGGCCCTTTTGCCCGGGGGGCAGTGAGACTTCATTGTAGTGCAGATTTCCTTTACAGGCTTGCTTGGTTGGCCAAAAAGGGCGTATGCGTTTTTTCCTGAATATATTCAGGAAAAAACGCATACGCCCTTTTTGGCCAAGTGCATCATTGTCGACGTTCTGCCTCTTTTCCTATGCTTTCAGGGCAATTCCAGTCTAACCCCTGCAATCGTTTTCCTGAAATTCTGCCCCGCTTTCAAGTCCCCTTTGCAGGCTTACTTCAATATATTTTTGGAGGATAGCTGTCATTTATAACTCTGCAGGTTTGTGAATTACAGTGCCCCTGAGCTCCTTTCTTCAACTCGCTTTCTTGTGAGCTGGGCACAAAACCGCAGGATTGCTTCAGGCCCTAATCTGTTTCCGGCAGGGCATGCTGAGCCTTTGGTTAATTCCTCTTCCTGGTGGGAAATGAGCATTATATTTGCCCGTGCAGACACCTACAGCTAGTCTCTCATTGGTTCTCCCTATTCCTGTTTATCTTGCACAGAAATTGCAAGCTGTGCCAAACAGGAGGTTAAAGGCACTGACTCTCCGAGCAGGGAGAGTGTTAGTAAAGCATCTGGAATGGTGAACCCGAGGACCAGGATACGAAAACTGAGATGCATTTTAAATCGTTTCCCAATCACACGGTGGATGATACTCTGGGTTTCCCATGCATGTTTTAGCTGGAGGAAGAATGCCTTGAACCTGGAGAGTTGGGACCCATGGAATGGGTACCATGCAGTATGACTTCAAAGGGTCTGCATTTGCTCACCGAAACTCACCAATGCTATCAGCCTGAAGTGTCCAGCCTTATGTCTCAACCAGGTCTGGTTGTTGATGTGGTAAATCCCGGTTGCATCACATGCCCTGAGTGAATTATTTAAGAATTGCTCTCTATTTCACTGTCTTTGTGTTTCGTTTTCGAAATTTATTTTGATAATGGGATTTATCGGATTTTCACTGCTGCGTTTCGGCCGCTGTACACACGCTTGATTCTCTTACGGAGACATATATATCCATGGGTTTTAAAATTCTTACTAGTCAGTTATATTCCTACGCGTAGAATATGTGGTGTTGAGTCCATTTCGTTGAGCAAGGAGTAGGTCTTGTCTATTACATATTTGGCTTATGGAATGTTATCTGTGCTAATTTCAGTCTCTGGTTTTATGCAGCACCCCAAGGCACCTTTCCCCATAAGCAAGCACTAGTTGGTTTTCTAAATTTGAGACCTTGTTCTGTTTTGTAATTCAGTTCATGTGTAGTCAAGTTTACATTCCGTGCATTAGTGATATCTTATGATGTTTCTTTTTCTGTGTGACGTAGTTCACGTAGAATCACCGTACCTGCATCCACTCACTATGCCGCTACGGGCCTGATGACACAGATTTCATTGCTGAGTGATACTGCATTGCACGTACGTGCCACAACTTCTTTATCCATTTTTTGCTTTCTGGGATATTTACCTGGTACTGTAGACGAGCTTCTTGGGAACACAGCCGTCCCAAACTTTGGAGTGGCTCTCTGTTTTTGATTTTAATTTCCGTATGGAATAGGACCATAAGTGCAATTGCCATAAGCTGTGTTGCTTTGTTTCTTACGTGTTTCAGGAAACACCATACACTTCTCCAGGGTGGCTGCTGGCAATTTACATCCTGCCAATCAGCATAACAAGGCTCCCTGTTCTCCATATCCTGTCCTACATTTCTGGATTTTACACTTTTTTCAGATGGCCCTTTTGCCCGGGGGGCAGTGAGACTTCATTGTAGTGCAGATTTCCTTTACAGGCTTGCTTGGTTGGCCAAAAAGGGCGTATGCGTTTTTTCCTGAATATATTCAGGAAAAAACGCATACGCCCTTTTTGGCCAAGTGCATCATTGTCGACGTTCTGCCTCTTTTCCTATGCTTTCAGGGCAATTCCAGTCTACCCCCTGCAATCGTTTTCCTGAAATTCTGCCCCGCTTTCAAGTCCCCTTTGCAGGCTTACTTCAATATATTTTTGGAGGATAGCTGTCATTTATAACTCTGCAGGTTTGTGAATTACAGTGCCCCTGAGCTCCTTTCTTCAACTCGCTTTCTTGTGAGCTGGGCACAAAACCGCAGGATTGCTTCAGGCCCTAATCTGTTTTCAGCAGGGCATGCTGAGCCTTTGTTTAATTCCTCTTCCTGGTGGGCAATGAGCGTTACATTTGCCCGTGCAGACACCTACAGCTAGTCTCTCATTGTTTCTCCCTATTCCTGTTCATCTTGCACAGAAATTGCAAGCTGTGCCAAACAGGAGGTTAAAGGCACTGACTCTCCAAGCGGGGAGAGTGTTAGTAAAGCATCTGGAATCGTGAACACGAGGACCAGGATACGAAAACTGAGATGCATTTTAAATCGTTTCCCAATCACACGGTGGACGATACTCTGGGTTTCCCATGCATGTTTTAGCTGGAGGAAGAATCCCTTGAACCTGGAGAGTTGGGACCCATGGAATGGGTACCATGCAGTATGACTTCAAAGGGTCTGCATTTGCTCACCGAAACTCACCAATGCTATCAGCCTGAAGTGTCCAGCCTTATGTCTCAACCAGCTCTGGGTGTAGATGTGGTCAATCCCGGTTGCATCACATGCCCTGAGTGAATTATTTAAGAATTGCTCTCTATTTCACTGTCTTTGTGTTTTGTTTTCGAAATTTATTTTGATAATGGGATTTATCGGATTTTAACTGCTGCATTTCGGCCGCTGTACACACGCTTGATTCTCTTACGGAGACATATATATCCTTGGGTTTTTAGATTCTTCCTAGTCAGGTATATTCCTAGGCGTTGAATATGTGGTGTTGGTTCCATTTCGTTGAGCAAGGAGTAGGTCTTGTCTATTACATATTTGGCTTATGGAAAGTTATCTGTGCTAATTTCAGTCTCTGGTTTTATGCAGCCCCCCAAGGCACCTTTCCCCATAAGCAAGCACTAGTTGGTTTTCTAAATTTGAGACCCTGTTCTGTTTTGTAATTCAGTTCATGTGTAGTCAAGTTTACATTCCGTGTATTAGTGATATCTTATGATGTTTCTTTTTCTGTGTGACGTAGTTCACGTAGAATCACCGTATCTGCATCCTCTCACTATGCCGCTACGGGCCTGATGACACAGATTTCATTGCTGAGTGATATTGCATTGCACGTACGTGCCACAACTTCTTTATCCATTTTTTGCTTTCTGGGATATTTACCTGATACTGTAGACGAGCTTCCTGTGAACACAGCCGTCCCAAATATTGGGGTGGCTGTCTGTTTTTGATTTTAATTTCCGTAGGCTATAGGACCATAGGTGGAAGTGCCATAGGCTGTGTTGCTTTGTTTGTTACGTGTTTCAGGAAACACCATACACTTCTCCCGGGTGGCTGCTGGCAATTTACATCCTGCCAATCAGCATAACAAGGCTCCCTGTTCTCCATATCCTGTCCTACATTTCTGGATTTTACACTTTTTTCAGATGGCCCTTTTGCCCGGGGGGCAGTGAGACTTCATTGTAGTGCAGATTTCCTTTACAGGCTTGCTTGGTTGGCCAAAAAGGGCGTATGCGTTTTTTCCTGAATATATTCAGGAAAAAACGCATACGCCCTTTTTGGCCAAGTGCATCATTGTCGACGTTCTGCCTCTTTTCCTATGCTTTCAGGGCAATTCCAGTCTACCCCCTGCAATCGTTTTCCTGAAATTCTGCCCTGCTTTCAAGTCCCCTTCGCAGGCTTACTTCAATATATTTTTGGAGGATAGCTGTCATTTATAACTCTGCAGGTTTGTGAATTACAGTGCCCCTGAGCTCCTTTCTTCAACTCGCTTTCTTGTGAGCTGGGCACAAAACCGCAGGATTGCTTCAGGCCCTAATCTGTTTCCGGCAGGGCATGCTGAGCCTTTGGTTAATTCCTCTTCCTGGTGGGAAATGAGCATTATATTTGCCCGTGCAGACACCTACAGCTAGTCTCTCATTGGTTCTCCCTATTCCTGTTTATCTTGCACAGAAATTGCAAGCTGTGCCAAACAGGAGGTTAAAGGCACTGACTCTCCGAGCAGGGAGAGTGTTAGTAAAGCATCTGGAATGGTGAACCCGAGGACCAGGATACGAAAACTGAGATGCATTTTAAATCGTTTCCCAATCACACGGTGGATGATACTCTGGGTTTCCCATGCATGTTTTAGCTGGAGGAAGAATGCCTTGAACCTGGAGAGTTGGGACCCATGGAATGGGTACCATGCAGTATGACTTCAAAGGGTCTGCATTTGCTCACCGAAACTCACCAATGCTATCAGCCTGAAGTGTCCAGCCTTATGTCTCAACCAGGTCTGGGTGTTGATGTGGTAAATCCCGGTTGCATCACATGCCCTGAGTGAATTATTTAAGAATTGCTCTCTATTTCACTGTCTTTGTGTTTCGTTTTCGAAATTTATTTTGATAATGGGATTTATCGGATTTTCACTGCTGCGTTTCGCCCGCTGTATACACGCTTGATGCTCTTACGGAGACATATATATCCATGGGTTTTAAGATTCTTCCTAGTCAGGTATATTCCTAGGCGTTAAATATGTGGTGTTGGGTCCATTTCGTTGAGCACGGAGTAGGTCTTGTCTATTACATATTTGGCTTATGGAAAGTTATCTGTGCTAATTTAAGTCTCTGGTTTTATGCAGCACCCCAAGGCACCTTTCCCCATAAGCAAGCACTAGTTGGTTTTCTAAATTTGAGACCCTGTTCTGTTTTGTAATTCAGTTCATGTGTAGTCAAGTTTACATTCCGTGTATTAGTGATATCTTATGATGTTTCTTTTTCTGTGTGACGTAGTTCACGTAGAATCACCGTATCTGCATCCTCTCACTATGCCGCTACGGGCCTGATGACACAGATTTCATTGCTGAGTGATATTGCATTGCACGTACGTGCCACAACTTCTTTATCCATTTTTTGCTTTCTGGGATATTTACCTGATACTGTAGACGAGCTTCTTGTGAACACAGCCGTCCCAAATATTGGGGTGGCTGTCTGTTTTTGATTTTAATTTCCGTAAGCTATAGGACCATAAGTGGAAGTGCCATAGGCTGTGTTGCTTTGTTTCTTATGTGTTTCAGGAAACACCATACACTTCTCCAGGGTGGCTGCTGGCAATTTACATCCTGCCAATCAGCATAACAAGGCTCCCTGTTCTCCATATCCTGTCCTACCTTTCTGGATTTTACACTTTTTTTCATATGGCCCTTTTGCCCGGGGGGCAGTGAGACTTCATTGTAGTGCAGATTTCCTTTACAGGCTTGCTTGGTTGGCCAAAAAGGGCGTATGCGTTTTTTCCTGAATATATTCAGGAAAAAACGCATACGCCCTTTTTGGCCAAGTGCATCATTGTCGACGTTCTGCCTCTTTTCCTATGCTTTCAGGGCAATTCCAGTCTACCCCCTGCAATCGTTTTCCTGAAATTCTGCCCTGCTTTCAAGTCCCCTTCGCAGGCTTACTTCAATATATTTTTGGAGGATAGCTGTCATTTATAACTCTGCAGGTTTGTGAATTACAGTGCCCCTGAGCTCCTTTCTTCAACTCGCTTTCTTGTGAGCTGGGCACAAAACCGCAGGATTGCTTCAGGCCCTAATCTGTTTCCGGCAGGGCATGCTGAGCCTTTGGTTAATTCCTCTTCCTGGTGGGAAATGAGCATTATATTTGCCCGTGCAGACACCTACAGCTAGTCTCTCATTGGTTCTCCCTATTCCTGTTTATCTTGCACAGAAATTGCAAGCTGTGCCAAACAGGAGGTTAAAGGCACTGACTCTCCGAGCAGGGAGAGTGTTAGTAAAGCATCTGGAATGGTGAACCCGAGGACCAGGATACGAAAACTGAGATGCATTTTAAATCGTTTCCCAATCACACGGTGGATGATACTCTGGGTTTCCCATGCATGTTTTAGCTGGAGGAAGAATGCCTTGAACCTGGAGAGTTGGGACCCATGGAATGGGTACCATGCAGTATGACTTCAAAGGGTCTGCATTTGCTCACCGAAACTCACCAATGCTATCAGCCTGAAGTGTCCAGCCTTATGTCTCAACCAGGTCTGGGTGTTGATGTGGTAAATCCCGGTTGCATCACATGCCCTGAGTGAATTATTTAAGAATTGCTCTCTATTTCACTGTCTTTGTGTTTCGTTTTCGAAATTTATTTTGATAATGGGATTTATCGGATTTTCACTGCTGCGTTTCGCCCGCTGTATACACGCTTGATGCTCTTACGGAGACATATATATCCATGGGTTTTAAGATTCTTCCTAGTCAGGTATATTCCTAGGCGTTAAATATGTGGTGTTGGGTCCATTTCGTTGAGCACGGAGTAGGTCTTGTCTATTACATATTTGGCTTATGGAAAGTTATCTGTGCTAATTTAAGTCTCTGGTTTTATGCAGCACCCCAAGGCACCTTTCCCCATAAGCAAGCACTAGTTGGTTTTCTAAATTTGAGACCCTGTTCTGTTTTGTAATTCAGTTCATGTGTAGTCAAGTTTACATTCCGTGTATTAGTGATATCTTATGATGTTTCTTTTTCTGTGTGACGTAGTTCACGTAGAATCACCGTATCTGCATCCTCTCACTATGCCGCTACGGGCCTGATGACACAGATTTCATTGCTGAGTGATATTGCATTGCACGTACGTGCCACAACTTCTTTATCCATTTTTTGCTTTCTGGGATATTTACCTGATACTGTAGACGAGCTTCTTGTGAACACAGCCGTCCCAAATATTGGGGTGGCTGTCTGTTTTTGATTTTAATTTCCGTAAGCTATAGGACCATAAGTGGAAGTGCCATAGGCTGTGTTGCTTTGTTTCTTATGTGTTTCAGGAAACACCATACACTTCTCCAGGGTGGCTGCTGGCAATTTACATCCTGCCAATCAGCATAACAAGGCTCCCTGTTCTCCATATCCTGTCCTACCTTTCTGGATTTTACACTTTTTTTCATATGGCCCTTTTGCCCGGGGGGCAGTGAGACTTCATTGTAGTGCAGATTTCCTTTACAGGCTTGCTTGGTTGGCCAAAAAGGGCGTATGCGTTTTTTCCTGAATATATTCAGGAAAAAACGCATACGCCCTTTTTGGCCAAGTGCATCATTGTCGACGTTCTGCCTCTTTTCCTATGCTTTCAGGGCAATTCCAGTCTACCCCCTGCAATCGTTTTCCTGAAATTCTGCCCTGCTTTCAAGTCCCCTTCGCAGGCTTACTTCAATATATTTTTGGAGGATAGCTGTCATTTATAACTCTGCAGGTTTGTGAATTACAGTGCCCCTGAGCTCCTTTCTTCAACTCGCTTTCTTGTGAGCTGGGCACAAAACCGCAGGATTGCTTCAGGCCCTAATCTGTTTCCGGCAGGGCATGCTGAGCCTTTGGTTAATTCCTCTTCCTGGTGGGAAATGAGCATTATATTTGCCCGTGCAGACACCTACAGCTAGTCTCTCATTGGTTCTCCCTATTCCTGTTTATCTTGCACAGAAATTGCAAGCTGTGCCAAACAGGAGGTTAAAGGCACTGACTCTCCGAGCAGGGAGAGTGTTAGTAAAGCATCTGGAATGGTGAACCCGAGGACCAGGATACGAAAACTGAGATGCATTTTAAATCGTTTCCCAATCACACGGTGGATGATACTCTGGGTTTCCCATGCATGTTTTAGCTGGAGGAAGAATGCCTTGAACCTGGAGAGTTGGGACCCATGGAATGGGTACCATGCAGTATGACTTCAAAGGGTCTGCATTTGCTCACCGAAACTCACCAATGCTATCAGCCTGAAGTGTCCAGCCTTATGTCTCAACCAGGTCTGGGTGTTGATGTGGTAAATCCCGGTTGCATCACATGCCCTGAGTGAATTATTTAAGAATTGCTCTCTATTTCACTGTCTTTGTGTTTCGTTTTCGAAATTTATTTTGATAATGGGATTTATCGGATTTTCACTGCTGCGTTTCGGCCGCTGTACACACGCTTGATTCTCTTACGGAGACATATATATCCATGGGTTTTAAAATTCTTACTAGTCAGTTATATTCCTAGGCGTAGAATATGTGGTGTTGAGTCCATTTCGTTGAGCAAGGAGTAGGTCTTGTCTATTACATATTTGGCTTATGGAATGTTATCTGTGCTAATTTCAGTCTCTGGTTTTATGCAGCACCCCAAGGCACCTTTCCCCATAAGCAAGCACTAGTTGGTTTTCTAAATTTGAGACCCTGTTCTGTTTTGTAATTCAGTTCATGTGTAGTCAAGTTTACATTCCGTGCATTAGTGATATCTTATGATGTTTCTTTTTCTGTGTGACGTAGTTCACGTAGAATCACCGTACCTGCATCCACTCACTATGCCGCTACGGGCCTGATGACACAGATTTCATTGCTGAGTGATACTGCATTGCACGTACGTGCCACAACTTCTTTATCCATTTTTTGCTTTCTGGAATATTTACCTGGTACTGTAGACGAGCTTCTTGGGAACACAGCCGTCCCAAACTTTGGAGTGGCTCTCTGTTTTTGATTTTAATTTCCCTATGGAATAGGACCATAAGTGCAATTGCCATAGGCTGTGTTGCTTTGTTTCTTACGTGTTTCAGGAAACACCATACACTTCTCCAGGGTGGCTGCTGGCAATTTACATCCTGCCAATCAGCATAACAAGGCTCCCTGTTCTCCATATCCTGTCCTACATTTCTGGATTTTACACTTTTTTCAGATGGCCCTTTTGCCCGGGGGGCAGTGAGACTTCATTGTAGTGCAGATTTCCTTTACAGGCTTGCTTGGTTGGCCAAAAAGGGCGTATGCGTTTTTTCCTGAATATATTCAGGAAAAAACGCATACGCCCTTTTTGGCCAAGTGCATCATTGTCGACGTTCTGCCTCTTTTCCTATGCTTTCAGGGCAATTCCAGTCTAACCCCTGCAATCGTTTTCCTGAAATTCTGCCCCGCTTTCAAGTCCCCTTTGCAGGCTTACTTCAATATATTTTTGGAGGATAGCTGTCATTTATAACTCTGCAGGTTTGTGAATTACAGTGCCCCTGAGCTCCTTTCTTCAACTCGCTTTCTTGTGAGCTGGGCACAAAACCGCAGGATTGCTTCAGGCCCTAATCTGTTTCCGGCAGGGCATGCTGAGCCTTTGGTTAATTCCTCTTCCTGGTGGGAAATGAGCATTATATTTGCCCGTGCAGACACCTACAGCTAGTCTCTCATTGGTTCTCCCTATTCCTGTTTATCTTGCACAGAAATTGCAAGCTGTGCCAAACAGGAGGTTAAAGGCACTGACTCTCCGAGCAGGGAGAGTGTTAGTAAAGCATCTGGAATGGTGAACCCGAGGACCAGGATACGAAAACTGAGATGCATTTTAAATCGTTTCCCAATCACACGGTGGATGATACTCTGGGTTTCCCATGCATGTTTTAGCTGGAGGAAGAATGCCTTGAACCTGGAGAGTTGGGACCCATGGAATGGGTACCATGCAGTATGACTTCAAAGGGTCTGCATTTGCTCACCGAAACTCACCAATGCTATCAGCCTGAAGTGTCCAGCCTTATGTCTCAACCAGGTCTGGTTGTTGATGTGGTAAATCCCGGTTGCATCACATGCCCTGAGTGAATTATTTAAGAATTGCTCTCTATTTCACTGTCTTTGTGTTTCGTTTTCGAAATTTATTTTGATAATGGGATTTATCGGATTTTCACTGCTGCGTTTCGGCCGCTGTACACACGCTTGATTCTCTTACGGAGACATATATATCCATGGGTTTTAAAATTCTTACTAGTCAGTTATATTCCTACGCGTAGAATATGTGGTGTTGAGTCCATTTCGTTGAGCAAGGAGTAGGTCTTGTCTATTACATATTTGGCTTATGGAATGTTATCTGTGCTAATTTCAGTCTCTGGTTTTATGCAGCACCCCAAGGCACCTTTCCCCATAAGCAAGCACTAGTTGGTTTTCTAAATTTGAGACCTTGTTCTGTTTTGTAATTCAGTTCATGTGTAGTCAAGTTTACATTCCGTGCATTAGTGATATCTTATGATGTTTCTTTTTCTGTGTGACGTAGTTCACGTAGAATCACCGTACCTGCATCCACTCACTATGCCGCTACGGGCCTGATGACACAGATTTCATTGCTGAGTGATACTGCATTGCACGTACGTGCCACAACTTCTTTATCCATTTTTTGCTTTCTGGGATATTTACCTGGTACTGTAGACGAGCTTCTTGGGAACACAGCCGTCCCAAACTTTGGAGTGGCTCTCTGTTTTTGATTTTAATTTCCGTATGGAATAGGACCATAAGTGCAATTGCCATAAGCTGTGTTGCTTTGTTTCTTACGTGTTTCAGGAAACACCATACACTTCTCCAGGGTGGCTGCTGGCAATTTACATCCTGCCAATCAGCATAACAAGGCTCCCTGTTCTCCATATCCTGTCCTACATTTCTGGATTTTACACTTTTTTCAGATGGCCCTTTTGCCCGGGGGGCAGTGAGACTTCATTGTAGTGCAGATTTCCTTTACAGGCTTGCTTGGTTGGCCAAAAAGGGCGTATGCGTTTTTTCCTGAATATATTCAGGAAAAAACGCATACGCCCTTTTTGGCCAAGTGCATCATTGTCGACGTTCTGCCTCTTTTCCTATGCTTTCAGGGCAATTCCAGTCTACCCCCTGCAATCGTTTTCCTGAAATTCTGCCCCGCTTTCAAGTCCCCTTTGCAGGCTTACTTCAATATATTTTTGGAGGATAGCTGTCATTTATAACTCTGCAGGTTTGTGAATTACAGTGCCCCTGAGCTCCTTTCTTCAACTCGCTTTCTTGTGAGCTGGGCACAAAACCGCAGGATTGCTTCAGGCCCTAATCTGTTTTCAGCAGGGCATGCTGAGCCTTTGTTTAATTCCTCTTCCTGGTGGGCAATGAGCGTTACATTTGCCCGTGCAGACACCTACAGCTAGTCTCTCATTGTTTCTCCCTATTCCTGTTCATCTTGCACAGAAATTGCAAGCTGTGCCAAACAGGAGGTTAAAGGCACTGACTCTCCAAGCGGGGAGAGTGTTAGTAAAGCATCTGGAATCGTGAACACGAGGACCAGGATACGAAAACTGAGATGCATTTTAAATCGTTTCCCAATCACACGGTGGACGATACTCTGGGTTTCCCATGCATGTTTTAGCTGGAGGAAGAATCCCTTGAACCTGGAGAGTTGGGACCCATGGAATGGGTACCATGCAGTATGACTTCAAAGGGTCTGCATTTGCTCACCGAAACTCACCAATGCTATCAGCCTGAAGTGTCCAGCCTTATGTCTCAACCAGCTCTGGGTGTAGATGTGGTCAATCCCGGTTGCATCACATGCCCTGAGTGAATTATTTAAGAATTGCTCTCTATTTCACTGTCTTTGTGTTTTGTTTTCGAAATTTATTTTGATAATGGGATTTATCGGATTTTAACTGCTGCATTTCGGCCGCTGTACACACGCTTGATTCTCTTACGGAGACATATATATCCTTGGGTTTTTAGATTCTTCCTAGTCAGGTATATTCCTAGGCGTTGAATATGTGGTGTTGGTTCCATTTCGTTGAGCAAGGAGTAGGTCTTGTCTATTACATATTTGGCTTATGGAAAGTTATCTGTGCTAATTTCAGTCTCTGGTTTTATGCAGCCCCCCAAGGCACCTTTCCCCATAAGCAAGCACTAGTTGGTTTTCTAAATTTGAGACCCTGTTCTGTTTTGTAATTCAGTTCATGTGTAGTCAAGTTTACATTCCGTGTATTAGTGATATCTTATGATGTTTCTTTTTCTGTGTGACGTAGTTCACGTAGAATCACCGTACCTGCATCCGCTCACTATGCCGCTACGGGCCTGAAGACACAGATTTCATTGCTGGGTGATATTGCATTGCACGTACGTGCCACAACTTCTTTATCCATTTTTTGCTTTCTGGGATATTTACCTGATACTGTAGACGAGCTTCCTGTGAACACAGCCGTCCCAAATATTGGGGTGGCTGTCTGTTTTTGATTTTAATTTCCGTAGGCTATAGGACCATAGGTGGAAGTGCCATAGGCTGTGTTGCTTTGTTTGTTACGTGTTTCAGGAAACACCATACACTTCTCCAGGGTGGCTGCTGGCAATTTACATCCTGCCAATCAGCATAACAAGGCTCCCTGTTCTCCATATCCTGTCCTACATTTCTGGATTTTACACTTTTTTCAGATGGCCCTTTTGCCCGGGGGGCAGTGAGACTTCATTGTAGTGCAGATTTCCTTTACAGGCTTGCTTGTTTGGCCAAAAAGGGCGTATGCGTTTTTTCCTGAATATATTCAGGAAAAAACGCATATGCCCTTTTTGGCCAAGTGCATCATTGTCGACGTTCTGCCTCTTTTCCTATGCTTTCAGGGCAATTCCCGTCTACCCCCTGCAATCGTTTTCCTGAAATTCTGCCCTGGTTTCAAGTCCCCTTCGCAGGCTTACTTCAATATATTTTTGGAGGATAGCTGTCATTTATAACTCTGCAGGTTTGTGAATTACAGTGCCCCTGAGCTCCTTTCTTCAACTCGCTTTCTTGTGAGCTGGGCACAAAACAGCAGGATTGCTTCAGGCCCTAATCTGTTTCCGGCAGGGCATGCTGAGCCTTTGGTTAATTCCTCTTCCTGGTGGGAAATGAGCGTTACATTTGCCCGTGCAGACACCTACAGCTAGTCTCTCATTGGTTCTCCCTATTCCTGTTCATCTTGCACAGAAATTGCAAGCTCTGCCAAACAGGAGGTTAAAGGCACTGACTCTCCGAGCAGGGAGAGTGTTAGTAAAGCATCTGGAATGGTGAACCCGAGGACCAGGATACGAAAACTGAGATGCATTTTAAATCGTTTCCCAATCACACGGTGGATGATACTCTGGGTTTCCCATGCATGTTTTAGCTGGAGGAAGAATCCCTTGAACCTGGAGAGTTGGGACCCATGGAATGGGTACCATGCAGTATGACTTCAAAGGGTCTGCATTTGCTGACCGAAACTCACCAATGCTATCAGCCTGAAGTGTCCAGCCTTATGTCTCAACCAGCTCTGGGTGTAGATGTGGTTAATCCCGGTTGCATCACATGCCCTGAGTGAATTATTTAAGAATTGCTCTCTATTTCACTGTCTTTGTGTTTTGTTTTCGAAATTTATTTTGATAATGGGATTTATCGGATTTTCACTGCTGCGTTTTGGCCGCTGTACACACGCTTGATTCTCTTATGGAGACATATATATCCATGGGTTTTAAGATTCTTCCTAGTCAGGTATATTCCTAGGCGTTGAATATGTGGTGTTGGTTCCATTTCGTTGAGCAAGGAGTAGGTCTTGTCTATTACATATTTGGCTTATGGAATGTTATCTGTGCTAATTTCAGTCTCCGGTTTTATGCAGCACCCCATGGCACCTTTCCCGATAAGCAAGCACTAGTTGGTTTTCTAAATTTGAGACCCTGTTCTGCTTTGTAATTCAGTTCATGTGTAGTTAAGTTTACATTCCGTGTATTAGTGATATCTTATGATGTTTCTTTTTCTGTGTGACGTAGTTCACGTAGAATCACCGTACCTGCATCCATTCACTATGCCGCTACGGGCCTGATGACACAGATTTCATTGCTGAGTGATACTGCATTGCATGTACGTTCCACAACATCTTTATCCATTTTTTGCATTCTGGGATATTTACCTGATAGTGTAGACGAGCTTCTTGTGAACACAGCCGTCCCAAATATTGGGGTGGCTGTCTGTTTTTGATTTTAATTTCCATAAGCTATAGGACCATAAGTGGAAGTGCCATAGGCTGTGTTGCTTTGTTTGTTACGTGTTTCAGGAAACACCATACACTTCTCCAGGGTGGCTGCTGGCAATTTACATCCTGCCAATCAGCATAACAAGGCTCCCTGTTCTCCATATCCTGTACTACATTTCTGGATTTTACACTTTTTTCAGATGGCCCTTTTGCCCGGGGGGCAGTGAGACTTCATTGTAGTGCAGATTTCCTTTACAGGCTTGCTTGGTTGGCCAAAAAGGGCGTATGCGTTTTTTCCTGAATATATTCAGGAAAAAACGCATACGCCCTTTTTGGCCAAGTGCATCATTGTCGACGTTCTGCCTCTTTTCCTATGCTTTCAGGGCAATTCAAGTCTACCCCCTGCAATCGTTTTCCTGAAATTCTGCCCCGCTTTCAAGTCCCCTTCGCAGGCTTACTTCAATATATTTTTGGAGGATAGCTGTCATTTATAACTCTGCAGGTTTGTGAATTACAGTGCCCCTGAGCTCCTTTCTTCAACTCGCTTTCTTGTGAGCTGGGCACAAAACCGCAGGATTGCTTCAGGCCCTAATCTGTTTCCAGCAGGGGACGCTGAGCCTTTGTTTAATTCCTATTCCTGGTGGGCAATGAGTGTTACATATGCCCGTGCATACACCTACAGCTAGTCTCTCATTGGTTCTCCTTATTCCTGTTCATCTTGCACAGAAATTGCAAGCTGTGCCAAACAGGAGGTTAAAGGCACTGACTCTCCAAGCGGGGAGAGTTTTAGTAAAGCATCTGGAATGGTGAACCCGAGAACCAGGATACGAAATCTGAGATGCATTTTAAATCGTTTCCCAATCACACGGTGGATGATACTCTGGGTTTCCCATGCATGTTTTAGCTGGAGGAAGAATCCCTTGAACCTGGAGAGTTGGGAACCATGGAATGGGTACCATGCAGTATGACTTCAAAGGGTCTGCATTTACTCACCGAAACTCACCAATGCTATCAGCCTGAAGTGTCCAGCCTTATGTCTCAAACAGCTCTGGGTGTAGATGTGGTAAATCCCGGTTGCATCACATGACCTGAGTGAATTATTTAAGAATTGCTCTCTATTTCACTGTCTTTGTGTTTTGTTTTCGAAATTTATTTTGATAATGGGATTTATCGAATTTTCACTGCTGCGTTTCGCCCGCTGTATACACGCTTGATTCTCTTACGGAGACATATATATCCATGGGTTTTAAGATTCTTCCTAGTCAGGTATATTCCTAGGCGTTGAATATGTGGTGTTGGGTCCATTTCGTTGAGCAAGGAGTAGGTCTTGTCTATTACATATTTGGCTTATGGAAAGTTATCTGTGCTAATTTCAGTCTCTGGTTTTATGCAGCACCCCAAGGCACCTTTCCCCATAAGCAAGCACTAGTTGGTTTTCTAAATTTGAGACCCTGTTCTGTTTTGTAATTCAGTTCATGTGTAGTCAAGTTTACATTCCGTGTATTAGTGATATCTTATGATGTTTCTTTTTCTGTGTGACGTAGTTCACGTAGAATCACCGTACCTGCATCCATTCACTATGCCGCTACGGGCCTGATGACACAGATTTCATTGCTGAGTGATATTGCATTGTACGTACGTGTCACAACTTCTTTATCCATTTTTTGCTTTCTGGGATATTTACCTGATATTGTAGACGAGCTTCTTGTGAACACAGCCGTCCCAAATATTGGGGTGGCTGTCTGTTTTTGATTTTAATTTCCGTAAGCTATAGGACCATAAGTGGAAGTGCCATAGGCTGTGTTGCTTTGTTTCTTACGTGTTTCAGGAAACACCATACACTTCTCCAGGGTGGCTGCTGGAAATTTACATCCTGCCAATCAGCATAACAAGGCTCCCTGTTCTCCATATCCTGTCCTACCTTTCTGGATTTTACACTTTTTTCCTATGGCCCTTTTGCCCGGGGGGTAGTGAGACTTCGTTGTGGTGCAGATTTCCTTTACAGGCTTGCTTGGTTGGCCAAAAAGGGCGTATGCGTTTTTTCCTGAATATATTCAGGAAAAAACGCATACGCCCTTTTTGGCCAAGTGCATCATTGTCGACATTGGGCCTCTTTTCCTATGCTTTCAGGGCAATTCCAGTCTCCCCCTGCAATCGTTTTCCTGAAATTCTGCCCCGCTTTCAAGTCCCCTTCGCAGGCTTACTTCAATATATTTTTGGAGGATAGCTGTCATTTATAACTCTGCAGGTTTGTGAATTACAGTGCCCCTGAGCTCCTTTCTTCAACTCGCTTTCTTTTTTTTTTTTTTTTTTTTTTTTTTTTTTTTTTTTTTTTTTTTGTGGTACACGGGCCTCTCACTGTTGTGGCCTCTCCTGTTGCGGAGCACAGGCTCCGGATGCACAGGCTCAGCGGCCATGGCTCACAGGCCCAGCCGCTCCACAGCATGTGGGATCTTCCCAGACCGGGGCACGAACCTGTGTCCCCTGCATCGCCAGGCAGACTCTCAACCACTGCGCCACCAGGGAAGCCCCAACTCGCTTTCTTGTGAGCTGGGCACAAAACCGCAGGATTGCTTCAGGCCCTAATCTGTTTCCAGCAGGGCACACTGAGCCTTTGGTTAATTCCTCTTCCTGGTGGGAAATGAGCGTTACATTTGCCCGTGCAGACACCTATAGCTAGTCTCTCATTGTTTCTCCCTATTCCTGTTCATCTTGCACAGAAATTGCAAGCTGTGCCAAACAGGAGGTTAAAGGCACTGACTCTCCAAGCAGGGAGAGTGTTAGTAAAGCATCTGGAATGGTGAACCCGAGGACCAGGATACGAAAACTGAGATGCATTTTAAATCGTTTCCCAATCACAAGGTGGACCATACTGTGGGTTTCCCATGCATGTTTTAGCTGGAGGAAGAATCCCTTGAACCTGAAGAGTTGGGTCCCATGGAATAGGTACCATGCAGTACGACTTCAAAGGGTCTGCATTTGCTCACCGAAACTCACAAATGCTATCAGCCTGTAGTGTCCAGCCTTATGTCTCAACCAGCTCTGGGTGTAGATGTGGTCAATCCCGGTTGCATCACATGCCCTGAGTGAATTATTTAAGAATTGCTCTCTATTTCACTGTCTTTGTGTTTTGTTTTCGAAATTTATTTTGATAATGGGATTTATCGGATTTTCACTGCTGCGTATCGGCCGCTGTACACACGCTTGATTCTCTTACGGAGACATATATAACCATAGGTTTTAAGATTCTTACTAGTCAGGTATATTCCTAGGCGTTGAATATGTGGTGTTGAGTCCATTTCGTTGAGCAAGGAGTAGGTCTTGTCTATTACATATTTGTCTTATGGAATGTTATCTGTACTAATTTCAGTCTCTGGTTTTATGCAGCACCCCAAGGCACCTTTCCCCATAAGCAAGCACTAGTTGGTTTTCTAAATTTGAGACCCTGTTCTGTTTTGTAATTCAGTTCATGTGTAGTCAAGTTTACATTCCGTGTATTAGTGATATCTTATGATGTTTCTTTTTCTGTGTGACGTAGTTCACGTAGAATCACCGTACCTGCATCCACTCACTATGCCGCTACGGGCCTGATGACACAGATTTCATTGCTGAGTGATATTGCATTGTACGTACGTGCCACAACTTCTTTATCCATTTTTTGCTTTCTGGGATATTTACCTGATACTGTAGAGGAGCTTCTTGTGAACACAGCCGTCCCAAATATTGGGGTGGCTGTCTGTTTTTGATTTTAATTTCCGTAAGCTATAGGACCATAAGTGCAATTGCTATAGGCTGTGTTGCTTTGTTTCTTACGTGTTTCAGGAAACACCATACACTTCTCCAGGGTGGCGGTTCACAATTTACATCCTGCCAATCAGCATAACAAGGCTCCCTGTTCTCCATATCCTGTCCTAACTTTCTGGATTTTACACTTTTTTCAGATGGCCCTTTTGCCCGGGGGGGCAGTGAGATTTCATTGTAGTGCAGATTTCCTTTACAGGCTTGCTTGGTTGGCCAAAAAGGGCGTATGCATTTTTTCCTGAATATATTCAGGAAAAAACGCATACGCCCTTTTTGGCCAAGTGCATCATTGTCGACATTGGGCCTCTTTTCCTATGCTTTCAGGGCAATTCCAGTCTACCCCCTGCAATCGTTTTCCTGAAATTCTGCCCCGCTTTCAAGTCCCCTTCGCAGTCTTACTTCAATATATTTTTGGAGGATAGCTGTCATTTATAACTCTGCAGGTTTGTGAATTACAGTGCCCCTGAGCTCCTTTCTTCAACTCGCTTTCTTGTGAGCTGGGCACAAAACCGCAGGATTGCTTCAGGCCCTAATCTGTTTCCAGCAGGGCACACTGAGCCTTTGGTTAATTCCTCTTCCTGGTGGGAAATGAGCGTTACATTTGCCCGTGCAGACACCTATAGCTAGTATCTCATTGTTTCTCCCTATTCCTGTTCATCTTGCACAGAAATTGCAAGCTGTGCCAAACAGGAGGTTAAAGGCACTGACTCTCCAAGCAGGGAGAGTGTTAGTAAAGCATCTGGAATGGTGAACCCGAGGACCAGGATACGAAAACTGAGATGCATTTTAAATCGTTTCCCAATCACACGGTGGATGATACTCTGGCTTTCCCATGCATGTTTTAGCTGGAGGAAGAATCCCTTGAACCTGGAGAGTTGGGACCCATGGAATGGGTACCATGCAGTATGACTTCAAAGGGTCTGCATATGCTCACCGAAACACACCAATGCTATCAGCCTGAAGTGTCCAGCCTTATGTCTCAACCAGCTCTGGGTGTAGATGTGGTAAATCCCGGTTGCATCACATGCCCTGAGTGAATTATTTAAGAATTGCTCTCTATTTCACTGTCTTTGTGTTTTGTTTTCTAAATTTATTTTGATAATGGGATTTATCGGATTTTCACTACTGCGTTTCGGCCACTGTACACACGCTTGATTCTCTTACGGAGACATATATATCCATGGGTTTTAAGATTCTTCCTAGTCAGGTATATTCCTAGGCGTTGAATATGTGGTGTTGGGTCCATTTCGTTGAGCAAGGAGTAGGTCTTGTCTATTACATATTTGGCTTATGGAAAGTTATCTGTGCTAATATCAGTCTCTGGTTTTATGCAGCACGCCAACGCACCTTTCCCCATAAGCAAGCACTAGTTGGTTTTCTAAATTTGAGACCCTGTTCTGTTTTTTAATTCAGTTCATGTGTAGTCAAGTTTACATTCCGTGCATTAGTGATATCTTATGATGTTTCTCTTCCTGTGTGACGTAGTTCACGTAGAATCACCGTACCTGCATCCAATCACTATGCCGCTACGGGCCTGATGACACAGATTTCATTGCTGAGTGATATTGCATTGCACGTACGTGCCACAACTTCTTTATCCACTTGTTGCTTTCTGGGATATTTACCTGGTACTGTAGAGGAGCTTCCTGGGAACACAGCCGTCCCAAATTTTGGGGTGGCTCTCTGTTTTTGATTTTAATATCCCTAAGGAATAGGACCATAAGAGCAATTGCCATAGGCTGTGTTGCTTTATTTCTTACGTGTTTCAGGAAACACCATACACTTCTCCAGGGTGGCTGCCGGCAATTTACATCCTGCCAATCAGCATAACAAGGCTCCCTGTTCTCCATATCCTGTCTTACCTTTCTGGATTTTACACTTTTTTCAGATGGCCCTCTTGCCCGGGGGGCAGTGAGACTTTATTGTAGTGCAGATTTCCTTTACAGGCTTGCTTGGTTGGCCAAAAAGGGCGTATGCGTTTTTTCCTGAATATAATCAGGAAAAAACGCATACGCCCTTTTTGGCCAAGTGCATCATTGTCGACGTTGTGCCTCTTTTCCTATGCTTTCAGGGCAATTCCTGTCTACCCCCTGCAATCGTTTTCCTGAAATTCTGCCCCGCTTTCAAGTCCCCTTCGCAGGCTTACTTCAATATACTTTTGGAAGATAGCTGCCATTTATATCTCTGCAGGTTTGTGAATTACAGTGCCCCTGAGCTCCTTTCTTCAACTCGCTTTCTTGTGAGCTGGGCACAAAACCGCAGGATTGCTTCAGGCCCTAATCTGTTTCCAGCAGGGCACACTGAGCCTTTGTTTAATTCCTCTTCCTGGTGGGCAATGAGCGTTACATTTGCCCGTGCAGACACCTACAGCTAGTCTCTCATTGTTTCTCCCTATTCCTGCTCATCTTGCACAGAAATTGCAAGCTGTGCCAAAGAGGAGGTTAAAGGCACTGACTCTCCAAGCAGGGAGAGTGTTAGTAAAGCATCTGGAATGGTGAACCCGAGGACCAGGATACAAAAATTGAGATGCATTTTAAATCGTTTCCCAATCACACGGTGGACGATACTCTAGGTTTCTCATGCATGTTTTAGCTGGAGGAAGAATCCCTTGAACCTGTAGAGTTGGGACCCATGGAATGGGTACCATGCAGTATGACTTCAAAGGGTCTGCATTTGCTCACCGAAACTCACCAATGCTATCAGCCTGAAGTGTCCAGCCTTATGTCTCAACCAGCTCTGGGTGTAGATGTGTTAAATCCCGGTTGCATCACATGCCCTGAGTGAATTATTTAAGAATTGCTCTCTATTTCACTGTCTTTGTGTTTTGTTTTCGAAATTTATTTTGATAATGGGATTTATCGGATTTTCACTGCTGCGTATCGGCCGCTGTACACACGCTTGATTCTCTTACGGAGACATATATAACCATGGGTTTTAAGATTCTTCCTAGTCAGGTATATTCCTAGGCGTTGAATATGTGGTGTTGAGTCCATTTCGTTGAGCAAGGAGTAGGTCTTGTCTATTACATATTTGGCTTATGGAAAGTTATCTGTGCTAATTTCAGTCTCTGGTTTTATGCAGCACCCCAAGGCACCTTTCCCCATAAGCAAGCACTAGTTGGTTTTCTAAATTTGAGACCCTGTTTTGTTTGTAATTCAGTTCATGTGTAGTCAAGTTTACATTCCGTGTATTAGTGATATCTTATGTTGTTTCTTTTTCTGTGTGACGTAGTTCACGTAGAATCACCGTACCTGCATCCACTCACTATGCCGCTACGGGCCTGATGACACAGATTTCATTGCTGAGTGATATTGCATTGTACATACGTGCCACAACTTCTTTATCCATTTTTTGCTTTCTGGGATATTTACCTGATACTGTAGACGAACTTCTTGTGAACACAGCCGTCCCAAATATTGGGGTGGCTGTCTGTTTTTGATTTTAATTTCCGTAAGCTATAGGACCATAAGTGGAAGTGCCATAGGCTGTGTTGCTTTGTTCCTTACGTGTTTCAGGAAACACCATACACTTCTCCAGGGTGGCTGCCAGCAATTTACATCCTGCCAATCAGCATAACAAGGCTCCCTGTTCTCCATATCCTGTCCTACATTTCTGGATTTTACACTTTTTTCAGATGGCCCTTTTGCCCGGGGGGCAGTGAGACTTCATTGTAGTGCAGATTTCCTTTACAGGCTTGCTTGGTTGGCCAAAAAGTGCGTGTGCGTTTTTTCCTGAATATATTCAGGAAAAAACGCATACGCCCTTTTTGGCCAAGTGCATCATTGTCGACGTTGTGCCTCTTTTCCTATGCTTTCAGGGCAATTCCAGTCTACCCCCTGCAATCGTTTTCCTGAAATTCTGCCCCACTTTCAAGTCCCCTTCGCAGGCTTACTTCAATATATTTTTGGAGGATAGCTGTCTTTTATAACTCTGCAGGTTTGTGAATTACAGTGCCCCTGAGCTCCTTTCTTCAACTCGCTTTCTTGTGAGCTGGGCACAAAACCGCAGGATTGCTTCAGGCCCTAATCTGTTTTCAGCAGGGCACGCTGAGCCTTTGTTTAATTCCTCTTCCTGGTCGGCAATGAGCGTTACATTTGCCCGTGCAGACACTTACAGCTAGTCTCTCATTGGTTCTCCCTATTCCTGTTCATCTTGCATAGAAATTGCAAGCTGTGCCAAACAGGAGGTTAAAGGCACTGACTCTCCAAGCGGGGAGAGTGTTAGTAAAGCATCTGGAATGGTGAACCCGAGGACCAGGATACAAAAACTGAAATGCATTTTAAATCGTTTCCCAATCACACGGTGGACGATACTCTAGGTTTCTCATGCATGTTTTAGCTGGAGGAAGAATCCCTTGAACCTGTAGAGTTGGGACCCATGGAATGGGTACCATGCAGTATGACTTCAAAGGGTCTGCATTTGCTCACCGAAACTCACCAATGCTATCAGCCTGAAGTGTCCAGCCTTATGTCTCAACCAGCTCTGGGTGTAGATGTGTTAAATACCGGTTGCATCACATGCCCTGAGTGAATTATTTAAGAATTGCTCTCTATTTCACTGTCTTTGTGTTTTGTTTTCGAAATTTATTTTGATAATGGGATTTATCGGATTTTCACTACTGCATTTCGGCCGCTGTACACACGCTTGATTCTCTTACGGAGACATATATATCCATGTGTTTTAAGATTCTTCCTAGTCAGGTATATTCCTAGGCGTTGAATATGTGGTGTTGGGTCCATTTCGTTGAGCAAGGAGTAGGTCTTGTCTATTACATATTTGGCTTATGGAAAGTTATCTGTGCTAATTTCAGTCTCTGGTTTTATGCAGCACCCCAACGCACCTTTCCCCATAAGCAAGCACTAGTTGGTTTTCTAAATTTGAGACCCTGTTCTGTTTTGTAATTCAGTTCATGTGTAGTCAAGTTTACATTCCGTGTATTAGTGATATCTTATGATGTTTCTTTTTCTGTGTGACGTAGTTCACGTAGAATCACCGTACCTGCATCCACTCACTATGCCGCTACGGGCCTGATGACACAGATTTCATTGCTGAGTGATATTGCATTGTACGTACGTGCCACAACTTCTTTATCCATTTTTTGCTTTCTGGGATATTTACCTGATACTGTAGACGAGCTTCTTGTGAACACAGCCGTCCCAAATATTGGGGTGGCTGTCTGTTTTTGATTTTAATTTCCGTAAGCTATAGGACCATAAGTGCAATTGCTATAGGCTGTGTTGCTTTGTTTCTTACGTGTTTCAGGAAACACCATACACTTCTCCAGGGTGGCGGTTCACAATTTACATCCTGCCAATCAGCATAACAAGGCTCCCTGTTCTCCATATCCTGTCCTAACTTTCTGGATTTTACACTTTTTTCAGATGGCCCTTTTGCCCGGGGGGGCAGTGAGATTTCATTGTAGTGCAGATTTCCTTTACAGGCTTGCTTGGTTGGCCAAAAAGGGCGTATGCGTTTTTTCCTGAATATATTCAGGAAAAAACGCATACGCCCTTTTTGGCCAAGTGCATCATTGTCGACATTGGGCCTCTTTTCCTATTCTTTCAGGGCAATTCCAGTCTACCCCCTGCAATCGTTTTCCTGAAATTCTGCCCCGCTTTCAAGTCCCCTTCGCAGTCTTACTTCAATATATTTTTGGAGGATAGCTGTCATTTATAACTCTGCAGGTTTGTGAATTACAGTGCCCCTGAGCTCCTTTCTTCAACTCGCTTTCTTGTGAGCTGGGCACAAAACCGCAGGATTGCTTCAGGCCCTAATCTGTTTCCAGCAGGGCACACTGAGCCTTTGGTTAATTCCTCTTCCTGGTGGGAAATGAGCGTTACATTTGCCCGTGCAGACACCTATAGCTAGTATCTCATTGTTTCTCCCTATTCCTGTTCATCTTGCACAGAAATTGCAAGCTGTGCCAAACAGGAGGTTAAAGGCACTGACTCTACAAGCAGGGAGAGTGTTAGTAAAGCATCTGGAATGGTGAACCCGAGGACCAGGATACGAAAACTGAGATGCATTTTAAATCGTTTCCCAATCACACGGTGGATGATACTCTGGCTTTCCCATGCATGTTTTAGCTGGAGGAAGAATCCCTTGAACCTGGAGAGTTGGGACCCATGGAATGGGTACCATGCAGTATGACTTCAAAGGGTCTGCATATGCTCACCAAAACACACCAATGCTATCAGCCTGAAGTGTCCAGCCTTATGTCTCAACCAGCTCTGGGTGTAGATGTGGTAAATCCCGGTTGCATCACATGCCCTGAGTGAATTATTTAAGAATTGCTCTCTATTTCACTGTCTTTGTGTTTTGTTTTCTAAATTTATTTTGATAATGGGATTTATCGGATTTTCACTACTGCGTTTCGGCCACTGTACACACGCTTGATTCTCTTACGGAGACATATATATCCATGGGTTTTAAGATTCTTCCTAGTCAGGTATATTCCTAGGCGTTGAATATGTGGTGTTGGGTCCATTTCGTTGAGCAAGGAGTAGGTCTTGTCTATTACATATTTGGCTTATGGAAAGTTATCTGTGCTAATATCAGTCTCTGGTTTTATGCAGCACGCCAACGCACCTTTCCCCATAAGCAAGCACTAGTTGGTTTTCTAAATTTGAGACCCTGTTCTGTTTTTTAATTCAGTTCATGTGTAGTCAAGTTTACATTCCGTGCATTAGTGATATCTTATGATGTTTCTCTTTCTGTGTGACGTAGTTCACGTAGAATCACCGTACCTGCATCCAATCACTATGCCGCTACGGGCCTGATGACACAGATTTCATTGCTGAGTGATATTGCATTGCACGTACGTGCCACAACTTCTTTATCCACTTGTTGCTTTCTGGGATATTTACCTGGTACTGTAGAGGAGCTTCCTGGGAACACAGCCGTCCCAAATTTTGGGGTGGCTCTCTGTTTTTGATTTTAATATCCCTAAGGAATAAGACCATAAGAGCAATTGCCATAGGCTGTGTTGCTTTATTTCTTACATGTTTCAGGAAACACCATACACTTCTCCAAGGTGGCTGCCGGCAATTTACATCCTGCCAATCAGCATAACAAGGCTCCCTGTTCTCCATATCCTGTCTTACCTTTCTGGATTTTACACTTTTTTCAGATGGCCCTCTTGCCCGGGGGGCAGTGAGACTTCATTGTAGTGCAGATTTCCTTTACAGGCTTGCTTGGTTGGCCAAAAAGGGCGTATGCGTTTTTTCCTGAATATAATCAGGAAAAAACGCATACGCCCTTTTTGGCCAAGTGCATCATTGTCGACGTTGTGCCTCTTTTCCTATGCTTTCAGGGCAATTCCTGTCTACCCCCTGCAATCGTTTTCCTGAAATTCTGCCCCGCTTTCAAGTCCCCTTCGCAGGCTTACTTCAATATACTTTTGGAAGATAGCTGCCATTTATATCTCTGCAGGTTTGTGAATTACAGTGCCCCTGAGCTCCTTTCTTCAACTCGCTTTCTTGTGAGCTGGGCACAAAACCGCAGGATTGCTTCAGGCCCTAATCTGTTTCCAGCAGGGCACACTGAGCCTTTGTTTAATTCCTCTTCCTGGTGGGCAATGAGCGTTACATTTGCCCGTGCAGACACCTACAGCTAGTCTCTCATTGTTTCTCCCTATTCCTGTTCATCTTGCACAGAAATTGCAAGCTGTGCCAAAGAGGAGGTTAAAGGCACTGACTCTCCAAGCAGGGAGAGTGTTAGTAAAGCATCTGGAATGGTGAACCCGAGGACCAGGATACAAAAACTGAGATGCATTTTAAATCGTTTCCCAATCACACGGTGGACGATACTCTAGGTTTCTCATGCATGTTTTAGCTGGAGGAAGAATCCCTTGAACCTGTAGAGTTGGGACCCATGGAATGGGTACCATGCAGTATGACTTCAAAGGGTCTGCATTTGCTCACCGAAACTCACCAATGCTATCAGCCTGAAGTGTCCAGCCTTATGTCTCAACCAGCTCTGGGTGTAGATGTGTTAAATCCCGGTTGCATCACATGCCCTGAGTGAATTATTTAAGAATTGCTCTCTATTTCACTGTCTTTGTGTTTTGTTTTCGAAATTTATTTTGATAATGGGATTTATCGGATTTTCACTGCTGCGTATCGGCCGCTGTACACACGCTTGATTCTCTTACGGAGACATATATAACCATGGGTTTTAAGATTCTTCCTAGTCAGGTATATTCCTAGGCGTTGAATATGTGGTGTTGAGTCCATTTCGTTGAGCAAGGAGTAGGTCTTGTCTATTACATATTTGTCTTATGGAATGTTATCTGTACTAATTTCAGTCTCTGGTTTTATGCAGCACCCCAAGGCACCTTTCCCCATAAGCAAGCACTAGTTGGTTTTCTAAATTTGAGACCCTGTTCTGTTTTGTAATTCAGTTCATGTGTAGTCAAGTTTACATTCCGTGTATTAGTGATATCTTATGATGTTTCTTTTTCTGTGTGACGTAGTTCACGTAGAATCACCGTACCTGCATCCACTCACTATGCCGCTACGGGCCTGATGACACAGATTTCATTGCTGAGTGATATTGCATTGTACGTACGTGCCACAACTTCTTTATCCATTTTTTGCTTTCTGGGATATTTACCTGATACTGTAGACGAACTTCTTGTGAACACAGCCGTCCCAAATATTGGGGTGGCTGTCTGTTTTTGATTTTAATTTCCGTAAGCTATAGGACCATAAGTGGAAGTGCCATAGGCTGTGTTGCTTTGTTCCTTACGTGTTTCAGGAAACACCATACACTTCTCCAGGGTGGCTGCCGGCAATTTACATCCTGCCAATCAGCATAACAAGGCTCCCTGTTCTCCATATCCTGTCCTACATTTCTGGATTTTACACTTTTTTCAGATGGCCCTTTTGCCAGGGGGGCAGTGAGACTTCATTGTAGTGCAGATTTCCTTTACAGGCTTGCTTGGTTGGCCAAAAAGCGCGTATGCGTTTTTTCCTGAATATATTCAGGAAAAAACGCATACGCCCTTTTTGGCCAACTGCATCATTGTCGACGTTGTGCCTCTTTTCCTATGCTTTCAGGGCAATTCCAGTCTACCCCCTGCAATCGTTTTCCTGAAATTCTGCCCCGCTTTCAAGTCCCCTTCGCAGGCTTACTTCAATATACTTTTGGAAGATAGCTGTCATTTATATCTCTGCAGGTTTGTGAATTACAGTGACCCTGAGATCCTTTCTTCATCTCGCTTTCTTGTGAGCTGGGCACAAAACCGCAGGATTGCTTCAGGCCCTAATCTGTTTCCAGCAGGGCACACTGAGCCTTTGTTTAATTCCTCTTCCTGGTGGGCAATGAGCGTTACATTTGCCCGTGCAGACACCTACAGCTAGTCTCTCATTGTTTCTCCCTATTCCTGTTCATCTTGCACAGAAATTGCAAGCTGTGCCAAAGAGGAGGTTAAAGGCACTGACTCTCCAAGCGGGGAGAGTGTTAGTAAAGCATCTGGAATGGTGAACCCGAGGACCAGGATACGAAAACTGAGATGCATTTTAAATCGTTTCCCAATCACACGGTGGACGATACTCTAGGTTTCTCATGCATGTTTTAGCTGGAGGAAGAATCCCTTGAACCTGTAGATTTGGGACCCATGGAATGGGTACCATGCAGTATGACTTCAAAGGGTCTGCATTTGCTCACCGAAACTCACCAATGCTATCAGCCTGAAGTGTCCAGCCTTATGTCTCAACCAGCTCTGGGTGTAGATGTGTTAAATCCCGGTTGCATCACATGCCCTGAGTGAATTATTTAAGAATTGCTCTCTATTTCACTGTCTTTGTGTTTTGTTTTCGAAATTTATATTGATAATGGGATTTATCGGATTTTCACTACTGCATTTCGGCCGCTGTACACACGCCTGATTCTCTTACGGAGACATATATATCCATGGGTTTTAAGATTCTTCCTAGTCAGGTATATTCCTAGGCGTTGAATATGTGGTGTTGGGTCCATTTCGTTGAGCAAGGAGTAGGTCTTGTCTATTACATATTTGGCTTATGGAAAGTTATCTGTGCTAATTTCAGTCTCTGGTTTTATGCAGCACCCCAACGCACCTTTCCCCATAAGCAAGCACTAGTTGGTTTTCTAAATTTGAGACCCTGTTCTGTTTTGTAATTCAGTTCATGTGTAGTCAAGTTTACATTCCGTGTATTAGTGATATCTTATGATGTTTCTTTTTCTGTGTGACGTAGTTCACGTAGATTCACCGTACCTGCATCCACTCACTATGCCGCTACGGGCCTGATGACACAGATTTCATTGCTGAGTGATATTGCATTGTACGTACGTGCCACAACTTCTTTATCCATTTTTTGCTTTCTGGGATATTTACCTGATACTGTAGACGAGCTTCTTGTGAACACAGCCATCCCAAATATTGGGGTGGCTGTCTGTTTTTGATTTTAATTTCCGTAAGCTATAGGACCATAAGTGGAAGTGCCATAGGCTGTGTTGCTTTGTTTCTTACGTGTTTCAGGAAACACCATACACTTCTCCAGGGTGGCTGCTGGCAATTTACATCCTGCAAATCAGCATAACAAGGCTCCCTGTTCTCCATATCCTGTCCGACCTTTCTGGATTTTACACTTTTTCCAGTTGGCCCTTTTGCCCGGGGGGGGGGCAGTGAGATTTCACTGTAGGGCAGATTTCCTTACAGGCTTGCTTGGTTGGCCAAAAAGGGCGTATGCGTTTTTTCCTGAATATATTCAGGAAAAAACGCATACGCCCTTTTTGGCCAAGTGCATCATTGTCGACGTTCTGCCTCTTTTCCTATGCTTTCAGGGCAATTCCCGTCTACCCCCTGCAATCGTTTCCCTGAAATTCTGCCCCGCTTTCAAGTCCCCTTCGCAGGCTTACTTCAATATATTTTTGGAGGTTAGCTGTCATTTATAACTCTGCACGTTTGTGAATTACAGTGCCCCTGAGCTCCTTTCTTCAACTCGCTTTCTTGTGAGCTGGGCACAAAACCGCAGGATTGCTTCAGGCCCTAATCTGTTTCCAGCAGGGCACACTGAGCCTTTGTTTAATTCCTCTTCCTGGTGGGCAATGAGCGTTACATTTGCCCGTGCAGACACCTACAGCTAGTCTCTCATTGGTTCTCCCTATTCCTGTTCATCTTGCACAGAAATTGCAAGCTGTGCCAAAAAGGAGGTTAAAGGCACTGACTCTCCAAGCGGGGAGAGTGTGAGTAAAGCATCTGGAATGGTGAACCCGAAGACCAGGATACGAAAACTGAGATGCATTTTAAATCGTTTCCCAATCACACGGTGGACGATACTCTGGGTTTCCCATGCATGTTTTAGCTGGAGGAAGAATCCCTTGAACCTGGAGAGTTGTGACCCATGGAATGGGTACCATGCAGTATGACTTCAAAGGGTCTACATTTGCTCACCGAAACTCACCAATGCTATCAGCCTGAAGTGTCCAGCCTTATGTCTCAACCAGCTCTGGGTGTAGATGTGGTCAATCCCGGTTGCATCACATGCCCTGAGTGAATTATTTAAGAATTGCTCTCTATTTCACTGTGTTTGTGTTTTGTTTTCGAAATTTATTTTGATAATGGGATTTATCGGATTTTCACTGCTGCGTTTCGGCCGCTGTACACACCCTTGATTCTCTTACGGAGACATATATATCCATGGGTTTTAAGATTCTTCCTAGTCAGGTATATTCCTAGGCGTTGAATATGTGGTGTTGAGTCCATTTCGTTGAGCAAGGAGTAGGTCTTGTCTATTACATATTTGGCTTATGGAAAGTTATCTGTGCTAATTTCAGTCTCTGGTTTTATGCAACACCCCAACGCTCCTTTCCCCATAAGCAAGCACAAGTTGGTTTTCTAAATTTGAGACCCTGTTCTGTTTTGTAATTCAGTTCATGTGTAGTCAAGTTTACATTCCGTGTATTAGTGATATCTTATGATGTTTCTTTTTCTGTGTGACGTAGTTCACGTAGAATCACCGTACCTGCATCCACTCACTATGCCGCTACGGGCCTGATGACACAGATTTCATTGCTGAGTGATATTGCATTGCACGTACGTGCCAGAACTTCTTTATCCATTTTTTGCTTTCTGGGATATTTACCTGATACTGTAGACGAGCTTCTTGTGAACACAGCCGTCCCAAATATTGGGGTGGCTGTCTGTTTTTGATTTTAATTTCCGTAAGCTATAGGACGATAAGTGGAAGTGCCATAGGCTGTGTTGCTTTGTTTCTTATGTGTTTCAGGAAACACCATACACTTCTCCAGGGTGGCTGCTGGCAATTTACATCCTGCCAATCAGCATAACAAGGCTCCCTGTTCTCCATATCCTGTCCTACCTTTCTGGATTTTACACTTTTTTCAGATGGCCCTTTTGCCCGGGGGCAGTGAGACTTCATTGTAGTGCAGATTTCCTTTACAGGCTTCCTTGGTTGGCCAAAAAGTGCATATGCGTTTTATCTTGAATAAATTCAGGAAAAAACGCATACGCCCTTTTTGGCCAAGTGCATCATTGTCGACGTTGTGCCTCTTTTCCTATGCTTTCAGGGCAATTCCAGTCTACCCCCTGCAATCGTTTTCCTGAAATTCTGCCCCCCTTACAAGTCCCCTTCGCAGGCTTACTTCAATATATTTTTGGAGGATAGCTGTCTTTTATAACTCTGCAGGTTTGTGAATTACAGTGCCCCTGAGCTCCTTTCTTCAACTCGCTTTCTTGTGAGCTGGGCACAAAACCGCAGGATTGCTTCAGGCCCTAATCTGTTTTCAGCAGGGCACGCTGAGCCTTTGTTTAATTCCTCTTCCTGGTCGGCAATGAGCGTTACATTTGCCCGTGCAGACACTTACAGCTAGTCTCTCATTGGTTCTCCCTATTCCTGTTCATCTTGCATAGAAATTGCAAGCTGTGCCAAACAGGAGGTTAAAGGCACTGACTCTCCAAGCGGGGAGAGTGTTAGTAAAGCATCTGGAATGGTGAACCCGAGGACCAGGATACGAAAACTGAAATGCATTTTAAATCGTTTCCCAATCACACGGTGGACGATACTCTAGGTTTCTCATGCATGTTTTAGCTGGAGGAAGAATCCCTTGAACCTGTAGAGTTGGGACCCATGGAATGGGTACCATGCAGTATGACTTCAAAGGGTCTGCATTTGCTCACCGAAACTCACCAATGCTATCAGCCTGAAGTGTCCAGCCTTATGTCTCAACCAGCTCTGGGTGTAGATGTGTTAAATACCGGTTGCATCACATGCCCTGAGTGAATTATTTAAGAATTGCTCTCTATTTCACTGTCTTTGTGTTTTGTTTTCGAAATTTATTTTGATAATGGGATTTATCGGATTTTCACTACTGCATTTCGGCCGCTGTACACACGCTTGATTCTCTTACGGAGACATATATATCCATGTGTTTTAAGATTCTTCCTAGTCAGGTATATTCCTAGGCGTTGAATATGTGGTGTTGGGTCCATTTCGTTGAGCAAGGAGTAGGTCTTGTCTATTACATATTTGGCTTATGGAAAGTTATCTGTGCTAATTTCAGTCTCTGGTTTTATGCAGCACCCCAACGCACCTTTCCCCATAAGCAAGCACTAGTTGGTTTTCTAAATTTGAGACCCTGTTCTGTTTTGTAATTCAGTTCATGTGTAGTCAAGTTTACATTCCGTGTATTAGTGATATCTTATGATGTTTCTTTTTCTGTGTGACGTAGTTCACGTAGAATCACCGTACCTGCATCCACTCACTATGCCGCTACGGGCCTGATGACACAGATTTCATTGCTGAGTGATATTGCATTGTACGTACGTGCCACAACTTCTTTATCCATTTTTTGCTTTCTGGGATATTTACCTGATACTGTAGACGAGCTTCTTGTGAACACAGCCGTCCCAAATATTGGGGTGGCTGTCTGTTTTTGATTTTAATTTCCGTAAGCTATAGGACCATAAGTGCAATTGCTATAGGCTGTGTTGCTTTGTTTCTTACGTGTTTCAGGAAACACCATACACTTCTCCAGGGTGGCGGTTCACAATTTACATCCTGCCAATCAGCATAACAAGGCTCCCTGTTCTCCATATCCTGTCCTAACTTTCTGGATTTTACACTTTTTTCAGATGGCCCTTTTGCCCGGGGGGGCAGTGAGATTTCATTGTAGTGCAGATTTCCTTTACAGGCTTGCTTGGTTGGCCAAAAAGGGCGTATGCGTTTTTTCCTGAATATATTCAGGAAAAAACGCATACGCCCTTTTTGGCCAAGTGCATCATTGTCGACATTGGGCCTCTTTTCCTATGCTTTCAGGGCAATTCCAGTCTACCCCCTGCAATCGTTTTCCTGAAATTCTGCCCCGCTTTCAAGTCCCCTTCGCAGTCTTACTTCAATATATTTTTGGAGGATAGCTGTCATTTATAACTCTGCAGGTTTGTGAATTACAGTGCCCCTGAGCTCCTTTCTTCAACTCGCTTTCTTGTGAGCTGGGCACAAAACCGCAGGATTGCTTCAGGCCCTAATCTGTTTCCAGCAGGGCACACTGAGCCTTTGGTTAATTCCTCTTCCTGGTGGGAAATGAGCGTTACATTTGCCCGTGCAGACACCTATAGCTAGTATCTCATTGTTTCTCCCTATTCCTGTTCATCTTGCACAGAAATTGCAAGCTGTGCCAAACAGGAGGTTAAAGGCACTGACTCTCCAAGCAGGGAGAGTGTTAGTAAAGCATCTGGAATGGTGAACCCGAGGACCAGGATACAAAAACTGAGATGCATTTTAAATCGTTTCCCAATCACACGGTGGATGATACTCTGGCTTTCCCATGCATGTTTTAGCTGGAGGAAGAATCCCTTGAACCTGGAGAGTTGGGACCCATGGAATGGGTACCATGCAGTATGACTTCAAAGGGTCTGCATATGCTCACCAAAACACACCAATGCTATCAGCCTGAAGTGTCCAGCCTTATGTCTCAACCAGCTCTGGGTGTAGATGTGGTAAATCCCGGTTGCATCACATGCCCTGAGTGAATTATTTAAGAATTGCTCTCTATTTCACTGTCTTTGTGTTTTGTTTTCTAAATTTATTTTGATAATGGGATTTATCGGATTTTCACTACTGCGTTTCGGCCACTGTACACACGCTTGATTCTCTTACGGAGACATATATATCCATGGGTTTTAAGATTCTTCCTAGTCAGGTATATTCCTAGGCGTTGAATATGTGGTGTTGGGTCCATTTCGTTGAGCAAGGAGTAGGTCTTGTCTATTACATATTTGGCTTATGGAAAGTTATCTGTGCTAATATCAGTCTCTGGTTTTATGCAGCACGCCAACGCACCTTTCCCCATAAGCAAGCACTAGTTGGTTTTCTAAATTTGAGACCCTGTTCTGTTTTTTAATTCAGTTCATGTGTAGTCAAGTTTACATTCCGTGCATTAGTGATATCTTATGATGTTTCTCTTTCTGTGTGACGTAGTTCACGTAGAATCACCGTACCTGCATCCAATCACTATGCCGCTACGCGCCTGATGACACAGATTTCATTGCTGAGTGATATTGCATTGCACGTACGTGCCACAACTTCTTTATCCACTTGTTGCTTTCTGGGATATTTACCTGGTACTGTAGAGGAGCTTCCTGGGAACACAGCCGTCCCAAATTTTGGGGTGGCTCTCTGTTTTTGATTTTAATATCCCTAAGGAATAGGACCATAAGAGCAATTGCCATAGGCTGTGTTGCTTTATTTCTTACATGTTTCAGGAAACACCATACACTTCTCCAAGGTGGCTGCCGGCAATTTACATCCTGCCAATCAGCATAACAAGGCTCCCTGTTCTCCATATCCTGTCTTACCTTTCTGGATTTTACACTTTTTTCAGATGGCCCTCTTGCCCGGGGGGCAGTGAGACTTCATTGTAGTGCAGATTTCCTTTACAGGCTTGCTTGGTTGGCCAAAAAGGGCGTATGCGTTTTTTCCTGAATATAATCAGGAAAAAACGCATACGCCCTTTTTGGCCAAGTGCATCATTGTCGACGTTGTGCCTCTTTTCCTATGCTTTCAGGGCAATTCCTGTCTACCCCCTGCAATCGTTTTCCTGAAATTCTGCCCCGCTTTCAAGTCCCCTTCGCAGGCTTACTTCAATATACTTTTGGAAGATAGCTGCCATTTATATCTCTGCAGGTTTGTGAATTACAGTGCCCCTGAGCTCCTTTCTTCAACTCGCTTTCTTGTGAGCTGGGCACAAAACCGCAGGATTGCTTCAGGCCCTAATCTGTTTCCAGCAGGGCACACTGAGCCTTTGTTTAATTCCTCTTCCTGGTGGGCAATGAGCGTTACATTTGCCCGTGCAGACACCTACAGCTAGTCTCTCATTGTTTCTCCCTATTCCTGTTCATCTTGCACAGAAATTGCAAGCTGTGCCAAAGAGGAGGTTAAAGGCACTGACTCTCCAAGCAGGGAGAGTGTTAGTAAAGCATCTGGAATGGTGAACCCGAGGACCAGGATACAAAAACTGAGATGCATTTTAAATCGTTTCCCAATCACACGGTGGACGATACTCTAGGTTTCTCATGCATGTTTTAGCTGGAGGAAGAATCCCTTGAACCTGTAGAGTTGGGACCCATGGAATGGGTACCATGCAGTATGACTTCAAAGGGTCTGCATTTGCTCACCGAAACTCACCAATGCTATCAGCCTGAAGTGTCCAGCCTTATGTCTCAACCAGCTCTGGGTGTAGATGTGTTAAATCCCGGTTGCATCACATGCCCTGAGTGAATTATTTAAGAATTGCTCTCTATTTCACTGTCTTTGTGTTTTGTTTTCGAAATTTATTTTGATAATGGGATTTATCGGATTTTCACTGCTGCGTATCGGCCGCTGTACACACGCTTGATTCTCTTACGGAGACATATATAACCATGGGTTTTAAGATTCTTCCTAGTCAGGTATATTCCTAGGCGTTGAATATGTGGTGTTGAGTCCATTTCGTTGAGCAAGGAGTAGGTCTTGTCTATTACATATTTGTCTTATGGAATGTTATCTGTACTAATTTCAGTCTCTGGTTTTATGCAGCACCCCAAGGCACCTTTCCCCATAAGCAAGCACTAGTTGGTTTTCTAAATTTGAGACCCTGTTCTGTTTTGTAATTCAGTTCATGTGTAGTCAAGTTTACATTCCGTGTATTAGTGATATCTTATGATGTTTCTTTTTCTGTGTGACGTAGTTCACGTAGAATCACCGTACCTGCATCCACTCACTATGCCGCTACGGGCCTGATGACACAGATTTCATTGCTGAGTGATATTGCATTGTACGTACGTGCCACAACTTCTTTATCCATTTTTTGCTTTCTGGGATATTTACCTGATACTGTAGACGAACTTCTTGTGAACACAGCCGTCCCAAATATTGGGGTGGCTGTCTGTTTTTGATTTTAATTTCCGTAAGCTATAGGACCATAAGTGGAAGTGCCATAGGCTGTGTTGCTTTGTTTCTTACGTGTTTCAGGAAACACCATACACTTCTCCAGGGTGGCTGCCGGCAATTTACATCCTGCCAATCAGCATAACAAGGCTCCCTGTTCTCCATATCCTGTCCTACATTTCTGGATTTTACACTTTTTTCAGATGGCCCTTTTGCCAGGGGGGCAGTGAGACTTCATTGTAGTGCAGATTTCCTTTACAGGCTTGCTTGGTTGGCCAAAAAGCGCGTATGCGTTTTTTCCTGAATATATTCAGGAAAAAACGCATACGCCCTTTTTGGCCAACTGCATCATTGTCGACGTTGTGCCTCTTTTCCTATGCTTTCAGGGCAATTCCAGTCTACCCCCTGCAATCGTTTTCCTGAAATTCTGCCCCGCTTTCAAGTCCCCTTCGCAGGCTTACTTCAATATACTTTTGGAAGATAGCTGTCATTTATATCTCTGCAAGTTTGTGAATTACAGTGACCCTGAGATCCTTTCTTCATCTCGCTTTCTTGTGAGCTGGGCACAAAACCGCAGGATTGCTTCAGGCCCTAATCTGTTTCCAGCAGGGCACACTGAGCCTTTGTTTAATTCCTCTTCCTGGTGGGCAATGAGCGTTACATTTGCCCGTGCAGACACCTACAGCTAGTCTCTCATTGTTTCTCCCTATTCCTGTTCATCTTGCACAGAAATTGCAAGCTGTGCCAAAGAGGAGGTTAAAGGCACTGACTCTCCAAGCGGGGAGAGTGTTAGTAAAGCATCTGGAATGGTGAACCCGAGGACCAGGATACGAAAACTGAGATGCATTTTAAATCGTTTCCCAATCACACGGTGGACGATACTCTAGGTTTCTCATGCATGTTTTAGCTGGAGGAAGAATCCCTTGAACCTGTAGATTTGGGACCCATGGAATGGGTACCATGCAGTATGACTTCAAAGGGTCTGCATTTGCTCACCGAAACTCACCAATGCTATCAGCCTGAAGTGTCCAGCCTTATGTCTCAACCAGCTCTGGGTGTAGATGTGTTAAATCCCGGTTGCATCACATGCCCTGAGTGAATTATTTAAGAATTGCTCTCTATTTCACTGTCTTTGTGTTTTGTTTTCGAAATTTATATTGATAATGGGATTTATCGGATTTTCACTACTGCATTTCGGCCGCTGTACACACGCCTGATTCTCTTACGGAGACATATATATCCATGGGTTTTAAGATTCTTCCTAGTCAGGTATATTCCTAGGCGTTGAATATGTGGTGTTGGGTCCATTTCGTTGAGCAAGGAGTAGGTCTTGTCTATTACATATTTGGCTTATGGAAAGTTATCTGTGCTAATTTCAGTCTCTGGTTTTATGCAGCACCCCAACGCACCTTTCCCCATAAGCAAGCACTAGTTGGTTTTCTAAATTTGAGACCCTGTTCTGTTTTGTAATTCAGTTCATGTGTAGTCAAGTTTACATTCCGTGTATTAGTGATATCTTATGATGTTTCTTTTTCTGTGTGACGTAGTTCACGTAGAATCACCGTACCTGCATCCACTCACTATGCCGCTACGGGCCTGATGACACAGATTTCATTGCTGAGTGATATTGCATTGTACGTACGTGCCACAACTTCTTTATCCATTTTTTGCTCTCTGGGATATTTACCTGATACTGTAGACGAGCTTCTTGTGAACACAGCCATCCCAAATATTGGGGTGGCTGTCTGTTTTTGATTTTAATTTCCGTAAGCTATAGGACCATAAGTGGAAGTGCCATAGGCTGTGTTGCTTTGTTTCTTACGTGTTTCAGGAAACACCATACACTTCTCCAGGGTGGCTGCTGGCAATTTACATCCTGCCAATCAGCATAACAAGGCTCCCTGTTCTCCATATCCTGTCCGACCTTTCTGGATTTTACACTTTTTCCAGTTGGCCCTTTTGCCCGGGGGGGGGGCAGTGAGATTTCACTGTAGGGCAGATTTCTTTACAGGCTTGCTTGGTTGGCCAAAAAGGGCGTATGCGTTTTTTCCTGAATATATTCAGGAAAAAACGCATACGCCCTTTTTGGCCAAGTGCATCATTGTCGACGTTCTGCCTCTTTTTCTATGCTTTCAGGGCAATTCCAGTCTACCCCCTGCAATCGTTTCCCTGAAATTCTGCCCCGCTTTCAAGTCCCCTTCGCAGGCTTACTTCAATATATTTTTGGAGGTTAGCTGTCATTTATAACTCTGCACGTTTGTGAATTACAGTGCCCCTGAGCTCCTTTCTTCAACTCGCTTTCTTGTGAGCTGGGCACAAAACCGCAGGATTGCTTCAGGCCCTAATCTGTTTCCAGCAGGGCACACTGAGCCTTTGTTTAATTCCTCTTCCTGGTGGGCAATGAGCGTTACATTTGCCCGTGCAGACACCTACAGCTAGTCTCTCATTGGTTCTCCCTATTCCTGTTCATCTTGCACAGAAATTGCAAGCTGTGCCAAAAAGGAGGTTAAAGGCACTGACTCTCCAAGCGGGGAGAGTGTGAGTAAAGCATCTGGAATGGTGAACCCGAAGACCAGGATACGAAAACTGAGATGCATTTTAAATCGTTTCCCAATCACACGGTGGACGATACTCTGGGTTTCCCATGCATGTTTTAGCTGGAGGAAGAATCCCTTGAACCTGGAGAGTTGTGACCCATGGAATGGGTACCATGCAGTATGACTTCAAAGGGTCTACATTTGCTCACCGAAACTCACCAATGCTATCAGCCTGAAGTGTCCAGCCTTATGTCTCAACCAGCTCTGGGTGTAGATGTGGTCAATCCCGGTTGCATCACATGCCCTGAGTGAATTATTTAAGAATTGCTCTCTATTTCACTGTGTTTGTGTTTTGTTTTCGAAATTTATTTTGATAATGGGATTTATCGGATTTTCACTGCTGCGTTTCGGCCGCTGTACACACCCTTGATTCTCTTACGGAGACATATATATCCATGGGTTTTAAGATTCTTCCTAGTCAGGTATATTCCTAGGCGTTGAATATGTGGTGTTGAGTCCATTTCGTTGAGCAAGGAGTAGGTCTTGTCTATTACATATTTGGCTTATGGAAAGTTATCTGTGCTAATTTCAGTCTCTGGTTTTATGCAACACCCCAACGCTCCTTTCCCCATAAGCAAGCACAAGTTGGTTTTCTAAATTTGAGACCCTGTTCTGTTTTGTAATTCAGTTCATGTGTAGTCAAGTTTACATTCCGTGTATTAGTGATATCTTATGATGTTTCTTTTTCTGTGTGACGTAGTTCACGTAGAATCACCGTACCTGCATCCACTCACTATGCCGCTACGGGCCTGATGACACAGATTTCATTGCTGAGTGATATTGCATTGCACGTACGTGCCAGAACTTCTTTATCCATTTTTTGCTTTCTGGGATATTTACCTGATACTGTAGACGAGCTTCTTGTGAACACAGCCGTCCCAAATATTGGGGTGGCTGTCTGTTTTTGATTTTAATTTCCGTAAGCTATAGGACGATAAGTGGAAGTGCCATAGGCTGTGTTGCTTTGTTTCTTATGTGTTTCAGGAAACACCATACACTTCTCAAGGGTGGCTGCTGGCAATTTACATCCTGCCAATCAGCATAACAAGGCTCCCTGTTCTCCATATCCTGTCCTACCTTTCTGGATTTTACACTTTTTTCAGATGGCCCTTTTGCCCGGGGGCAGTGAGACTTCATTGTAGTGCAGATTTCCTTTACAGGCTTCCTTGGTTGGCCAAAAAGTGCATATGCGTTTTATCTTGAATAAATTCAGGAAAAAACGCATACGCCCTTTTTGGCCAAGTGCATCATTGTCGACGTTGTGCCTCTTTTACTATGCTTTCAGGGCAATTCCAGTCTACCCCCTGCAATGGTCTTCCTGAAACTCTGCCCCGCTTTCAAGTCCCCTTCGCAGGCTTACTTCAATATATTTTTGGAGGATAGCTGTCATTTATAACTCTGCAGGTTTGTGAATTACAGTGCCCCAGAGCTCCTTTCTTCAACTCGCTTTCTTGTGAGCTGGGCACAAAACCGCAGGATTGCTTCAGGCCGTAATCTGTTTCTGGCAGGGCACGCTGAGCCTTTGGTTAATTCCTCTTCCTGGTGGGAAATGAGCATTACATTTGCCCGTGCAGACACCTATAGCTAGTCGCTCATTGGTTCTCCCTATTCCTGTTCATCTTGCACAGAAATTGCAAGCTGTGCCAAAGAGGAGGTTAAAGGCACTGACTCTCCAAGCGGGGAGAGTGTTAGTAAAGCATCTGGAATGGTGAACCCGAGGACCAGGATACGAAAACTGAGATGCATTTTAAATCGTTTCCCAATCACACGGTGGATGATACTCTGGGTTTCCCATGCATGTTTTAGCTGGAGGAAGAATCCCTTGAACCTGTAGAGTTGGGACCCATGGAATGGGTACCATGCAGTATGACTTCAAAGGGTCTGCATTTGCTCACCGAAACTCACCAATGCTATCAGCCTGAAGTGTCCAGCCTTATGTCTCATCCAGCTCTGGGTGTAGATGTGGTCAATCCCGGTTGCATCAAATGCCCTGAGTGAATTATTTAAGAATTGCTCTCTATTTCACTGTCTTTGTGTTTTGTTTTCGAAATTTATTTTGATAATGGGATTTATCGGATTTTCACTGCTGCGTTTCGGCCGCTGTACACACGCTTGATTCTCTTACGGAGACATATATATCCATGGTTTTTAAGATTCTTCCTAGTCAGGTATATTCCTAGGCGTTGAATATGTGGTGTTGGGTCCATTTCGTTGAGCAAGGAGTAGGTCTTGTCTATTACATATTTGGCTTATGGAAAGTTATCTGTGCTAATTTCAGTCTCTGGTTTTATGCAGCACCCCAAGGCACCTTTCCCCATAAGCAAGCACTAGTTGGTTTTCTAAATTTGAGACCCTGTTCTGTTTTGTAATTCAGTTCATGTGTAGTTAAGTTTACATTCCGTGTATTAGTGATATCTTATGATGTTTCTTTTTCTGTGTGACGTAGTTCACGTAGATTCACCGTATCTGCATCCACTCACTATGCCGCTACGGGTCTGATGACACAGATTTCATTGCTGAGTTATACTGCATTGCACGTACGTGCCACAACTTCTTTATCCATTTTTTGCTTTCTGGGATATTTACCTGGTACTGTAGACGAGCTTCTTGGGAACACAGCCGTCCCAAACTTTGGGGTGGCTCTCTGTTTTTGATTTTAATTTCCGTAAGCTATAGGACCATAAGTGGAAGTGCCATAGGCTGTGTTCCTTTGTTTCTTACGTGTTTCAAGAAACACCATACACTTCTCCAGGGTGGCTGCTGGCAATTTACATCCTGCCAATCAGCATAACAAGGCTCCCTGTTCTCCATATCCTGTCCTACCTTTCTGCATTTTACACTTTTTTCAGATGGCCCTTTTGCCCGGGGGGGGCAGTGAGACTTCATTGTAGTGCAGATTTCATTTACAGGGTTGCTTGGTTGGCCAAAAAGGGCGTATGCGTTTTTTCCTGAATATATTCAGGAAAAAACGCATACGCCCTTTTTGGCCAACTGCATCATTGTCCACGTTCTGCCTCTTTTCCTATGCTTTCAGGGCAATTCCAGTCTACCCACTGCAATGTTTTTCCTGAAACTCTGCCCCGCTTTCAAGTCCCCTTCGCAGGCTTACTTCAATATATTTTTGGAGGATAGCTGTCATTTATAACTCTGCAGGTTTGTGAATTACAGTGCCCCTGAGCTCCTTTCTTCAACTCGCTTTCTTGTGAGCTGGGCTCAAAACCGCAGGACTACTTCAGGCCCTAAACTGTTTCCGGCAGGGCACGCTGAGCCTTTGGTTAATTCCTCTTCCTGGTTCGAAATGAGCCTTACATTTTTCCGTGCAGACACCTATAGCTAGTCTCTCATTGGTTCTCCCTATTCCTGTTCATCTTGCGCAGAAATTGCAAGCTGTGCCAAACAGGAGGTTAAAGGCACTGACTCTCCAAGCGGGGAGAGTGTTAGTAAACCGTCTGGAATGGTGAACCCGAGGACCAGGATACGAAAACTGAGATGCATTTTAAATCGTTTCCTAATCACACGGTGGACCATACTCGCCGTTTCCCACGCATGTTTTAGCTGAAGAAAGAATCCCTTGAACCTGGAGAGTTGGGACCCTTGGATTGGGTACCATGCAGTATGACTTCAAAGGATCTGCATTTGTTCACCGAAACTCACCAATGCTATCAGCCTGAAGTGTCCAGCCTTATGTCTCAACCAGCTCTGGGTGTAGATGTGGTAAATTCAGGTTGCATCACATGCCCTGAGTGAATTATTTAAGAATTGCTTCCTATTTCACTGTCATTGTGTTTTGTTTTTGAAATTTATTTTAATAATGGGATTTATCGGATTTTCACTGCTTCATTTATGCCGCTGTACACGCGCTTGATTCTGTTACGGAGACATATAAGTCCATGGGTTTTAAGATTCTTACTAATCCGTTATATTCTTAGGCATTGAATATGGCGTGTTGAGTCCATTTCGTTGAGCAAGGAGTAGGTCTTGACTATTACATATTTGGCTTATGGAATGGTATCTGTGCTAATTTCAATCTCTGGTTTTATGCAGCACCCAACTCACCTTTCCCCTTAAGGAAGCATAAGTTGGTTTTCTTAATTTGAAACCCTCTTCTCTTTTGTAATTCAGTTCATGTGTAGCCATGTTAACATTCCATGTATTAGTGATATCTTATGTCTTTTTCTTTTTGAATTATGTGACTTCGAATGATCACACGTAACTCCTCTTGAGTTGTTATAACTGGCCGTATTTCATTGATTTCCAGGCTGAGTAATATTCCACTCTACATAAGCACCACATCTCTGTCCGTTTTTTCTCTGCAGATACTTTAAGTTATATCCTAGTCGAGGATCTTTTAAACAGAGAGGTGGTAAACATTGGGGTGCCTGTGTCCTCTCGATTTTTGTTTTTCCCAAGATATACGTCCATGAGTGCAAGTGCCCTGTGCTCGGTAGCTCATTTTTTAGATGCTTTAGTAAACACAATAGACTTATCCAGAGTGACCGTTGGCAATATACATTTCCACTATAAGACTCACAGGGCTCCCTTTTCTCCTTGCCCTGTCCTGCATTTCTGGTGTTTACACTTTATGAGGACGGCTCTTCTGACTGATGCAAAGTGATATGTTTTGTAGTATTGATTTCCAGTGCCCACCTGTTTGGTTGGCTAAAAAAGTGTATGCCCTTTTCTTGAATATATACAGAAAAAGACGCATACACCCTTTTTGGCCAACTGCAATGTTGGCAATGTTCAGCCCCTTTTCTTGTGCTTAATGGCGAGTCCTTTCTACCTCTTCCAATCCCTTTCCTGCCATTCTCCGTTGCTTACAAGTCCTTTTCTCTGACTTTCCTCAAGACATTTTTCAGTGATAGATATTTTCAATTCTGCAGTTTCGTGAATTTTAGTGCCCCTGAGTTCCATTTTCCAACTTGTGTTTATGGGAACTGGCCACAAAGCATCAGGATTCCTCAAGCCCTATTCTGTTTCCATGGGCAACCCTAGCCTTTGGTCAATTCGTCTTCCTGATTGGAAATTAGAGTGGCATGTGCCTGTCCGAACACCTAGGACTTGTCTCTCATTGTTCCTCCTCCTTCTGCTTCATCCTCTGGACAAATTCCAAACTGTATGCAACAGGATGTTGACAGTGCTGACATCTCCAAGTGGGGAGACTGTTAGTAAAGACGCTGGAGTGGTGAACCCTAGCACCAAGAGATGAGGAGATGAGATGCCTTTTCCAAACTTTTCCCGATCAGACGGTATACCATCCTCTGGGTGTGACAGGCATGTTTTAGGTGTAGGAAGGGTCCCATTCATGTGAGGAGAACACCAGGGGATTTTAAATATCAGTGTCTCTCCGCAACCCAAACTGGGGAATTTTTTAAGCTACGGCTACACATATGTTCATTAAGGGCCTTGGGAAGTAGGCAGAGTCCAAACTTTAGATGATTGAAGTCTTCAGGGTCAGAAGCACTCACCACTGTCTTCCCTTAGATTCCATTTTTACTGTCATTGATGGATGATGTCAATAAAAATATCTATTCTTTTTCAGATCATTTCCCCTTATAGGTTATTGCAAAATATTGAGTGTAGTTCCCTGTGCTATACAGTAGTTCCTTGCTGATGATTTCATACATAGCAGTGTGTATGTGTTAATCCCAAACTGTTAATTGATCCCTCCTCCTACCATTTCCCTTTGGTAATAATAAATTATAAGATTTTATGCTTCTCAGAAATGGGGGAGCTGAAAGAGAGGTATCATTTTCAATGCAAAAGCATTTAAAACAAGATTGAAGCTTTAACCAAGATTATTAGATGTACATCCTTGGAAAGAAATCACTTTGTTTCTCTAATATTGACCTGACAAAGAAGACAAACCTTTTCACTGAACTTGCTTATAAGAAAGTGATGGAAATATCAAATGGAAGTGTTAGAAACATCTTATTTTACCCGAGCCTTATACACTGTTCTATGTTAATTACAGTTTGGCTCACACATCTGTTCATTGAAGTTACAATGTTCTCAATTTCTGTTACTGATCCTCCAGAGTGGACGCCAACAAGTGTCCCCCTGCCCAGTGTCATTGGAGCCAATAGATCGAGACTGAGTTTGGTTCAAAAGCAAAGGAAACTTTATATTTTGATCAGAGAATGGAGAGGTGCTACCCTGTGGGCTGTGGGCTGGGCTGCTGTGTAGAGATCCTGTCAGAGTCACTGGGAGGGAGGGGGCTGAGCTCTCGAGGACCTGGTTGGCTGCAGCTCAGGCTCTATGTCACGGAGTCTGAACTGGGCCCCAGGAGCTGAAGTGTCGTCGAGCCATTCTGCTCTAGGAAATCTGGTCTGAAGTGCCGGGTGTGGAACCTCTGTATGCGGGACACTAGGAGCACCTGAAATTAGACAAAGCACAAAGGATAAAAATGGTTAGACTTTATTTTATTGCCCAGATTCTATTTTTATCTCCCAGGCATTTTTAAGGGGCTTTGCCTGGGACAAACTTCTCTTCTGCCTTTTGTCCCTTTCCTCATTCTTGGAGTGCTGCGGGTGCAGACCCTTCTTCTGTAACTGCTGAGTTAGGAGGCTTCATACCCGTGGGCGAGGGTCAGAACTTCTCCCCAGCAGCCTCCAGGTGACGTTGATTGTCCCCAGGCCTCCTGCCTCCCTGCTCGTCCACCTGAGCACCAGTATTGGAAGTGTTATAGATTCTAATGACCTTTAAGGGTCCAGAAAGGAGATGTGCAGTGGCGCTGTGAGGTCCAGTTTCACTCCGCCCCACATTTGTTCGGCCACCTTAGGCTGACCGTTTCTGCCAGCCTAGATGCTCTGACTGACCGTTTCTGCCAGCCTAGATGCTCTGACCAACAGTCTGCGCTTTCTTCCATTAGGCCCCTGAATTAACGTAAAAACAGCACCAGGTGTCAGGATCCTGCCCGCTCAGCTCCCAGACAGTCCAGGGTCAGTGGTGATGAAGGATCATGATGGTCACTGAGTCAAGAGCCTTTGGAAGTAAACAGGAGTCCAGCCGGTCTTATTGGCCACCATCATCAGGGTGTCTGTAGGCTTTTCTATGGTGACAGCATGATATACGGTTCCCCCGCCAAGATTATTAGCTCCCCTCTGGGTACAGTAAGTACTGCAAGCAGTAGTCTACTCTTTTGGGACACACTCTTGTTGTTTTATGAGAGAAACTCCAGGTCAAGTGATGGTCACACGGGTCGTCATGGTGCCCCGTTGCCCCCGGTTATCTCTCTGGAGGTTGGAGTTGGAGGGCCTCCTCAATCGAGGTCAGTGTGCCCACGGAGCAAACCCTGCAACTTCAGGGCATGGTTGGGGGTTAGGATCACCACGTGGGGTCCGTTTCCCTTAGAAGGGAGGTGGCCTTTTGGGCTGCTGATTTCCAGGTTTTCAGATACCACCAGTATCTTGGCCAGATGTGGCGGTGGGCCAAGCCCCTTGGTGACCATAGCTTATCCTACCTGGATGGCATTCTTGCATTGTTCCATTTCAAGTGGTCCCAGTTTTGGCACTAATACTCCAATGGCGATTCACCTTTCACCAGGAATGTAAAGGTCAAAGGGTTTAGCTAAATTAGGGAGTTCCAGGGCAAGGGTCTGAATTGACTGCTCTTTCCATTCTTGAAAGGCCACTTCTGGATTCTATTCAAAAGGATCATCATCTTTTCCTTTCAGTGTTTCATATAGAGGCCCAGCTAGTAGACTGTAGTTAGGGATCCAGAGGCAGGAAACCCTGGCTTCCCCAGGAACCCCTAAGCTGTCTTCTAGTTTCAGAAAGGGGTAAGGCTGTAAATTGTTTCTTCCCTTTCCTGGGATGGGCTTCTCCGACCTTCTGTGAGAATGAAGCCCAGGCAGGTCACCGTAGTCTGTGATACTTGAGCTTTTTCGTGGACAACTTCTATCCTTTATTGGCTTGGTAGTTCTGAGGCCTCCTTAGTAGGGCTGGCGATCAGAATGTCGTCTGAATATTGAAGGAGTGTTTCCTTTTCCAGAGGTAGAACTTTTAGGTCTTTAGCTGAGCTTTCCCCAAAGATGGTGTGGGAATTTTTGAACCCTTGGGGCAAGACAGCCTGGAAGTATTGTTTTAGTTGTATGTTGAGTCCTGTCACTCACAAGCCAAAATTTCTTGTGACTCTGGGACTAATGGAATACAAAAGAAGGCATCAGTGAAGACTAATACAGAATACCAAGTCCTGGTGGTTGGTAGAATGACCAGCAGGGTGTAGGATTTAGGAACTACTGGAGGTATATCCTCAGTGGCTTCACTGACTGTCCTGACATCCTTTACCAGGACTCCAGCAGCCCATGGGGCTCTCGAGGTCAGGCCAATCCCAGGATATGGAGCTCACCTGGGCAGGTACCCTACCCCCACCCCAGCCCACGGGGCTCTCGTGTTCAGGCCCCTCCCAGGATATGGGATTCCCTGGGCAGGTCCTCTGCAGTCCATGGGGCTCCCGTGGTCAGGCCCCTCCCAGGATACAGAGCTACCCTTGCAGGTACCTTGGCAGGGCTGGGCACACAGGAACCGTGCACATAGCCCTCATTGCAGAGCACTCCCAGCTCACCTGTCGCTCAGATCTGACACAGAGCACCTCAGAGCAGGACTTGAACTAACAAACAGCAGCTCTGACAGGTCTGTGACCCTGGGCATCACTCTGTGCGGCCTCCTCCACCTGGTCTTCCAGAGACTTCCACTGCACCCGGGGCACCAGGCCTCTGTCTCCAACCACCACCCACCCCTCCTCTCCCTGACTCCTGGGTTCCTCTCATTAGGAGAGGGTTTTCTTGAAGTTGTCTCCCACTCATGGGCCAGATAATATAATTAGAAAACAAGCCAGAGCTGCAGCCCCTTGTCTATCCTGACTCTCAGGAGCCCACACCTGTTCCTTGGACCTGGCCAATTCAGCAAGTTCCATTTTCAGCAACTGTGAGCCCCTGAGGGGTGATTATTGGCTGGCTTGGGAAGCCTGACCGTGCCGGCCAGCCCTCCCCAGGTGTGCCTGGGTTGAGATCAATATAAACACCGCTCCAGGCAGCAAGAGCCCCTGCAGCTGTGCCTGACGCCATTTTCTCTGCCCTGTCAGCAGTCTCGGGGCTGGGCTGGTGGGAGGGAGTGAGAGGCCACGGCTTTGTGGGTGTCCCAGTGTGAGTGGGGCTCTGCTGGACTTTCTGCAGCAGTTGCCAAGATGCTACCTGCTAAAGAAGAGGATGTGTCACCCACACCTGCCGCTGGAATTTCTCCCTGGGCACAGGTGAGGAAGGAAGAAAGCAGTGGGGGCCGGGACAGCAGGGGTATCTCAGGCAGGGAAATGGAGAGCTTCCAGAAGAGCACCCAGGGCCAGGACCATCCTGGCTGGCCTGCAGGCACCAAGTCGGCTGGCATGCTGTCCCTCATGTGGCTCCATGGCCCTTCCTCTAGGTTTTCAAGTCCTTGTACATATTCAGGTGTTTAGCCTTGGAAGGGTGGGAACATTTCAGCAGCAGCTGGCCTGGGGCTCGGCCCACGTTTACTCACAGATACCTCGGCACGGTCCACCAGCTTTGCAGTGAGGACGCTTGTTGCGAGGAGCATGCTGGCTGAATGGGAGATGATTCCCCACCACTGACCAACTTCAGAATTGTTTGCAATTGGAGCAAGTGCCCTGAAACGGTTTTCCTCTGTGTAACTGGTGGGTTCTGTTCTTTTTTATCTTTTTTTCGTTTTTGGTTCAAGGTAGATTTTATTCCTCTTTTGTGTATTTACAGATATAAGCATGGAAATAATTTATTCATATAAATACATGTATGTGAAGGGAAGAATATTTTTCTGTTTTACTTTTTTTAATTTTATTTTTTTATTTTGAATTTAATTTTATATTTTTATACAGCAGGTTGTTTTTGGTTATCTACTTTATACATATAAATGTATACATACCAATCCCAATATCTCAACTCCTCCCACCACCATCCCCAACAGCTTTCCCCCCTTGTTGTCCATACGTTTGTTGTATACATGTATTGCTCTATTTCTGCCTTGCAAAACGGTTCATCTGTACAATTTTTCTAGGTTCCACATATATGCATTAATATACAAGATTTGTTTTTCTCTTTCTGACTTACTTCACTCTGTATGACAGTCTCTAGATCCATCAACGTCTCTACAAATGTCCCAATTTCATTCCTTTTTATGGCTTAGTAATATTCCATTTTATATATGTACCACATCTTTATGCATTCGTCTGTCTGTGGGCATTTAGGTTGCTTCCATTTCCTGGATAGTGTAAATAGTGATGCAATGAACATTGTGGTGAATGTCTCTTTTTGATTTATGGTTTTGTCTGGGTATATGCCCAGTAGAGGGATTGCTGTATCATATGGTAATTCTATTCTTAGTTTTATAAGAAACTCCATAATGTTCTCCACAGTGACTGTATCAATTTACGTTCCCAACAATAGTGGAAGAGGATTCCTTATCTCCACACCGTTTCCAGCATTTGTTGTTTGTAGATTTTCTGATGATGCCCATTCTAATAGGTGTGAGGTGATACACCATGGATGAGTCTATTTCGTTGAGCAAAGAGTAGGTCTTGTTTATTACGTATTTGGCTTATGGAATGGTATGTGTGCTAATTTCAATCTGTTTTTATACAGCAGCCCAACTCAACTTTCCCCTTAAGCAAGCATGAGGTTTTTATCTAAATGTGAGACTCTGTTCGGTTTTGTAATTCAGTTTATGTGTAGCCAAGTTTACACTCCCTCTATTAGTGATATCTTATGATAATTATCTTTCTTTGTGTGATATATTTCTCTTAGAACCATCATAATTAAATCCACTCAATTTGCTGCTACAGGCCTGATGACATTGATTTCACTGCTGAGTGATATTCCGTTGTACGTAAGTAGCACAACTTCTTTATCCATTTTTTTCTTTCTGGGATATTTAATTTGTACTGGACTCGAGGTTCTTGTAAACACAGCAGCCCTAAATTTTGTGTTGGCTGTGTCTTGTTGATTTTAATTTTCCTAAGCTATAGGGCCAAAAGTGGAAGTGCCCTAGGCTCTGTAGCTTTGTTTTTTAGATGTTTCAGGATACACCATGAACATCTCCAGAGTGTCTGTTGGCAATTTACATCCCACCCATCAGCATAACACGGCTCCCTGTTCTCCATGGCCTGTCCTGTGTTTCTGGTTTTTACACTTTATTCAGATGGCCTTTTTGACGAATGGGAAATGTGACTTCATTGTAGTGTGGATTTCCATTGCTGGAGTGCTTGGTTGGCCAAAATGTTCATATGCGTTTTTTCCTGAATATATTCAGGAAAAATGTATACGCACTTTTTGTCCATGTGCATCACTGTCAAAGATCTGCCGCTTTTCATATGCTTTAAATGCAATTCCAATCTACCTCTTGAAATATGATTCCTGCAATTCTGCCTCGTTTTCAAGTCCTCTTTGCAGACTTACTTCGATATATTTTTGCCAATAGCTGTCATTTATCTCTGCAGGTTTGTGAATTACAGTGCCCCTGAGCTCCTTTCTTAACTCGCTTCTTTGTAAGCTGGCCACAAAACTGCAGGTTTGCTTCAGGCCATAATCAGGGTCCAGCACGGCACTCTGAGCCTTTGGTTAATTCCTCTTCCTGGTGGGAAATTAGAGTTAAATGTGCCCCTCCAGATACCTGCCTCACTCCCAGCCACATGGTGATGTATGTCCTCAGGTTTGAGGCCATATGTGATGGGTTCCTCATCTTTTGATGATGTGGCCCCACTGGTGTGTGGACACTCCTGCCTGGTTCCCATCCCCTTGGTGATGTGGGCCCTCTGGTGAGACTCTGATCCTGGTTGGGTCCCTCACACATCCGTGAGGTGAGCCCTCTTCTCTGAGGTCACTCCTGCCTGGCTGGCACAACCCGCCTTGTTGACTTCGGCACCCTGGTGGCAGTTGGAGCCTGCTGGGAGCCTCCTTCCCGCGGTGATGAGGCCCTCTGGCGTCAGACCCTAATGGCGGGGTTCCCACATTTTCTGATACGTGCTAAGTGGTACGAGGGCACTCCTGCCAGGTTCCCATCCTCATGAGCGTGTGGGCCTTCTGTTCTGAGGTCCTAACGGCTGGGTTGCTCACACTTTCATGATGTGGGCCCTCTGCTGTGAGGTCAATCCTGCCTGGCTGGCGCACGTCGCCTTGGCGATGTGGACCCTCTGGTGGCAGTTGGAGTGTGCTGGGGCCTCCTCCCCTCAGTGATGAGGGCCTTCTGGTGTCAGGCCCTAAGTGCTGGGCTCCACACATTTTCTGATGTGTGCCCAGTGGTGCGAGTCACTCCTGCCAGGTTCCCATCCCCATGGGCATGTGGGACTTCTGTTCTGTGGTCCCAACTGCTGGGTTGCTCACAGTTTCATGATGTGGGCCCTTTGCTGTGTGTTCACTCTGGCCTGTATCCCATAGTGTCAGTGCTCTGGGCCTCCAGCTTGGAGTTTCCAACTTCTCGATTCCTCACCTTTTTTATTCTATGGGCCCTCGGTTGTGCGTCTCCTCCTGCATGCCTCACTCCCAGCCCCTTCGTGATGTGTGTCCCCTTGTTTGAGGCCACATGTGCTGTGTTCCTCACCTTTCTATAATGTGGCCACACTGGTGTGAGGACACTCTTGCCTGGTTCCCATTCCCTTGGTGATGTTGGCCCCACTGCTGTTAGGACAGTCTTGCCTGGTTCCCATCACCTTGGTGATGTTGGCCCTCTGGTGAGAGTCTGATCCTGGTTAGGTTCCTCACCCTTCTGTGAGGTGGGCCCTCTGCTCTGAGGTCACTCCTGCCTGGCTGGCACACCCCGCCTTGGCAACGTCGGCCATATGGTGGCAGTTGGAGCCTGCTGGGAGCCTCCTCCCCTCAGTGATGAGGGCCCTCTGGCCTCAGGCCCTAACTGCTGGGTTCCCACATTTTCTGATTCGTGCTAAGTGGTGCAAGGACACTCCTGCCAGGTTCCCATCCCCATGGGGATGTGAGCCTTCTGCTCAGAGGTCCCAACGGCTGTGTTGCTCACAGTTTCATGATGAGGGCCCTCTGGTGTGAGTTCACTCCTGCCTAGATCCCATAGCCTCGCTGCTCCTGGCTGCCTGCCAGAGGTTCCAACTGTGGGATTCCTCACCTTTTTTATTCTATGGTACCTCTGTTTTGAGGATCCTCTGGCCTGCCTCACTCCAGGCCCCTTGGTGATGTGTGTCCTCAGGTTTGAGGCCACGTGTGCTGGGTCCCTCAAATTATGGTGATGTAGCCCCACTGGTGTGAGGACACTCCTGCCTGGTTCCCATTCCCTTGGTGATGTTGGCCCTCTGGTGACAGTCTGATCCTTGTTGGGTTCCTCACACTTCTGTGAGGTGGGCTTTCTGCTCTGAGGTCACTCCTGCCTGGTTGGCACACCCCGCCTTGGTGACATCGGCCTTATGGTGGCAGTTGGAGCCTGCTGGGAGCCTCCTCCCCTCGGTGATGAGGGTCCTCTGGCCTCAGGTCCTAACTGCTGGGTTCCCACATTTTCTGATTCGTGGAAGTGGGCCGAGGACACTCCTGTCAGGTTCCCATCCCCATAGGGATGTGGGCCTTCTGCTCTGAGGTCCCATCCGCTGGGTTGCTCACAGTTTCATGATGTGGGACCTCTGCTGTGAGTTTACTGTGGCCTGGATCCCATAGACTCTGTGCTCTGGGCGGCCTATTGGTCGGTTCCAACTGCTGGATTCCTCACAACTTTTATTCTGTGGGCTTTGTTTTGTGAGGATACTCCTGCTTGCCTCACTCCTAGCCCCTTGGAGATGTGGGTCCCCTGTTTTAGGCCACATGTTCTGGGTTCCTCACCTTTCTATAATGTGGCCACACTGGTGTGAGGACCCTCCTGCCTGGTTCCGATCCCCTTGGTGATGTGGGCCCTCTGGTGAGAGTCTTATCCTGGCTGGTTTCCTCACCCTTCTGTGAGGTAGGCCCTCTGTGGTGAGGTCACTCCTGCCTGGCTGGCACACATCACCTTGGTGACGTGGGCCCTCAGTTGGGAGTTGGTGTCTGCTGCGAGTCTCCGTCCCTCGGTAATGAGGGCCCTCTTGCGTCAGACCCTAACTCCTGGGCTCCCAAAATTTGCAGATGTGCGACCTGTGGTGCGAGTATACTCCTGTCAGGTTCCCAACCCCATGGGAATTTGGGCCTTCTGCTCTGAGGTCCCAACGGCTGGGGTGCTCACAGTTTCATGATGAGGGCCCTCTGATGTGCGTTCATTCCGGCCTAGATCCCATAGGCTTGCTGCTCCTGGGCGCCTGCTGGGAGGTTCCAACTGCGGGATTCCTCACCTTTTTTATTCTATGGGCCCTCTGTTTTGAAGCTCCTCCTGCCTGCCTCAATCCCAGCCCCGTTGTGATGTGTGTCCTCTGGTGTGAGGCCACGTGTGCTGGGTCCCTCACCTTTCGATGATGTGGCCCCAATGGTGTGAGGACACTCGTGCCTGTTTCCGAGCCCCTTGGTGATGTGGCCCCTCTGGTGAGAGTCTGATCCTGGCTGGGTTCCTTACCGTTCTGTGAGGTGGGCCCTGTGCTCTGAGGTAACTCCTGCCTGGCTTGCTCCCATTGCCTTGGTGACGTCGGCCCTCTGGTGGCAGTTGGATCCTTTTGGAGACTCCTGTCCTCGGTGATGAGGTCCCTCTGGCGTCAGGCTCTAACTGCTGGGCTCCCCAGGTTTTCTGATGTGAGCCCAGTGATGCCAGGACACTCGTGAAATGTTCCCATCCCCATGGCGATATGGGCCTTCTGCTCTGAGGTTCCAACGACTGGGTTGCTCACAGTTTCCTGATGTTAGCTCTCTGGTGTTAGTTCACTCATTCCTAGATCCCATAGCCTCTGTACTCTGGGCCGCCTGCTGGGAAGTTCCAACTGCTGGGTTCCTCACCTTTTTTATTCTTTGGGCCCTGTGTTGGGAGGCTCCTCCTGCCTGTGTCACTCCCAGCCCCTTGGTGATGTAGGTCCTCTGGTTTGTGGCCACATGTGCCAGTTTCCTCATCTTTTAGTGATGTGACCCCACTGGTGTGAGGACACTCGTGCCTGGTTCCCGTCCCCTTGGTGATATGGGCCCTCTGGTGAGAGTCTGATCCTGGTTGGGTTCCTCACACTTCTTTGAGGTGGGCCGTCTGCTGTGAGGTCACTCCTGCCTGGCTGGCACACCCCGCCTTGGCGACGTGGGCCCTCTTGTGGTAGTTGGAACATGCTGGGAGCCTCCTCCCCTCAGTGATGAGGGCCCTCTGGCGTCAGGCCCTAACTGCTGGGTACCCACATTTTCTGATATGTGCTAAGTGGTGCGAGGACACTCCTGCCATGCTCCCAACACCTTGGGGATGTGGACCTTCTGCTCTGAGGTCCAAATGGCTGGGTTGCTCGCAGTTTCATGATGTGGACCCTCTGCTGTGAGTTTACTGCGGCCTGAATCGCATAGACTTGGTGCTCTTGGCCGCCTGCTGGGAGGTTCCCATTGCTGGATTCCTCAGCTTTTTTATTCTATGGGCCCTGTGTTGTGAAGCTACTCCTGCCTGCCTCATTCCGAGCCCCTTGGAGATGTGGGTCTTCTGGTTTAGGCCACATGTGCTGGGTTCCTCACCTTTCTATGATGTGGCCACACTGGTGTGAAGACTCTCCTGCCTGGTTCTGATCACCTTGGTGATGTGGGTCCTCTGGTGAGAGTCTTATCCTGGCTGTGTTCCTCACCCTTCTGTGAGGTAGGCCCTCTGCGGTGAGGTCACTCCTACCTGGCTGTCACACGTCACCTTGGCGACGTGGGACCTCAGTTGGGTGTTGGTGCCTGATTGGAGTCTCCTCCCCTTGGTAATGAGGGCCCTCTGGCGTCAGGCCCTAACTCCTGGGTTCCCTAAATTCTCTGATGTGTGCCCTGTGGTGCGAGTACACTTCTGACAGGTTCCCAACCCCATGGGAATGTGGGCCTTCTGCTCTGAGATCCCAACGCCTAGGTTGCTCACAGTTTCATGATGACGGCCCTCTGGTGTGAGATCACTCCGGCCTGGATCCCATAGTCTCGCTGCTCCTGGCCGCCTGCTGGGAGGTTCCAACTGCGGGATTCTTCACCTCTTTAATTCTATGGTCCCTCTGTTTTGAGGCTCCTCCTGCCTGCCTCAATCCCAGCTCCCTTGTGATGTGTGTCCTCTGGTTTGAGGCCACGTGTGCTGGGTCCCTCACTTTTCGGTGATGTGGCCCCACTAGTGTGAGGACACTCCTGCCTGGTTCCCATTCCCTTGGTGATGTGGGCCCTCTGGTGAGAATCTGATCCTCTTTGGTTCTTCACACTTCTGTGAGGTTGACCCTCTGCTCTGAGGTCACTCCTGCCTGGTTGTCGCACTCCGCATTGGCGACGTCGCCCCTCTGGTAGCAGTCGGAGCTGGCTGGGAGCCACCGCCCCTCGGTGATGAGGGCCCTCTGGCATCAGGCACTAATTGCTGGGCTCCCCACATTTTTTCATGTGTGCCCACTCTTGCGATGACACTCCTGCTTGTTTCCCTTCCCCATGGGGATGTGGGCCTTCTGCTCTGAGGTCACAACGGCTGGGTTGTTTACAGAATCACAATGAGGGCCCTCTGTTGTGAGTTCATGCCGGCCTGGATCTCATAGCCTCAGTGCTCTGGGCCGCCTGCTAGGAAGATCCAACTGCTGGTTTCCACACATTTTGTATACAATGGGACATGTGTTGTGAGGTTAATCCTGCCTGCCTCACTCCGAAACCCATGGTGATGTGGGTCCTCTGGTTTGAGGCCACATGTGCTGGGTACCTCAACTTTTGATGATGTGGCCCCACGGGTGTGAGGACACTCCTGCCTGGTTCCCATCACCTTGGTGATGTGGGCCCTCTGGGGAGAGTCTGATCCTGGCTGGGTTCCCTACCATTCTGTGAGGTGGGCCCTCTGATGTCAGGTCACTCCTGCCTGGCTAGCTCACATCGCCTTGGCGACGTGGGCCCTCTGTTGGCCACTGGAGCATGCTGGGAGCCTCCTACTCCCGTGAATGATGGCCCTGGAAAAAATGCATATGCCCTTTTTGGCCAAGTGCTTCATTGACGAGGTTCTGCCACTTCTCTTATGCTTTCAGAGCAATTCACGTCTACCTCCTGAAATCGGATTCCAGCAATTCTGCCCCACTTTCAAGTCCTCTTCGCAGCCTTAATTCAATATATTTTTGTACGATTTCTGTCATTTATAAGTCTGCAGGTATGTGAATGACAGTGCCCCTGAGCTCCTTTCCTCAACTCGCTTTCTTGTGAGCTGGCCACAAAACCGCAGGATTGCTTCAGGCCCTAATCTTGTTCCAGCACGGCATGCTGAGCCTTTGGTTAATTCCTTTTCCTGTTGGGAAATGAGTGTTAAAATTGCCCGTGCATACTGGGCATATACCCTGAGAAAACCAAAATTCAAAAAGAGTCATGTACCAAAATGTTCATTGCAGCTCTATTTACAATAGCCCGGAGATGGAAAGAACCTAAGCGCCCATCATCGGATGAATGGATAAAGAAGATGTGGCACATATACACAATGGAATATTACTCAGCCTTAAAAAGAAATGAAACTGAGTTATTTGTAATGAGATGGATAGACCTAGAGTCTGTCATACAGAGTGAAGTAAGTCAGAAAGAAAAAGACAAATAGCGTATGCTAACACATATATATGGAATTTAAAGGAAAAAAATGTCATGAAGAACCTAGGTATAAGACAGGAATAGAGGCGCAGACCTACTGGAGAACGGAATTGAGGATATGGGGAGGGGGAATGGTGAGTTTTGACAGGGCGAGAGAGAGTCATGGACATATACACACTAACAAATGTAGTAAGGTAGATAGCAAGGGGGAAGCAGCCGCAAGGCACAGGGATATTAGCTCGGGGCGTTGGGACAGCCTGGAGGGGTGGAAGGGGGAGAGAGGGAGGGAGGGAGACACAAGAGGGAAGACACAGGGAGCATATGTATATGTATAGCTGATTCACTTTGTTATAAAGCAAAAACTAACACACCATTGTAAAGCAATTATACCCCAATAAAGATGTTAAAAAAAATATTTGCCCGTGCACACACCTACAGATAGTCTCCCATTGGTTCTCCTTATTCCTGTTCATCTTGCGCAGAAATTGCAAACAGTGCCAAACAGGAGGTTAAAGGCACTGACTCTCCAAATGGGGAGAGTGTAAGAAAAGGGTCTGGAATGGTGAACCTGAGTACCAGGGGACGAAAACAGACATGCATGTAAAAAGGTTTCCCAGTCACACGGTGGAGCATACTCTGGGTTTCCCATGCAAATTTTAGCAGAAGGAAGAATCCCTTGAACCTGGAGAGTTGGGAACCATGGAATGGGTACCAGGCAGTATGACATCAAAGGGTCTGCATTTGCTCACTGAACCTCACCAATGCTATCAGCCCAAAGGGTCAAGCCTTATCTCTCACCCAGCTCTGGGTGTAGATGTGGTAAACCAGGTTGCATCACATGCCCTGTGTGAGTTATTTAAGAATTGCTCTCTATTTCACTGTCATTGTGTTTTGTTTTTGAAATTTTTTTTGACACTGGGATTTATCGGATTTTCACTGCTGCGTTAATGCCGCTGTACACACTCTTGATTCTCTTACGGAGACATAAATATCCACGGGTTTTAAGATTCTTCCTAGTCAGGTATATTCCTAGGCGTTGAATATGTGGTGTTGAGTCCATTTCGTTGAGCAAGGAGTAGGTCTTGTCTATTACATATTTGGCTTATGGAACGGTATCTGTGCTAATTTCAGTCTCTGGTTTTATGCAGCACTCCAACGCACCTTTCTCCATAAGAAAGCACAAGTTGGTTTTCTAAATTTGAGACTGTTCTGTTTTGTAATTCAGTTCATGTGTAGTCAAGTTTACATACTGTGTATTAGTGATATTTTATGATGTTTCTTTTTATGTGTGACTTATTTCACGTAGAATCACCATACCTGTATCCACTCACTATGCCACTACGGGCCTGATGACACAGATTTCATTGCTGAGTGATATTCCATTGTACGTACGTACCACAACTTCTTTATCCATTGTTTGCTCTCTGAGATATTTACCTGGTACTATAAACGAGGTTCTTGTGAACAGAGAGGTCCCAAACTTTGAGGTGGCTGGGTGTTTTTGATTTTAATTTCCCTAAGCTGTAGGACCATAAGTGGAAGTGCCATAGGCTGTGTTGCTTTGTTTCTTACGTGTTTCAGGAAACACATAACACTTCTCCAGAATGGCTGTCGGCAATTTACATCATATGCATCAGCATAATAAGGATCCCTGTTTTCCATTGCCTGTCCTCCGTTTCTGGATTTTACAATTTTTTTAAATGGCCCTTTTGCCCTGGGGGGCACTGAGATTTCATTGTAGTGCAGGTTTATTTACAAGTTTCTTGCTTGGCCAAAAAGTGTGTATGCGTTTTTTCCTGAATATATTTAGGGAAAAAAGCATCCGCATTTTTTGGACAAGTGCATCATTGTCGACGTTGTGCCTCTTATCCTATGCTTTCAGGGCAATTCCAGTCTACCCCCTGCAATCGTTTTCCTGAAATTCTGCCCCGCTTTCAAGTCCCCTTCGCAGGCTTACTTCAATATATTTTTGGAGGATAGCTGTCATTTATAACTCTGCAGGTTTGTGAAGTACAGTGCCCCTGAGCTCCTTTCTTCAACTCGCTTTCTTGTGAGCTGGGCACAAAACCGCAGGATTGCTTCAGGCCCTAATCTGTTTCCAGCAGGGCACACTGAGCCTTTGTTTAATTCCTCTTCCTGGTGGGCAATGAGCGTTACATTTGGCCGTGCAGACACCTACAGCTAGTCTCTTATTGGTTCTCCCTATTCCTGTTCATCTTGCACAGAAATGGCAAGCTGTGCCAAACAGGTGGTTAAAGGCACTGACTCTCCAAGCGGGGAGAGTGTTAGTAAAGCATCTGGAATGGTGAACCCGAGGACCAGGATACGAAAACTGAGATGCATTTTAAATCGTTTCCCAATCACACGGTGGACGATACTCTGTGTTTCCCATGCATGTTTTAGCTGGAGGAAGAATGCCTTGAACCTGGAGAGTTGGGACCCATGGAATGGGTACCATGCAGTATGACTTCAAAGGGTCTGCATTTGCTCACCGAAACTCACCAGTGCTATCAGCCAGAAGTGTCCAGCCTTATGTCTCAACCAGCTCTGGGTGTAGATGTGGTCAATCCCGGTTGCATCACATGCCCTGAGTGAATTATTTAAGAATTGCTCTCTATTTCACTGTCTTTGTGTTTTGTTTTCGAAATTTATTTTGATAATGGGATTTATCGGATTTTCACTGCTGCATTTCCGCCGCTGTACACACGCTTGATTCTCTTACGGAGACATATATATCCATGGGTTTTAAGATTCTTCCTAGTCAGGTATATTCCTAGGCGTTGAATATGTGGTGTTGAGTCCATTTCGTTGAGCAAGGAGTAGGTCTTGTCTATTACATATTTGGCTTATGGAATGTTATCTGTGCTAATTTCAGTCTCTGGTTTTATGCAGCACCCCAACGCACCTTTCCCCATAAGCAAGCACTAGTTGGTTTTCTAAATTTGAGACCCTGTTCTGTTTTGTAATTCAGTTCATGTGTAGTCAAGTTTACATTCCGTGTATTAGTGATATCTTATGATGTTTCTTTTTCTGTGTGAGGTAGTTCACGTAGAATCACCGTACCTGCATCCACTCACTATGCCTCTACGGGCCTGATGACACAGATTTCATTGCTGAGTGATATTGCATTGCACGTACGTGCCACAAATTATTTATCCATTTTTTGCTTTCTGGGATATTTACCTGGTACTGTAGACGAGCTTCTTGGGAACACAGCCGTCCCAAATATTGGGGTGGCTGTCTGTTTTTGATTTTAATTTCCGTAAGCTATAGGACCATAAGTGGAAGTGCCATAGGCTGTGTTGCTTTGTTTCTTACGTGTTTCAGGAAACACCATACACTTCTCCAGGGTGGCTGCTGGCAATTTACATCCTGCCAATCAGCATAACAAGGCTCCCTGTTCTCCATATCCTGTCCTACCTTTCTGGATTTTACACTTTTTTCAGATGGCCCTTTTGCCCGTGGGGGCAGTGAGATTTCATTGTAGTGCAGATTTCCTTTACAGGCTTGCTTGGTTGGCCAAAAGGTGCGTATGCGTTTTTTCCTAAATATATTCAGGAAAAAACGCATACGCACTTTTTGGCCAAGTGCATCATTGTCGACGTTGTGCCTCTTTTCCTATGCTTTCAGGGCAATTCCAGTCTACCCCCTGCAATCGTTTTCCTGAAATTCTGCCCCGCTTTCAAGTCCCCTTCGCAGGCTTACTTCAATATATTTTTGGAGGATAGCTGTCATTTATAACTCTGCAGGTTTGTGAATTACAGTGCCCCTGAGCTCCTTTCTTCAACTCGCTTTCTTGTGAGCTGGGCACAAAACCGCAGGATTGCTTCAGGCCCTAATCTGTTTCCAGCAGGGCACACTGAGCCTTTGTTTAATTCCTCTTCCTGGTGGGCAATGAGCGTTACATTTGCCCGTGCAGACACCTACAGCTAGTCTCTCATTGGTTCTCCCTATTCCTGTTCATCTTGCACAGAAATGGCAAGCTGCGCCAAACAGGAGGTTAAAGGCACTGACTCTCCAAGTGGGGAGAGTGTTAGTAAAGCATCTGGAATGTTGAACCCGAGGACCAGGATACGAAAACTGAGATGCATTTTAAATCGTTTCCCAATCACACGGTGGACGATACTCTGGGTTTCCCATGCATGTTTTAGCTGGAGGAAGAATGCCTTGAACCTGGACAGTTGGGACCCATGGAATGGGTACCATGCAGTATGACTTCAAAGGGTCTGCATTTGCTCACCGAAACTCACCAGTGCTATCAGCCTGAAGTGTCCAGCCTTATATCTCAACCAGCTCTGGGTGTAGATGTGTTAAATCCCGGTTGCATCACATGCCCTGAGTGAATTATTTAAGAATTGCTCTCTATTTCACTGTTTTTGTGTTTTGTTTTCGAAATTTATTTTGATAATGGGATTTATCGGATTTTCATTGCTGCATTTCCGCCGCTGTACACACGCTTGATTCTCTTATGGAGACATATATATCCATGGGTTTTAAGATTCTTCCTAGTCAGGTATATTCCTAGGCGTTGAATATGTGGTGTTGAGTCCAATTCGTTGAGCAAGGAGTAGGTCTTGTCTATTAAATATTTGGCTTATGGAATGTTATCTGTGCTAATTTCAGTCTCTGGTTTTATGCAGCACCCCAAGGCACCTTTCCCCATAAACAAGCACTAGTTGGTTTTCTAAATTTGAGACCCTGTTCTGTTTTGTAATTCAGTTCATGTGTAGTCAAGTTTACATTACGTGTATTAGTGATATCTTATGATGTTTCTTTTTCTGTGTGACGTAGTTCACGTAGAATCACCGTACCTGCATCCACTTACTATGCCGCTACGGGCCTGATGACACAGATTTCATTGCTGAGTGATATTGCATTGCACGTACGTGCCACAACTTCTTTATCCATTTTTTGCTTTCTGGGATATTTACCTGATACTGTAGACGAGCTTCTTGTGAACACAGCCGTCCCAAATATTGGGGTGGCTGTCTGTTTTTGATTTTAATTTCCGTAAGCTTTAGGACCATAAGTGGAAGTGCCATAGGCTGTGTTGCTTTGTTTCTTACGTGTTTCAGGAAACACCATACACTTCTCCAGTGTGGCTGCTGGCAATTTACATCCTGCCAATCAGCATAACAAGGCTCCCTGTTCTCCATATCCTGTCCTACCTTTCTGGATTTTACACTTTTTTCAGATGGCCCTTTTGCCTGGGGGGGCAGTGAGATTTCATTGTAGTGCAGATTTCCTTTACAGGCTTGCTTGGTTGTCCAAAAAGGGCGTATGCGTTTTTTCCTGAATATATTCAGGAAAAAACGCATACGCCCTTTTTGGCCAAGTGCATCATTGTCGACGTTGTGCCTCTTTTCCTATGCTTTCAGGGCAATTCCAGTCTACCCCCTGCAATCGTTTTCCTGAAATTCAGCCCCGCTTTCAAGTCCCCTTCGCAGGCTTACTTCAATATATTTTTGGAGGATAGCTGTCATTTATAACTCTGCAGGTTTGTGAAGTACAGTGCCCCTGAGCTCCTTTCTTCAACTCGCTTTCTTGTGAGCTGGGCACAAAACCGCAGGATTGCTTCAGGCCCTAATCTGTTTCCAGCAGGGCACACTGAGCCTTTGTTTAATTCCTCTTCCTGGTGGGCAATGAGCGTTACATTTGCCCGTGCAGACACCTACAGCTAGTCTCTCATTGGTTCTCCCTATTCCTGTTCATCTTGCACAGAAATTGCAAGCTGTGCCAAACAGGAGGTTAAAGGCACTGACTCTCCAAGCGGGGAGAGTGTTAGTAAAGCATCTGGAATGGTGAACCCGAGGACCAGGATACGAAAACTGAGATGCATTTTAAATCGTTTCCCAATCACACGGTGGACGATACTCTGGGTTTCCCATGCATGTTTTAGCTGGAGGAAGAATGCCTTGAACCTGGACAGTTGGGACCCATGGAATGGGTACCATGCAGTATGACTTCAAAGGGTCTGCATTTGCTCACCGAAACTCACCAGTGCTATCAGCCTGAAGTGTCCAGCCTTATGTCTCAACCAGCTCTGGGTGTAGATGTGGTCAATCCCGGTTGCATCACATGCCCTGAGTGAATTATTTAAGAATTGCTCTCTATTTCACTGTCTTTGTGTTTTGTTTTCGAAATTTATTTTGATAATGGGATTTATCGGATTTTCACTGCTGCATTTCCGCCGCTGTACACACGCTTGATTCTCTTATGGAGACATATATATCCATGGGTTTTAAGATTCTTCCTAGTCAGGTATATTCCTAGGCGTTGAATATGTGGTGTTGAGTCCAATTCGTTGAGCAAGGAGTAGGTCTTGTCTATTACATATTTGGCTTATGGAATGTTATCTGTGCTAATTTCAGTCTCTGGTTTTATGCAGCACCCCAACGCACCTTTCCCCATAAGCAAGCACTAGTTGGTTTTCTAAATTTGAGACCCTGTTCTGTTTTGTAATTCAGTTCATGTGTAGTCAAGTTTACTTTCCGTGTATTAGTGATATCTTATGATGTTTCTTTTTCTGTGTGACGTAGTTCACGTAGAATCACCGTACCTGCATCCACTCACTATGCCGCTACGGGCCTGATGACACAGATTTCATTGCTGAGTGATATTGCATTGCACGTACGTGCCACAACTTCTTTATCCATTTTTTGCTTTCTGGGATATTTACCTGATACTGTAGACGAGCTTCTTGTGAACACAGCCGTCCCAAATATTGGGGTGGCTGTCTGTTTTTGATTTTAATTTCCGTAAGCTATAGGACCATAAGTGGAAGTGCCATAGGCTGTGTTGCTTTGTTTCTTACGTGTTTCAGGAAACACCATACACTTCTCCAGGGTGGCTGCTGGCAATTTACATCCTGCCAATCAGCATAACAAGGCTCCCTGTTCTCCATATCCTGTCCTACCTTTCTGGATTTTACACTTTTTTCAGATGGCCCTTTTGCCCGGGGGGGCAGTGAGATTTCATTGTAGTGCAGATTTCCTTTACAGGCTTGCTTGGTTGGCCAAAAAGGGCGTATGCGTTTTTTCCTGAATATATTCAGGAAAAAACGCATATGCCCTTTTTGGCCAAGTGCATCATTGTCGACGTTATGCCTCTTTTCCTATGCTTTCAGGGCAATTCCAGTCTACCCCCTGCAATCGTTTTCCTGAAATTCAGCCCCGCTTTCAAGTCCCCTTCGCAGGCTTACTTCAATATATTTTTGGAGGATAGCTGTCATTTATAACTCTGCAGGTTTGTGAAGTACAGTGCCCCTGAGCTCCTTTCTTCAACTCGCTTTCTTGTGAGCTGGGCACAAAACCGCAGGATTGCTTCAGGCCCTAATCTGTTTCCAGCAGGGCACACTGAGCCTTTGTTTAATTCCTCTTCCTGGTGGGCAATGAGCGTTACATTTGCCCGTGCAGACACCTACAGCTAGTCTCTCATTGGTTCTCCCTATTCCTGTTCATCTTGCACAGAAATTGCAAGCTGTGCCAAACAGGAGGTTAAAGGCACTGACTCTCCAAGCGGGGAGAGTGTTAGTAAAGCATCTGGAATGGTGAACCCGAGGACCAGGATACGAAAACTGAGATGCATTTTAAATCGTTTCCCAATCACACGGTGGACGATACTCTGGGTTTCCCATGCATGTTTTAGCTGGAGGAAGAATGCCTTGAACCTGGACAGTTGGGACCCATGGAATGGGTACCATGCAGTATGACTTCAAAGGGTCTGCATTTGCTCACCGAAACTCACCAGTGCTATCAGCCTGAAGTGTCCAGCCTTATGTCTCAACCAGCTCTGGGTGTAGATGTGGTCAATCCCGGTTGCATCACATGCCCTGAGTGAATTATTTAAGAATTGCTCTCTATTTCACTGTCTTTGTGTTTTGTTTTCGAAATTTATTTTGATAATGGGATTTATCGGATTTTCACTGCTGCATTTCCGCCGCTGTACACACGCTTGATTCTCTTATGGAGACATATATATCCATGGGTTTTAAGATTCTTCCTAGTCAGGTATATTCCTAGGCGTTGAATATGTGGTGTTGAGTCCAATTCGTTGAGCAAGGAGTAGGTCTTGTCTATTACATATTTGGCTTATGGAATGTTATCTGTGCTAATTTCAGTCTCTGGTTTTATGCAGCACCCCAACGCACCTTTCCCCATAAGCAAGCACTAGTTGGTTTTCTAAATTTGAGACCCTGTTCTGTTTTGTAATTCAGTTCATGTGTAGTCAAGTTTACTTTCCGTGTATTAGTGATATCTTATGATGTTTCTTTTTCTGTGTGACGTAGTTCACGTAGAATCACCGTACCTGCATCCACTCACTATGCCGCTACGGGCCTGATGACACAGATTTCATTGCTGAGTGATATTGCATTGCACGTACGTGCCACAACTTCTTTATCCATTTTTTGCTTTCTGGGATATTTACCTGATACTGTAGACGAGCTTCTTGTGAACACAGCCGTCCCAAATATTGGGGTGGCTGTCTGTTTTTGATTTTAATTTCCGTAAGCTATAGGACCATAAGTGGAAGTGCCATAGGCTGTGTTGCTTTGTTTCTTACGTGTTTCAGGAAACACCATACACTTCTCCAGGGTGGCTGCTGGCAATTTACATCCTGCCAATCAGCATAACAAGGCTCCCTGTTCTCCATATCCTGTCCTACCTTTCTGGATTTTACACTTTTTTCAGATGGCCCTTTTGCCCGGGGGGGCAGTGAGATTTCATTGTAGTGCAGATTTCCTTTACAGGCTTGCTTGGTTGGCCAAAAAGGGCGTATGCGTTTTTTCCTGAATATATTCAGGAAAAAACGCATATGCCCTTTTTGGCCAAGTGCATCATTGTCGACGTTATGCCTCTTTTCCTATGCTTTCAGGGCAATTCCAGTCTACCCCCTGCAATCGTTTTCCTGAAATTCAGCCCCGCTTTCAAGTCCCCTTCGCAGGCTTACTTCAATATATTTTTGGAGGATAGCTGTCATTTATAACTCTGCAGGTTTGTGAAGTACAGTGCCCCTGAGCTCCTTTCTTCAACTCGCTTTCTTGTGAGCTGGGCACAAAACCGCAGGATTGCTTCAGGCCCTAATCTGTTTCCAGCAGGGCACACTGAGCCTTTGTTTAATTCCTCTTCCTGGTGGGCAATGAGCGTTACATTTGCCCGTGCAGACACCTACAGCTAGTCTCTCATTGGTTCTCCCTATTCCTGTTCATCTTGCACAGAAATTGCAAGCTGTGCGAAACAGAAGGTTAAAGGCACTGACTCTCCAAGCGGGGAGAGTGTTAGTAAAGCATCTGGAATGGTGAACCCGAGGACAAGGAAATGAAAACTGAGATGCATTTTAAATCATTTCCCAATCACACGGTGGACGATACTCTGGGTTTCCCATGCATGTTTTAGCTGGAGGAAGAATCCCTTGAACCTGGAGAGTTGGGACCCATGGAATGGGTACCATGCAGTATGACTTCAAAGGGTCTGCCTTTGCTCATCGAAACTCACCAATGCTATCAGCCTGAAGTGTCCAGCCTTATGTCTCAACCAGCTCTGGGTGTAGATGTGGTCAATCCCGGTTGCATCACATGCCCTGAGTGAATTATTTAAGAATTGCTCTCTATTTCACTGTCTTTGTGTTTTGTTTTCGAAATTTATTTTGATAATGGGATTTATCGGATTTTCACTGCTGCGTTTCTGCCGCTGTACACACGCTTGATTCTCTTACGGAGACATATATATCCATGGGTTTTAATATTCTTCCTAGTCAGGTATATTCCTAGGCGTTGAATATGTGGTGTTGAGTTCCTTTCGTTGAGCAAGGAGTAGGTCTTGTCTATTACATATTTGGCTTATGGAATGTTATCTGTGCTAATTTCAGTCTCTGGTTTTATGCAGCACCCCAACGCACCTTTCCCCATAAGCAAGCACTAGTTGGTTTTCCAAATTTGAGACCCTGTTCTGTTTTGTAATTCAGTTCACGTGTAGTCAAGTTTACATTCCGTGTATTAGTGATATCTTATGATGTTTCTTTTTCTGTGTGACGTAGTTCACGTAGAGTCACCGTACCTGCATCCACTTACTATGCCGCTACGGGCCTGATGACACAGATTTCATTGCTGAGTGATATTGCATTGCACGTACGTGCCACAACATCTTTATCCATTTTTTGCTTTCTGGGATATTTACCTGATACTGTAGACGAGCTTCTTGTCAACACAGCCGTCCCAAATATTGGGGTGGCTGTCTGTTTTTGATTTTAATTTCCGTAAGCTATAGGACCATAAGTGGAAGTGCCATAGGCTGTGTTGCTTTGTTTCTTACGTGTTTCAGGAAACACCATACACTTCTCCAGGGTGGCTGCTGGCAATTTACATCCTGCCAATCAGCATAACAAGGCTCCCTGTTCTCCATATCCTGTTCTACCTTTCTGGATTTTACACTTTTTTCAGATGGCCCTTTTGGCCGGGGGGCAGTGAGACTTCATTGTAGTGCAGATTTCCGTTACAGGCTTGCTTGGTTGGCCAAAAAGGGCGTATGCGTTTTTTCCTGAATATATTCAGGAAAAAACGCATACGCCCTTTTTGGCCAAGTGCATCATTGTCGACTTTGTTCCTCTTTTCCTATGCTTTCAGGGCAATTCCAGTCTACCCCCTGCAATCGTTTTAATGAAATTCTGCCCCGCTTTCAAGTCCCCTTCGCAGGCTTACTTCAATATATTTTTGGAGGATAGCTGTCATTTATAACTCTGCAGGTTTGTGAAGTACAGTGCCCCTGAGCTCCTTTCTTCAACTCGCTTTCTTGTGAGCTGGGCACAAAACCGCAGGATTGCTTCAGGCCCTAATCTGTTTCCAGCAGGGCACACTGAGCCTTTGTTTAATTCCTCTTCCTGGTGGGCAATGAGCGTTACATTTGCCCGTGCAGACACTTACAGCTAGTCTCTCATTGGTTCTCCCTATTCCTGTTCATCTTGCACAGAAATTGCAAGCTGTGCCAAACAGGAGGTTAAAGGCACTGACTCTCCAAGCGGGGAGAGTGTTAGTAAAGCATCTGGAATGGTGAACACGAGGACCAGGATATGAAAACTGAGATGCATTTTAAATCGTTTCCCAATCACACGGTGGACGATACTCTGGGTTTCCCATGCATGTTTTAGCTGGAGGAAGAATGCCTTGAACCTGGAGAGTTGGGACCCATGGAATGGGTACCATGCAGTATGACTTCAAAGGGTCTGCATTTGCTCACCGAAACTCACCAGTGCTATCAGCCAGAAGTGTCCAGCCTTATGTCTCAACCAGCTCTGGGTGTAGATGTGGTCAATCCCGGTTGCATCACATGCCCTGAGTGAATTATTTAAGAATTGCTCTCTATTTCACTGTCTTTGTGTTTTGTTTTCGAAATTTATTTTGATAATGGGATTTATCGGATTTTCACTGCTGCGTTTCGGCCGCTGTACACACGCTTGATTCTCTTACGGAGACATATATATCCATGGGTTTTAAGATTCTTCCTAGTCAGGTATATTCCTAGGCGTTGAATATGTGGTGTTGGGTCCATTTCGTTGAGCAAGGAGTAGGTCTTGTCTATTACATATTTGGCTTATGGAAAGTTATCTGTGCTAATTTCAGTCTCTGGTTTTATGCAGCACCCCAAGGCACCTTTCCCCATAAGCAAGCACTAGTTGGTTTTCTAAATTTGAGACCCTGTTCTGTTTTGTAATTCAGTTCATGTGTAGTCAAGTTTACATTCCGTGTATTAGTGATATCTTATGATGTTTCTTTTTCTGTGTGACGTAGTTCACGTAGAATCACCGTACCTGCATCCACTCACTATGCCGCTACGGGCCTGATGACACAGATTTCATTGCTGAGTGATATTGCATTGTACGTACGTGCCACAACTTCTTTATCCATTTTTTGCTTTCTGGGATATTTACCTGATACTGTAGACGAGCTTCTTGTGAACACAGGCGTCCCAAATATTGGGGTGGCTGTCTGTTTTTGATTTTAATTTCCGTAAGCTATAGGACCATAAGTGGAAGTGCCATAGGCTGTGTTGCTTTGTTTCTTACGTGTTTCAGGAAACACCATACACTTCTCCAGGGTGGCTGCTGGCAATTTACATCCTGCCAATCAGCATAACAAGGCTCCCTGTTCTCCATATCCTGTCCTACCTTTCTGGATTTTACACTTTTTTCAGATGGCCCTTTTGCCCAGGGGGTCAGTGAGATTTCATTGTAGTGCAGATTTCCTTTACAGGCTTGCTTGGTTGGCCAAAAAGGGCGTATGCGTTTTTTCCTAAATATATTCAGGAAAAAACGCATACGCCCTTTTTGGCCAAGTGCATCATTGTCGACGTTGTGCCTCTTTTCCTATGCTTTCAGGGCAATTCCAGTCTACCCCCTGCAATCGTTTTCCTGAAATTCAGCCCCGCTTTCAAGTCCCCTTCGCAGGCTTACTTCAATATATTTTTGGAGGATAGCTGTCATTTATAACTCTGCAGGTTTGTGAAGTACAGTGCCCCTGAGCTCCTTTCTTCAACTCGCTTTCTTGTGAGCTGGGCACAAAACCGCAGGATTGCTTCAGGCCCTAATCTGTTTCCAGCAGGGCACACTGAGCCTTTGTTTAATTCCTCTTCCTGGTGGGCAATGAGCGTTACATTTGCCCGTGCAGACACCTACAGCTAGTCTCTCATTGGTTCTCCCTATTCCTGTTCATCTTGCACAGAAATGGCAAGCTGTGCCAAACAGGAGGTTAAAGGCACTGACTCTCCAAGCGGGGAGAGTGTTAGTAAAGCATCTGGAATGGTGAACCCGAGGACCAGGATACGAAAACTGAGATGCATTTTAAATCGTTTCCCAATCACACGGTGGACGATACTCTGGGTTTCCCATGCATGTTTTAGCTGGAGGAAGAATCCCTTGAACCTGAAGAGTTGGGACCCATGGAATAGTTACCATGCAGTATGACTTCAAAGGGTCTGCATTTGCTCACCGAAACTCACCAGTGCTATCAGCATGAAGTGTCCAGCCTTATGTCTCAACCAGCTCTGGGTGTAGATGTGGTCAATCCCGGTTGCATCACATGCCCTGAGTGAATTATTTAAGAATTGCTCTCTATTTCACTGTCTTTGTGTTTTGTTTTCGAAATTTATTTTGATAATGGGATTTATCGGATTTTCACTGCTGCGTTTCGGCCGCTGTACACACGCTTGATTCTCTTATGGAGACATATATATCCATGGGTTTTAAGATTCTTCCTAGTCAGGTATATTCCTAGGCGTTGAATATGTGGTGTTGAGTCCATTTCGTTGAGCAAGGAGTAGGTCTTGTCTATTACATATTTGGCTTATGGAATGTTATCTGTGCTAATTTCAGTCTCTGGTTTTATGCAGCACCCCAACGCACCTTTCCCCATAAGCAAGCACTAGTTGGTTTTCTAAATTTGAGACCCTGTTCTGTTTTGTAATTCAGTTCATGTGTAGTCAAGTTTACATTCCGTGTATTAGTGATATCTTATGATGTTTCTTTTTCTGTGTGACGTAGTTCACGTAGAATCACCGTACCTGCATCCACTTACTATGCCGCTACGGGCCTGATGACACAGATTTCATTGCTGAGTGATATTGCATTGCATGTACGTGCCACAACTTCTTTATCCATTTTTTGCTTTCTGGGATATTTACCTGATACTGTAGACGAGCTTCTTGTGAACACAGCCGTCCCAACTATTGGGGTGGCTGTCTGTTTTTAATTTCCGTAAGCTTTAGGACCATAAGTGGAAGTGCCATAGGCTGTGTTGCTTTGTTTCTTTCGTGTTTCAGGAAACACCATACATTTCTCCAGGGTGGCTGCTGGCAATTTACATCCTGCCAATCAGCATAACAAGGCTCCCTGTTCTCCATATCCTGTCCTACCTTTTTGGATTTTACACTTTTTTCAGATGGCCCTTTTGCCCGGGGGGGCAGTGAGATTTCATTGTAGTGCAGATTTCCTTTACAGGCTTGCTTGGTTGGCCAAAAAGGGCGTATGCGTTTTTTCCTGAATATATTCAGGAAAAAACGCATACGCCCTTTTTGGCCAAGTGCATCATTGTCGACGTTGTGCCTCTTTTCCTATGCTTTCAGGGCAATTCCAGTCTACCCCATGCAATCGTTTTCCTGAAATTCAGCCCCGCTTTCAAGTCCCCTTCGCAGGCTTACTTCAATATATTTTTGGAGGATAGCTGTCATTTATAACTCTGCAGGTTTGTGAAGTACAGTGCCCCTGAGCTCCTTTCTTCAACTCGCTTTCTTGTGAGCTCGGCACAAAACCGCAGGATTGCTTCAGGCCCTAATCTTTTTCCAGCAGGGCACAATGAGCCTTTGTTTAATTCCTCTTCCTGGTGGGCAATGAGCGTTATATTTGCCCGTGCAGACACCTACAGCTAGTCTCTCATTGGTTCTCCCTATTCCTGTTCATCTTGCACAGAAATTGCAAGCTGTGCGAAACAGGAGATTAAAGGCACTGACTCTCCAAGCGGGGAGAGTGTTAGTAAAGCATCTGGAATGGTGAACCCGAGGACCAGGAAACGAAAACTGAGATGCATTTTAAATCATTTCCCAATCACACGGTGGACGATACTCTGGGTTTCCCATGCATGTTTTAGCTGGAGGAAGAATGCCTTGAACCTGGAGAGTTGGGACCCATGGAATGGTTACCATGCAGTATGACTTCAAAGGGTCTGCATTTGCTCACCGAAACTCACCAATGCTATCAGCCTGAAGTGTCCAGCCTTATGTCTCAACCAGCTCTGGGTGTAGATGTGGTCAATCCCGGTTGCATCACATGCCCTGAGTGAATTATTTAAGAATTGCTCTCTATTTCACTGTCTTTGTGTTTTGTTTTCGAAATTTATTTTGATAATGGGATTTATCGGATTTTCACTGCTGCGTTTCGGCCGCTGTACACACGCTTGATTCTTTTACGGAGACATATATATCCATGGGTTTTAAGATTCTTCCTAGTCAGGTATATTCCTGGCGTTGAATATGTGGTATTGGGTCCATTTCGTTGAACAAGGAGTAGGTCTTGTCTATTACATATTTGGCTTATGGAAAGTTATCTGTGCTAATTTCAGTCTCTGGTTTTATGCAGCACCCCAAGGCACCTTTCCCCATAAGCAAGCACTAGTTGGTTTTCTAAATTTGAGACCCTGTTCTGTTTTGTAATTCAGTTCATGTGTAGTCAAGTTTACATTCCGTGTATTAGTGATATCTTATGATGTTTCTTTTTCTGTGTGACGTAGTTCACGTAGAATCACCGTACCTGCATCCACTCACTATGCCGCTACGGGCCTGATGACACAGATTTAATTGCTGAGTGATATTGCATTGTACGTACATGCCACAACTTCTTTATCCATTTTTTGCTTTCTGGGATATTTACCTGATACTGTAGACGAGCTTCTTGTGAACACAGCCGTCCCAAATATTGGGGTGGCTGTCTGTTTTTGATTTTAATTTCCTTAAGCTATAGGACCATAAGTGGAAGTGCCATAGGCTGTGTTGCTTTGTTTCTTACGTGTTTCAGGAAACACCATACACTTCTCCAGGGTGGCTACTGGCAATTTACATCCTGCCAATCAGCATAACAAGGCTCCCTGTTCTCCATATCCTGTCCTACCTTTCTGGATTTTACACTTTTTTCAGATGGCCCTTTTGCCCGGGGGGGCAGTGAGATTTCATTGTAGTACAGATTTCCTTTACAGGCTTGCTTGGTTGGCCAAAAAGGGCGTATGCGTTTTTTCCTGAATATATTCAGGAAAAAACGCATACGCCCTTTTTGGCCAAGTGCATCATTGTCGATGTTCTGCCTCTTTTCCTATGCTTTCAGGGCAATTCCAGTCTACCCCCTACAATCGTTTTCCTGAAATTCAGCCCCGCTTTCAAGTCCCCTTCGCAGGCTTACTTCAGTATATTTTTGGAGGATAGCTGTCATTTATATCTCTGCAGGTTTGTGAAGTACAGTGCCCCTGAGCTCCTTTCTTCAACTCGCTTTCTTGTGAGCTGGGCACAAAACCGCAGGATTGCTTCAGGCCCTAATCTGTTTCCAGCAGGGCACACTGAGCCTTTGTTTAATTCCTCTTCCTGGTGGTCAATGAGCGTTACATTTGCCCGTGCAGACACCTACAGCTAGTCTCTCATTGGTTCTCCCTATTCCTGTTCATCTTGCACAGAAATGGCAAGCTGTGCCAAACAGGAGGTTAAAGGCACTGACTCTCCAAGCGGGGAGAGTGTTAGTAAAGCATCTGGAATGGTGAACCCGAGGACCAGGATACGAAAACTGAGATGCATTTTAAATCGTTTCCCAATCACACGGTGGACGATACTCTGGGTTTCCCATGCATGTTTTAGCTGGAGGAAGAATGCCTTGAACCTGGAGAGTTGGGACCCATGGAATGGGTACCATGCAGTATGACTTCAAAGGGTCTGCATTTGCTCACCGAAACTCACCAGTGCTATCATCCTGAAGTGTCCAGCCTTATGTCTCAACCAGCTCTGGGTGTAGATGTGGTTAATCCCGGTTGCATCACATGCCCTGAGTGAATTATTTAAGAATTGCTCTCTATTTCACTGTCTTTGTGTTTTGTTTTCGAAATTTATTTTGATAATGGGATTTATCGGATTTTCACTGCTGCATTTCCGCCGCTGTACACACGCTTGATTCTCTTACGGAGACATATTTATCCATGGGTTTTAAGATTCTTCCTAGTCAGGTATATTCCTAGGCGTTGAATATGTGGTGTTGAGTCCAATTCGTTGAGCAAGGAGTAGGTCTTGTCTATTACATATTTGGCTTATGGAATGTTATCTGTGCTAATTTCAGTCTCTGGTTTTATGCAGCACCCCAACGCACCTTTCCCCATAAGCAAGCACTAGTTGGTTTTCTAAATTTGAGACCCTGTTCTGTTTTGTAATTCAGTTCATGTGTAGTCAAGTTTACATTCCGTGTATTAGTGATATCTTATGATGTTTCTTTTTCTGTGTGACGTAGTTCACGTAGAATCACCTTACCTGCATCCACTCACTATGCCGCTACGGGCCTGATGACACAGATTTCATTGCTGAGTGATATTGCATTGCACGTACGTGCCACAACTTCTTTATCCATTTTTTGCTTTCTGGGATATTTACCTGATGCTGTAGACGAGCTTCTTGTGAACACAGCCGTCCCAAATATTGGGGTGGCTGTCTGTTTTTGATTTTAATTTCCGTAAGCTATAGGACCATAAGTGGAAGTGCCATAGGCTGTGTTGCTTTGTTTCTTACGTGTTTCAGGAAACACCATACACATCTCCAGGGTGGCTGCTGGCAATTTATATCCTGCCAATCAGCATAACAAGGCTCCCTGTTCTCCATATCCTGTCCTACCTTTCTTTATTTTACACTTTTTTCAGATGGCCCTTTTCCCGGGGGGGCAGTGAGATTTCATTGTAGTGCAGATTTCCTTTACAGGCTTGCTTGGTTGGCCAAAAAGTGCGTATGCGTTTTTTCCTGAATATATTCAGGAAAAAACGCATACGCACTTTTTGGCCTGGTGCATCATTGCCGACGTTCTTCCTCTTTTCCTATGCTTTCAGGGCAATTCCAGTCTACCCCCTGCAATCGTTTTCCTGAAATTCTGCCCCGCTTTCAAGTCCCCTTCGCAGGCTTACTTCAATATATTTTTGGAGGATAGCTGTCATTTATAACTCTGCAGGTTTGTGAATTACAGTGCCCCTGAGCTCCTTTCTTCAACTCGCTTTCTTGTGAGCTGGGCAGAAAACCGCAGGATTGCTTCAGGCCCTAATCTGTTTCCGGCAGGGCACGCTGAACCTTTGGTTAATTCCACTTCCTGGTGGGAAATGAGCGTTACATTTGCCCGTGCAGACACCTACAGCTAGTCTCTCATTGGTTCTCCCTATTCCTGTTCATCTTGCACAGAAATTGCAAGCTGTGCCAAACAGGAGGTTAAAGGCACTGACTCTCCAAGCGGGGAGTGTGTTAGTAAAGCATCTGGAATGGTGAACCCGAGGACCAGGATACGAAAACTGAGATGCATTTTAAATCGTTTCCCAATCACACGGTGGACCATACTGTGTGTTTCCCATGCATGTTTTAGCTGGAGGAAGAATCCCTTGAACCTGGAGAGTTGGGACCCATGGAATGGGTACCATGCAGTATGACTTCAAAGGGTCTGCATTTTCTCACTGAAACTCACCAATGCTATCAGCCTGAAGTGTCCAGCCTTATGTCTCAACCAGCTCTGGGTGTAGTTGTGGTAAATCCCGGTTGCATCACATGCCCTGAGTGAATTATTTAAGAATTGCTCTCTATTTCACTGTCTTTGTGTTTTGTTTTTGAAATTTATTTTGATAATGGGATTTATCGGATTTTCACTGCTGCGTTTATGCTGCTGTACACACGCTTGATTCTCTTACGGAGACATATAAATCCATGGGTTTTAAGATTCTTCCTAGTCAGGTATATTCCTAGGCGTTGAATATGTGGTGTTGAGTCCATTTCGTTGAGCAAGGAGTAGGTCTTGTCTATTACATATTTGGCTTATGGAATGTTATCTGTGCTAATTTCAGTCTCTGGTTTTATGCAGCACCCCAAGGCACCTTTCCCCATAAGCAAGCACTAGTTGGTTTTCTAAATTTGAGACCCTGTTCTGTTTTGTAATTCAGTTCATGTGTAGTCAAGTTTACATTCCGTGTATTAGTGATATCTTATGATGTTTCTTTTTCTGTGTGACTTAGTTCACGTAGAATCACCGTACCTGCATCCACTCACTATGCCGCTACGGGCCTGATGACACAGATTTCATTGCTGAGTGATATTGCATTGCACGTACGTGCCACAACTTCTTTATCCATTTTTTGCTTTCTGGGATATTTACCTGGCACTGTAGACGAGCTTCTTGTGAACACAGCCGTCCCAAACATTGGGGTGGCTGTCTGTTTTTGATTTTAATTTCCATAATCTTTGGGACCATAAGTGGAAGTGCCATAGGCTGTGTTGCTTTGTTTCTTATGGGTTTCAGGAAACACCATACACTTCTCCAGGGTGGCTGTTGGCAGTTTACATCCTGCCAATCAGCATAACAAGGCTCCCTGTTCTCCATATCCTGTCCTACCTTTCTGGATTTTACACTTTTTTCAGATGGCCCTTTTGCCCAGGGGGCATTTAGACTTCATTGTAGTGCAGATTTCCTTTACAGGCTTGCTTGGTTTGCGAAAAAGGGCGTATGCGTTTTTTCCTGAATATATTCAGGAAAAAATGCATACGCACTTTTTGGCCAAGTGCACCATTGTCGACGTTCTGCCTCTTTTCCTATGCTTTCTGGGCAATTCCAGTCTACCCCCTGCAATCGTTTTCCTGAAATTCTGCCCCGCTTTCAAGTCCCCTTCGCAGGCTTACTTCAATATATTTTTGGAGGATAGCTGTCATTTATAACTCTGCAGGTTTGTGAATTGCAGTGCCCCTGAGCTCCTTTCTTCAACTCGCTTTCTTGTGAGCTGGGCACAAAACCGCAGGATTGCTTCAGGCCCTAATCTGTTTCCGGCAGGGCACGCTGAGCCTTTGGTTAATTCCTCTTCCTGGTGGGAAATGAGCCTTACATTTGCCCGTGCAGACACCTACAGCTAGTCTCTCATTGGTTCTCCCTATTCCTGTTCATCTTGCGCAGAAATTGCAAGCTGTGCCAAACAGGAGGTTAAAGGCACTGACTCTCCAAGCGGGGAGAGTGTTAGTAAACCGTCTGGAATGGTGAACCCGAGGACCAGGATACGAAAACTGAGATGCATTTTAAATCGTTTCCTAATCACACGGTGGACCATACTCGGCGTTTCCCACGCATGTTTTAGCTGAAGAAAGAATCCCTTGAACCTGGAGAGTTGGGACCCTTGGAATGGGTACCATGCAGTATGACTTCAAAGGATCTGCATTTGTTCACCGAAACTCACCAATGCTATCAGCCTGAAGTGTCCAGCCTTATGTGTCAACCAGCTCTGGGTGTAGATGTGTTAAATCCAGGTTGCATCACATGCCCTGAGTGAATTATTTAAGAATTGCTACCTATTTCACTGTCATTGTGTTTTGTTTTTGAAATTTATTTTAATAATGGGATTTATCGGATTTTCACTGCTTCGTTTATGCCGCTGTACACGCGCTTGATTCTCTTACGGAGACATATAAGTCCATGGGTTTTAAGATTCTTACTAATCCGTTATATTCTTAGGCATTGAATATGGCGTGTTGAGTCCATTTCGTTGAGCAAGGAGTAGGTCTTGACTATTACATATTTGGCTTATGGAATGGTATCTGTGCTAATTTCAATCTCTGGTTTTATGCAGCACCCCAACTCACCTTTCCCCTTAAGGAAGCATAAGTTGGTTTTCTTAATTTGAAACCCTCTTTTCTTTTGTAATTCAGTTCATGTGTAGCCATGTTAACATTCCATGTATTAGTGATATCTTATGTCTTTTTCTTTTTGAATTATGTCACTTCGAATGATCACACGTAACTCCTCTGGAGTTGTTATAACTGGCCGTATTTCATTGATTTCCAGGCTGAGTAATATTCCACTCTACATAAGCACCACATCTCTGTCCGTTTTTTCTCTGCAGATACATTTAAGTTATATCCTAGTCGAAGGTCTTTTAAACAGAGAGGTGGTAAACATTGGGGTGCCTGTGTCCTCTCGATTTTTGTTTTTCCCAAGATATACGTCCATGAGTGCAAGTGCCCTGTGCTCGGTAGCTCATTTTTTAGATGCTTTAGTAAACACAATAGACTTATCCAGAGTGACCGTTGGCAATATACATTTCCACTATAAGACTCACAGGGCTCCCTTTTCTCCTTGCCCTGTCCTGCATTTCTGGTGTTTACACTTTATGAGGACGGCTCTTCTGACTGATGCAAAGTGATATGTTTTGTAGTATTGATTTCCAGTGCCCACCTGTTTGGTTGGCTAAAAAAGTGTATGCCCTTTTCTTGAATATATACAGAAAAAGACGCATACACCCTTTTTGGCCAACTGCAATGTTGGCAATGTTCAGCCCCTTTTCTTGTGCTTAATGGCGAGTCCTTTCTACCTCTTCCAATCCCTTTCCTGCCATTCTCCGTTGCTTACAAGTCCTTTTCTCTGACTTTCCTCAAGACATTTTTCAGTGATAGATATTTTCAATTCTGCAGTTTCGTGAATTTTAGTGCCCCTGAGTTCCATTTTCCAACTTGTGTTTATGGGAACTGGCCACAAAGCATCAGGATTCCTCAAGCCCTATTCTGTTTCCATGGGCAACCCTAGCCTTTGGTCAATTCGTCTTCCTGATTGGAAATTAGAGTGGCATGTGCCTGTCCGAACACCTAGGACTTGTCTCTCATTGTTCCTCCTCCTTCTGCTTCATCCTCTGGACAAATTCCAAACTGTATGCAACAGGATGTTGACAGTGCTGACATCACCAAGTGGGAAGACTGTTAGTAAAGACGCTGGAGTGGTGAACCCTAGCACCAAGAGATGAGGAGATGAGATGCCTTTTCCAAACTTTTCCCGATCAGACGGTATACCATCCTCTGGGTGTGACAGGCATGTTTTAGGTGTAGGAAGGGTCCCATTCATGTGAGGAGAACACCAGGGGATTTTAAATATCAGTGTCTCTCCGCAACCCAAACTGGGGAATTTTTTAAGCTACGGCTACACATATGTTCATTAAGGGCCTTGGGAAGTAGGCAGAGTCCAAACTTTAGATGATTGAAGTCTTCAGGGTCAGAAGCACTCACCACTGTCTTCCCTTAGATTCCATTTTTACTGTCATTGATGGATGATGTCAATAAAAATATCTATTCTTTTTCAGATCATTTCCCCTTATAGGTTATTGCAAAATATTGAGTGTAGTTCCCTGTGCTATACAGTAGTTCCTTGCTGATGATTTCATACATAGCAGTGTGTATGTGTTAATCCCAAACTGTTAATTGATCCCTCCTCCTACCATTTCCCTTTGGTAATAATAAATTATAAGATTTTATGCTTCTCAGAAATGGGGGAGCTGAAAGAGAGGTATCATTTTCAATGCAAAAGCATTTAAAACAAGATTGAAGCTTTAACCAAGATTATTAGATGTACATCCTTGGAAAGAAATCACTTTGTTTCTCTAATATTGACCTGACAAAGAAGACAAACCTTTTCACTGAACTTGCTTATAAGAAAGTGATGGAAATATCAAATGGAAGTGTTAGAAACATCTTATTTTACCCGAGCCTTATACACTGTTCTATGTTAATTACAGTTTGGCTCACACATCTGTTCATTGAAGTTACAATGTTCTCAATTTCTGTTACTGATCCTCCAGAGTGGACGCCAACAAGTGTCCCCCTGCCCAGTGTCATTGGAGCCAATAGATCGAGACTGAGTTTGGTTCAAAAGCAAAGGAAACTTTATATTTTGATCAGAGAATGGAGAGGTGCTACCCTGTGGGCTGTGGGCTGGGCTGCTGTGTAGAGATCCTGTCAGAGTCACTGGGAGGGAGGGGGCTGAGCTCTCGAGGACCTGGTTGGCTGCAGCTCAGGCTCTATGTCACGGAGTCTGAACTGGGCCCCAGGAGCTGAAGTGTCATCGAGCCATTCTGCTCTAGGAAATCTGGTCTGAAGTGCCGGGTGTGGAACCTCTGTATGCGGGACACTAGGAGCACCTGAAATTAGACAAAGCACAAAGGATAAAAATGGTTAGACTTTATTTTATTGCCCAGATTCTATTTTTATCTCCCAGGCATTTTTAAGGGGCTTTGCCTGGGACAAACTTCTCTTCTGCCTTTTGTCCCTTTCCTCATTCTTGGAGTGCTGCGGGTGCAGACCCTTCTTCTGTAACTGCTGAGTGCTGAGTTAGGAGGCTTCATACCCGTGGGCGAGGGTCAGAACTTCTCCCCAGCAGCCTCCAGGTGACGTTGATTGTCCCCAGGCCTCCTGCCTCCCTGCTCGTCCACCTGAGCACCAGTATTGGAAGTGTTATAGATTCTAATGACCTTTAAGGGTCCAGAAAGGAGATGTGCAGTGGCGCTGTGAGGTCCAGTTTCACTCCGCCCCACATTTGTTCGGCCACCTTAGGCTGACCGTTTCTGCCAGCCTAGATGCTCTGACTGACCGTTTCTGCCAGCCTAGATGCTCTGACCAACAGTCTGCGCTTTCTTCCATTAGGCCCCTGAATTAACGTAAAAACAGCACCAGGTGTCAGGATCCTGCCCGCTCAGCTCCCAGACAGTCCAGGGTCAGTGGTGATGAAGGATCATGATGGTCACTGAGTCAAGAGCCTTTGGAAGTAAACAGGAGTCCAGCCGGTCTTATTGGCCACCATCATCAGGGTGTCTGTAGGCTTTTCTATGGTGACAGCATGATATACGGTTCCCCCGCCAAGATTATTAGCTCCCCTCTGGGTACAGTAAGTACTGCAAGCAGTAGTCTACTCTTTTGGGACACACTCTTGTTGTTTTATGAGAGAAACTCCAGGTCAAGTGATGGTCACACGGGTCGTCATGGTGCCCCGTTGCCCCCGGTTATCTCTCTGGAGGTTGGAGTTGGAGGGCCTCCTCAATCGAGGTCAGTGTGCCCACGGAGCAAACCCTGCAACTTCAGGGCATGGTTGGGGATTAGGATCACCACGTGGGGTCCGTTTCCCTTAGAAGGGAGGTGGCCTTTTGGGCTGCTGATTTCCAGGTTTTCAGATACCACCAGTATCTTGGCCAGATGTGGCGGTGGGCCAAGCCCCTTGGTGACCATAGTTTATCCTACCTGGATGGCATTCTTGCATTGTTCCATTTCAAGTGGTCCCAGTTTTTGCACTAATACTCCAATGGCGATTCACCTTTCACCAGGAATGTAAAGGTCAAAGGGTTTAGCTAAATTAGGGAGTTCCAGGGCAAGGGTCTGAATTGACTGCTCTTTCCATTCTTGAAAGGCCACTTCTGGATTCTATTCAAAAGAATCATCATCTTTTCCTTTCAGTGTTTCATATAGAGGCCCAGCTAGTAGACTGTAGTTAGGGATCCAGAGGCAGGAAACCCTGGCTTCCCCAGGAACCCCTAAGCTGTCTTCTAGTTTCAGAAAGGGGTAAGGCTGTAAATTGTTTCTTCCCTTTCCTGGGATGGGCTTCTCCGACCTTCTGTGAGAATGAAGCCCAGGCAGGTCACCGTAGTCTGTGATACTTGAGCTTTTTCGTGGACAACTTCTATCCTTTATTGGCTTGGTAGTTCTGAGGCCTCCTTAGTAGGGCTGGCGATCAGAATGTCGTCTGAATATTGAAGGAGTGTTTCCTTTTCCAGAGGTAGAACTTTTAGGTCTTTAGCTGAGCTTTCCCCAAAGATGGTGTGGGAATTTTTGAACCCTTGGGGCAAGACAGCCTGGAAGTATTGTTTTAGTTGTATGTTGAGTCCTGTCACTCACAAGCCAAAATTTCTTGTGACTCTGGGACTAGTGGAATACAAAAGAAGGCATCAGTGAAGACTAATACAGAATACCAAGTCCTGGTGGTTGGTAGAATGACCAGCAGGGTGTAGGATTTAGGAACTACTGGAGGTATATCCTCAGTGGCTTCACTGACTGTCCTGACATCCTTTACCAGGACTCCAGCAGCCCATGGGGCTCTCGAGGTCAGGCCAATCCCAGGATATGGAGCTCACCTGGGCAGGTACCCTACCCCCACCCCAGCCCACGGGGCTCTCGTGTTCAGGCCCCTCCCAGGATATGGGATTCCCTGGGCAGGTCCTCTGCAGTCCATGGGGCTCCCGTGGTCAGGCCCCTCCCAGGATACAGAGCTACCCTTGCAGGTACCTTGGCAGGGCTGGGCACACAGGAACCGTGCACATAGCCCTCATTGCAGAGCACTCCCAGCTCACCTGTCGCTCAGATCTGACACAGAGCACCTCAGAGCAGGACTTGAACTAACAAACAGCAGCTCTGACAGGTCTGTGACCCTGGGCATCACTCTGTGCGGCCTCCTCCACCTGGTCTTCCAGAGACTTCCACTGCACCCGGGGCACCAGGCCTCTGTCTCCAACCACCACCCACCCCTCCTCTCCCTGACTCCTGGGTTCCTCTCATTAGGAGAGGGTTTTCTTGAAGTTGTCTCCCACTCATGGGCCAGATAATATAATTAGAAAACAAGCCAGAGCTGCAGCCCCTTGTCTATCCTGACTCTCAGGAGCCCACACCTGTTCCTTGGACCTGGCCAATTCAGCAAGTTCCATTTTCAGCAACTGTGAGCCCCTGAGGGGTGATTATTGGCTGGCTTGGGAAGCCTGACCGTGCCGGCCAGCCCTCCCCAGGTGTGCCTGGGTTGAGATCAATATAAACACCGCTCCAGGCAGCAAGAGCCCCTGCAGCTGTGCCTGATGCCATTTTCTCTGCCCTGTCAGCAGTCTCGGGGCTGGGCTGGTGGGAGGGAGTGAGAGGTCACGGCTTTGTGGGTGTCCCAGTGTGAGTGGGGCTCTGCTGGACTTTCTGCAGCAGTTGCCAAGATGCTACCTGCTAAAGAAGAGGATGTGTCACCCACACCTGCTGCTGGAATTTCTCCCTGGGCACAGGTGAGGAAGGAAGAAAGCAGTGGGGGCCGGGAGAGCAGGGGTATCTCAGGCAGGGAAATGGAGAGCTTCCAGAAGAGCACCCAGGGCCAGGACCATCCTGACTGGCCTGCAGGCACCAAGTCGGCTGGCATGCTGTCCCTCATGTGGCTCCATGGCCCTTCCTCTAGGTTTTCAAGTCCTTGTACATATTCAGGTGTTTAGCCTTGGAAGGGTGGGAACATTTCAGCAGCAGCTGGCCTGGGGCTCGGCCCACGTTTACTCACAGATACCTCGGCACGGTCCCCCAGATTTGCAGTGAGGACGCTTGTTGCAAGGAGCATGCTGGCTGAATGGGAGATGATTCCCCACCACTGACCAACTTCAGAATTGTTTGCAATTGGAGCAAGTGCCCTGAAACGGTTTTCCTCTGTGTAACTGGTGGGTTCTGTTCTTTTTTATCTTTTTTTCGTTTTTGGTTCAAGGTAGATTTTATTCCTCTTTTGTGTATTTACAGATATAAGCATGGAAGTAATTTATTCATATAAATACATGTATGTGAAGGGAAGAATATTTTTTCTGTTTTACTTTTTTTAATTTTATTTTTTTATTTTGAATTTAATTTTATATTTTTATACAGTAGGTTGTTTTTGGTTATCTACTTTATACATATAAATGTATACATACCAATCCCAATATCTCAACTCCTCCCACCACCATCCCCAACAGCTTTCCCCCCTTGTTGTCCATACGTTTGTTGTATACATGTATTGCTCTATTTCTGCCTTGCAAAACGGTTCATCTGTACAATTTTTCTAGGTTCCACATATATGCATTAATATACAAGATTTGTTTTTCTCTTTCTGACTTACTTCACTCTGTATGACAGTCTCTAGATCCATCAACGTCTCTACAAATGTCCCAATTTCATTCCTTTTTATGGCTTAGTAATATTCCATTTTATATATGTACCACTTCTTTATGCATTCGTCTGTCTGTGGGCATTTAGGTTGCTTCCATTTCCTGGATAGTGTAAATAGTGATGCAATGAACATTGTGGTGAATGTCTCTTTTTGATTTATGGTTTTGTCTGGGTATATGCCCAGTAGAGGGATTGCTGTATCATATGGTAATTCTATTCTTAGTTTTATAAGAAACTCCATAATGTTCTCCACAGTGACAGTATCAATTTACGTTCCCAACAATAGTGGAAGAGGATTCCTTATCTCCACACCGTTTCCAGCATTTGTTGTTTGTAGATTTTCTGATGATGCCCATTCTAATAGGTGTGAGGTGATACACCATGGATGAGTCTATTTCGTTGAGCAAAGAGTAGGTCTTGTTTATTACGTATTTGGCTTATGGAATGGTATGTGTGCTAATTTCAATCTGTTTTTATACAGCAGCCCAACTCAACTTTCCCCTTAAGCAAGCATAAGGTTTTTATCTAAATGTGAGACTCTGTTCGGTTTTGTAATTCAGTTTATGTGTAGCCAAGTTTACACTCCCTCTATTAGTGATATCTTATGATAATTATCTTTCTTTGTGTGACATATTTCTCTTAGAATCATCATAATTAAATCCACTCAATTTGCTGCTACAGGCCTGATGACATTGATTTCACTGCTGAGTGATATTCCGTTGTACATAAGTAGCACTTCTTTATCCATTTTTTTCTTTCTGGGATACTTAATTTGTACTGGACTCGAGGTTCTTGTAAACACAGCAGCCCTAAATTTTGTGTTGGCTGTGTCTTGTTGATTTTAATTTTCCTAAGCTATAGGGTCAAAAGTGGAAGTGCCCTAGGCTCTGTAGCTTTGTTTTTTAGATGTTTCAGGATACACCATGAACATCTCCAGAGTGTCTGTTGGCAATTTACATCCCACCCATCAGCATAACACGGCTCCCTGTTCTCCATGGCCTGTCCTGTGTTTCTGGTTTTTACACTTTATTCAGATGGCCTTTTTGACGAATGGGAAATGTGACTTCATTGTAGTGTGGATTTCCATTGCTGGAGTGCTTGGTTGGCCAAAATGTTCATATGCGTTTTTTCCTGAATATATTCAGGAAAAATGTATACGCACTTTTTGTCCATGTGCATCACTGTCAAAGATCTGCCGCTTTTCATATGCTTTAAATGCAATTCCAATCTACCTCTTGAAATATGATTCCTGCAATTCTGCCTCGTTTTCAAGTCCTCTTTGCAGACTTACTTCGATATATTTTTGCCAATAGCTGTCATTTATCTCTGCAGGTTTGTGAATTACAGTGCCCCTGAGCTCCTTTCTTAACTCGCTTCCTTGTAAGCTGGCCACAAAACTGCAGGTTTGCTTCAGGCCATAATCAGGGTCCGGCACGGCACTCTGAGCCTTTGGTTAATTCCTCTTCCTGGTGGGAAATTAGAGTTAAATGTGCCCCTCCAGATACCTGCCTCACTCCCAGCCACATGGTGATGTATGTCCTCAGGTTTGAGGCCATATGTGATGGGTTCCTCATCTTTTGATGATGTGGCCACACTGGTGTGTGGACACTCCTGCCTGGTTCCCATCCCCTTGGTGATGTGGGCCCTCTGGTGAGACTCTGATCCTGGTTGGGTTCCTCACACATCCGTGAGGTGAGCCCTCTTCTCTGAGGTCACTCCTGCCTGGCTGGCACAACCCGCCTTGTTGACTTCGGCACCCTGGTGGCAGTTGGAGCCTGCTGGGAGCCTCCTTCCCACGGTGATGAGGCCCTCTGGCGTCAGACCCTAATGGCGGGGTTCCCACATTTTCTGATACGTGCTAAGTGGTACGAGGGCACTCCTGCCAGGTTCCCATCCTCATGAGCGTGTGGGCCTTCTGTTCTGAGGTCCTAACAGCTGGGTTGCTCACACTTTCATGATGTGGGCCATCTGCTGTGAGGTCAATCCTGCCTGGCTGGCGCACGTCGCCTTGGCGACGTGGACCCTCTGGTGGCAGTTGGAGTGTGCTGGGGCCTCCTCCCTTCAGTGATGAGGGCCTTCTGGTGTCAGGCCCTAAGTGCTGGGCTCCACACATTTTCTGATGTGTGCCCAGTGGTGCGAGTCACTCCTGCCAGGTTCCCATCCCCATGGGCATGTGGGACTTCTGTTCTGTGGTCCCAACTGCTGGGTTGCTCACAGTTTCATCATGTGGGCCCTTTGCTGTGTGTTCACTCTGGCCTGTATCCCATAGTCTCAGTGCTCTGGGCCTCCAGCTTGGAGTTTCCAACTTCTCGATTCCTCACCTTTTTTATTCTATGGGCCCTCGGTTGTGCGTCTCCTCCTGCATGCCTCACTCCCAGCCCCTTCGTGATGTGTGTCCCCTTGTTTGAGGCCACATGTGCTGTGTTCCTCACCTTTCTATAATGTGGCCACACTGGTGTGAGGACACACTTGCCTGGTTCCCATTCCCTTGGTGATGTTGGCCCCACTGCTGTTAGGACAGTCTTGCCTGGTTCCCATCACCTTGGTGATGTTGGCCCTCTGGTGAGAGTCTGATCCTGGTTAGGTTCCTCACCCTTCTGTGAGGTGGGCCCTCTGCTCTGAGGTCACTCCTGCCTGGCTGGCACACCCCGCCTTGGCAACGTCGGCCATATGGTGGCAGTTGGAGCCTGCTGGGAGCCTCCTCCCCTCGGTGATGAGGGCCCTCTGGCCTCAGGCCCTAACTGCTGGGTTCCCACATTTTCTGATTCGTGCTAAGTGGTGCAAGGACACTCCTGCCAGGTTCCCATCCCCATGGGGATGTGAGCCTTCTGCTCTGAGGTCCCAACGGCTGTGTTGCTCACAGTTTCATGATGAGGGCCCTCTGGTGTGAGTTCACTCCTGCCTAGATCCCATAGCCTCGCTGCTCCTGGCTGCCTGCCGGAGGTTCCAACTGTGGGGTTCCTCACCTTTTTTATTCTATGGTCCCTCTGTTTTGAGGATCCTCTGGCCTGCCTCACTCCCAGCCCCTTGGTGATGTGTGTCCTCAGGTTTGAGGCCACGTGTGCTGGGTCCCTCAAATTATGGTGATGTAGCCCCACTGGTGTGAGGACACTCCTGCCTGGTTCCCATTCCCTTGGTGATGTTGGCCCTCTGGTGACAGTCTGATCCTTGTTGGGTTCCTCACACTTCTGTGAGGTGGGCTTTCTGCTCTGAGGTCACTCCTGCCTGGTTGGCACACCCCGCCTTGGTGACATCGGCCTTATGGTGGCAGTTGGAGCCTGCTGGGAGCCTCCTCCCCTCGGTGATGAGGGTCCTCTGGCCTCAGGTCCTAACTGCTGGGTTCCCACATTTTCTGATTCGTGGAAGTGGGCCGAGGACACTCCTGTCAGGTTCCCATCCCCATAGGGATGTGGGCCTTCTGCTCTGAGGTCCCATCCGCTGGGTTGCTCACAGTTTCATGATGTGGGACCTCTGCTGTGAGTTTGCTGTGGCCTGGATCCCATAGACTCTGTGCTCTGGGCGGCCTACTGGCCGGTTCCAACTGCTGGATTCCTCACAACTTTTATTCTGTGGGCTCTGTTTTGTGAGGATACTCCTGCTTGCCTCACTCCTAGCCCCTTGGAGATGTGGGTCCCCTGTTTTAGGCCACATGTTCTGGGTTCCTCACCTTTCTATAATGTGGCCACACTGGTGTGAGGACCCTCCTGCCTGGTTCCGATCCCCTTGGTGATGTGGGCCCTCTGGTGAGAGTCTTATCCTGGCTGGTTTCCTCACCCTTCTGTGAGGTAGGCCCTCTGCGGTGAGGTCACTCCTGCCTGGCTGGCACACATCACCTTGGTGACGTGGGCCCTCAGTTGGGAGTTGGTGTCTGCTGCGAGTCTCCGTCCCTCGGTAATGAGGGCCCTCTTGCGTCAGACCCTAACTCCTGGGCTCCCAAAATTTGCAGATGTGCGACCTGTGGTGCGAGTACACTCCTGTCAGGTTCCCAACCCCATGGGAATTTGGGCCTTCTGCTCTGAGGTCCCAACGGCTGGGGTGCTCACAGTTTCATGATGAGGGCCCTCTGATGTGCGTTCATTCCGGCCTAGATCCCATAGGCTTGCTGCTCCTGGGCGCCTGCTGGGAGGTTCCAACTGCGGGATTCCTCACCTTTTTTATTCTATGGGCCCTCTGTTTTGAGGCTCCTCCTGCCTGCCTCAATCCCAGCCCCGTTGTGATGTGTGTCCTCTGGCGTGAGGCCACGTGTGCTGGGTCCCTCACCTTTCGATGATGTGGCCCCAATGGTGTGAGGACACTCGTGCCTGTTTCCGAGCCCCTTGGTGATGTGGCCCCTCTGGTGAGAGTCTGATCCTGGCTGGGTTCCTTACCGTTCTGTGAGGTGGGCCCTGTGCTCTGAGGTAACTCCTGCCTGGCTTGCTCCCATTGCCTTGGTGACGTCGGCCCTCTGGTGGCAGTTGGATCCTTTTGGAGACTCCTGTCCTCGGGGATGAGGTCCCTCTGGCGTCAGGCTCTAACTGCTGGGCTCCCCAGGTTTTCTGATGTGAGCCCAGTGATGCCAGGACACTCGTGAAATGTTCCCATCCCCATGGCGATATGGGCCTTCTGCTCTGAGGTTCCAACGACTGGGTTGCTCACAGTTTCCTGATGTTAGCTCTCTGGTGTTAGTTCACTCATTCCTAGATCCCATAGCCTCTGTACTCTGGGCCGCCTGCTGGGAAGTTCCAACTGCTGGGTTCCTCACCTTTCTTATTCTTTGGGCCCTGTGTTGGGAGGCTCCTCCTGCCTGTGTCACTCCCAGCCCCTTGGTGATGTAGGTCCTCTGGTTTGTGGCCACATGTGCCAGTTTCCTCATCTTTTAGTGATGTGGCCCCACTGGTGTGAGGACACTCGTGCCTGGTTCCCGTCCCCTTGGTGATATGGGCCCTCTGGTGAGAGTCTGATCCTGGTTGGGTTCCTCACACTTCTTTGAGGTGGGCCGTCTGCTGTGAGGTCACTCCTGCCTGGCTGGCACACCCCGCCTTGGCGACTTGGGCCCTCTTGTGGTAGTTGGAACATGCTGGGAGCCTCCTCCCCTCAGTGATGAGGGCCCTCTGGCGTCAGGCCCTAACTGCTGGGTACCCACATTTTCTGATATGTGCTAAGTGGTGCGAGGACACTCCTGCCATGCTCCCAACACCTTGGGGATGTGGACCTTCTGCTCTGAGGTCCAAATGGCTGGGTTGCTCGCAGTTTCATGATGTGGACCCTCTGCTGTGAGTTTACTGCGGCCTGAATCGCATAGACTTGGTGCTCTTGGCCGCCTGCTGGGAGGTTCCCATTGCTGGATTCCTCAGCTTTTTTATTCTATGGGCCCTGTGTTGTGAGGCTACTCCTGCCTGCCTCATTCCGAGCCCCTTGGAGATGTGGGTCTTCTGGTTTAGGCCACATGTGCTGGGTTCCTCACCTTTCTATGATGTGGCCACACTGGTGTGAAGACTCTCCTGCCTGGTTCTGATCACCTTGGTGATGTGGGCCCTCTGGTGAGAGTCTTATCCTGGCTGTGTTCCTCACCCTTCTGTGAGGTAGGCCCTCTGCGGTGAGGTCACTCCTACCTGGCTGTCACACGTCACCTTGGCGACGTGGGACCTCAGTTGGGTGTTGGTGCCTGATTGGAGTCTCCTCCCCTTGGTAATGAGGGCCCTCTGGCGTCAGGCCCTAACTCCTGGGTTCCCTAAATTCTCTGATGTGTGCCCTGTGGTGCGAGTACACTTCTGACAGGTTCCCAACCCCATGGGAATGTGGGCCTTCTGCTCTGAGATCCCAACGCCTAGGTTGCTCACAGTTTCATGATGACGGCCCTCTGGTGTGAGATCACTCCGGCCTGGATCCCATAGTCTCGCTGCTCCTGGCCGCCTGCTGGGAGGTTCCAACTGCGGGATTCTTCACCTCTTTAATTCTATGGTCCCTCTGTTTTGAGGCTCCTCCTGCCTGCCTCAATCCCAGCTCCCTTGTGATGTGTGTCCTCTGGTTTGAGGCCACGTGTGCTGGGTCCCTCACTTTTCGGTGATGTGGCCCCACTAGTGTGAGGACACTCCTGCCTGGTTCCCATTCCCTTGGTGATGTGGGCCCTCTGGTGAGAATCTGATCCTCTTTAGTTCTTCACACTTCTGTGAGGTTGACCCTCTGCTCTGAGGTCACTCCTGCCTGGTTGTCGCACTCCGCATTGGCGACGTCGCCCCTCTGGTAGCAGTCGGAGCTGGCTGGGAGCCACCGCCCCTCGGTGATGAGGGCCCTCTGGCATCAGGCACTAATTGCTGGGCTCCCCACATTTTTTCATGTGTGCCCACTCTTGCGATGACACTCCTGCTTGTTTCCCTTCCCCATGGGGATGTGGGCCTTCTGCTCTGAGGTCACAACGGCTGGGTTGCTTACAGAATCACAATGAGGGCCCTCTGTTGTGAGTTCATGCCGGCCTGGATCTCATAGCCTCAGTGCTCTGGGCCGCCTGCTAGGAAGATCCAACTGCTGGTTTCCACACCTTTTGTATACAATGGGACATGTGTTGTGAGGTTAATCCTGCCTGCCTCACTCCGAAACCCATGGTGATGTGGGTCCTCTGGTTTGAGGCCACATGTGCTGGGTACCTCAACTTTTGATGATGTGGCCCCACGGGTGTGAGGACACTCCTGCCTGGTTCCCATCACCTTGGTGATGTGGGCCCTCTGGGGAGAGTCTGATCCTGGCTGGGTTCCCTACCATTCTGTGAGGTGGGCCCTCTGATGTCAGGTCACTCCTGCCTGGCTAGCTCACATCGCCTTGGCGACGTGGGCCCTCTGTTGGCCACTGGAGCATGCTGGGAGCCTCCTACTCCCGTGAATGATGGCCCTGGAAAAAATGCATATGCCCTTTTTGGCCAAGTGCTTCATTGACGAGGTTCTGCCACTTCTCTTATGCTTTCAGAGCAATTCACGTCTACCTCCTGAAATCGGATTCCAGCAATTCTGCCCCACTTTCAAGTCCTCTTCGCAGCCTTAATTCAATATATTTTTGTATGATTTCTGTCATTTATAAGTCTGCAGGTATGTGAATGACAGTGCCCCTGAGCTCCTTTCCTCAACTCGCTTTCTTGTGAGCTGGCCACAAAACCGCAGGATTGCTTCAGGCCCTAATCTTGTTCCAGCACGGCATGCTGAGCCTTTGGTTAATTCCTTTTCCTGTTGGGAAATGAGTGTTAAAATTGCCCGTGCATACTGGGCATATACCCTGAGAAAACCAAAATTCAAAAAGAGTCATGTACCAAAATGTTCATTGCAGCTCTATTTACAATAGCCCGGAGATGGAAAGAACCTAAGCGCCCATCATCGGACGAATGGATAAAGAAGATGTGGCACATATACACAATGGAATATTACTCAGCCTTAAAAAGAAATGAAACTGAGTTATTTGTAATGAGATGGATAGACCTAGAGTCTGTCATACAGAGTGAAGTAAGTCAGAAAGAAAAAGACAAATAGCGTATGCTAACACATATATATGGAATTTAAAGGAAAAAAATGTCATGAAGAACCTAGGGATAAGACAGGAATAGAGGCGCAGACCTACAGGAGAACGGAATTGAGGATATGGGGAGGGGGAATGGTGAGTTTTGACAGGGTGAGAGAGAGTCATGGACATATACACACTAACAAATGTAGTAAGGTAGATAGCAAGGGGGAAGCAGCCACAAGGCACAGGGATATTAGCTCGGGGCGTTGGGACAGCCTGGAGGGGTGGAAGGGGGAGAGAGGGAGGGAGGGAGACACAAGAGGGAAGACACAGGGAGCATAGGTATATGTATAGCTGATTCACTTTGTTATAAAGCAAAAACTAACACACCATTGTAAAGCAATTATACCCCAATAAAGATGTTAAAAAAAATATTTGCCCGTGCACACACCTACAGATAGTCTCCCATTGGTTCTCCTTATTCCTGTTCATCTTGCGCAGAAATTGCAAACAGTGCCAAACAGGAGGTTAAAGGCACTGACTCTCCAAATGGGGAGAGTGTAAGAAAAGGGTCTGGAATGGTGAACCTGAGTACCAGGGGACGAAAACAGACATGCATGTAAAAAGGTTTCCCAGTCACACGGTGGAGCATACTCTGGGTTTCCCATGCAAATTTTAGCAGAAGGAAGAATCCCTTGAACCTGGAGAGTTGGGAACCATGGAATGGGTACCAGGCAGTATGACATCAAAGGGTCTGCATTTGCTCACTGAACCTCACCAATGCTATCAGCCCAAAGGGTCAAGCCTTATCTCTCACCCAGCTCTGGGTGTAGATGTGGTAAACCAGGTTGCATCACATGCCCTGTGTGAGTTATTTAAGAATTGCTCTCTATTTCACTGTCATTGTGTTTTGTTTTTGAAATTTTTTTTGACACTGGGATTTATCGGATTTTCACTGCTGCGTTAATGCCGCTGTACACACTCTTGATTCTCTTACGGAGACATAAATATCCACGGGTTTTAAGATTCTTCCTAGTCAGGTATATTCCTAGGCGTTGAATATGTGGTGTTGAGTCCATTTCGTTGAGCAAGGAGTAGGTCTTGTCTATTACATATTTGGCTTATGGAACGGTATCTGTGCTAATTTCAGTCTCTGGTTTTATGCAGCACTCCAACGCACCTTTCTCCATAAGAAAGCACAAGTTGGTTTTCTAAATTTGAGACTGTTCTGTTTTGTAATTCAGTTCATGTGTAGTCAAGTTTACATACTGTGTATTAGTGATATTTTATGATGTTTCTTTTTATGTGTGACTTATTTCACGTAGAATCACCATACCTGTATCCACTCACTATGCCACTACGGGCCTGATGACACAGATTTCATTGCTGAGTGATATTCCATTGTACGTACGTACCACAACTTCTTTATCCATTGTTTGCTCTCTGAGATATTTACCTGGTACTGTAAACGAGGTTCTTGTGAACAGAGAGGTCCCAAACTTTGAGGTGGCTGGGTGTTTTTGATTTTAATTTCCCTAAGCTGTAGGACCATAAGTGGAAGTGCCATAGGCTGTGTTGCTTTGTTTCTTACGTGTTTCAGGAAACACATAACACTTCTCCAGAATGGCTGTCGGCAATTTACATCATATGCATCAGCATAATAAGGATCCCTGTTTTCCATTGCCTGTCCTCCGTTTCTGGATTTTACAATTTTCTTAAATGGCCCTTTTGCCCTGGGGGGCACTGAGGTTTCATTGTAGTGCAGGTTTATTTACAAGCTTCTTGGTTGGCCAAAAAGTGCGTATGCGTTTTTTCCTGAATATATTTAGGGAAAAAAGCATCCGCACTTTTTGGACAAGTGCATCATTATCGACGTTCTGCCTCTTTTCCTATTCTTTAAGTGTAATTCCAGTTTAACCCTTCAATCGTTTTCCTGAATTTCTGCCCCGCTTTCAAGTCCCCTTTGCAGGCTTACTTCAATATATTTTTGGAGGATAGCTGTCATTTATAACTCTGCTGGTTTGTGAATTACAGTGTCCCTGAGCTCCTTTCTTCAACTCGCTTTCTTGTGAGCTGGGCACAAAACCGCAGGATTGCTTCAGGCACTAATCTCTTTCCAGCAGGGCACGCTGAGCGTTTGGTTAATTCCTCTTCCTGGTGGGAAATGAGCATTACATTTGCCCGTGCAGACACCTACAGCTAGTCTCTCATTGGTTCTCCCTATTCCTGTTCATCTTGCACAGAAATTGCAAGCTGTGCCAAAGAGGAGGTTAAAGGCACTGACTCTCCAAGCGGGGAGAGTGTTAGTAAAGCATCTGGAATGGTGAACCCGAGGACCAGGATACGAAAACTGAGATGCATTTTAAATCGTTTCCCAATCACACGGTGGACGATACTCTGGGTTTCCCATGCATGTTTTAGCTGGAGGAAGAATCCCTTGAACCTGGAGAGTTGGGACCCATGGAATGGGTACCATGCAGTATGACTTCAAAGGGTCTGCATTTGCTCACCGAAACTCACCAATGCTATCAGCCTGATGTGTCCAGCCTTATGTCTCAACCAGCTCTGGGTGTAGATGTGTTAAATCCCGGTTGCATCACATGCCCTGAGTGAATTATTTAAGAATTGCTCTCTATTTCACTGTCTTTGTGTTTTGTTTTCGAAATTTATTTTGATAATGGGATTTATCGGATTTTCACTGCTGCGTTTTGGCCGCTGTACACACGCTTGATTCTCTTACGGAGACATATATATCCATGGATTTTAAGATTCTTCCTAGTCAGGTATATTCCTAGGCGTTGAATATGTGGTGTTGAGTCCATTTCGTTGAGCAAGGAGTAGGTCTTGTCTATTACATATTTGGCTTATGGAATGTTATCTGTGCTAATTTCAGTCTCTGGTTTTATGCAGCACCCCAAGGCACCTTTCCCCATAAGCAAGCACTAGTTGGTTTTCTAAATTTGAGACCCTGTTCTGTTTTGTAATTCAGTTCATGTGTAGTCAAGTTTACATTCCGTGTATTAGTGATATCTTATGATGTTTCTTTTTCTGTGTGACGTAGTTCACGTAGAATCACCGTACCTGCATCCACTCACAATGCCGCTACGGGCCTGATGACACAGATTTCATTGCTGAGTGATATTGCATTGTACGTACGTGCCACAACTTCTTTATCCATTTTTTGCTTTCTGGGATATTTACCTGGTACTGTAGACGAGCTTCTTGGGAACACAGCCGTCCCAAACTTTGGGGTGGCTCTCTGTTTTTGATTTTAATTTCCGTAAGCTATAGGACCATAAGTGGAAGTGCCATAGGCTGTGTTGCTTTGTTTCTTACGTGTTTCAAGAAACACCATACACTTCTCCAGGGTGGCTGCTGGCAATTTACATCCTGCCAATCAGCATAACAAGGCTCCCTGTTCTCCATATCCTGTCCTACCTTTCTGGATTTTACACTTTTTTCAGATGGCCCTTTTGCCCGGGGGGCAGTGAGACTTCATTGTAGTGCAGATTTCCTTTACAGGCTTGCTTGGTTGGCCAAAAAGAGCGTATGCGTTTTTTCCTGAATATATTCAGGAAAAAACGCATACGCCCTTTTTGGCCAAGTGCATCACTGTCCACGTTCTGCCTCTTTTCCTATCCTTTCAGGGCAATTCCAGTCTACCCCCTGCAATGGTTTTCCTGAAACTCTGCCCCGCTTTCAAGTCCCCTTCGCAGGCTTACTTCAATATATTTTTGGAGGATAGCTGTCATTTATAACTCTGCAGGTTTGTGAATTACAGTGTCCCTGAGCTCCTCTCTTCAACTCGCTTTCTTGTGAGCTGGGCACAAAACCGCAGGATTGCTTCAGGCCCTAATCTGTTTCCGGCAGGGCACGCTGAGCCTTTGGTTAATTCCTCTTCCTGGTGGGAAATGAGCGTTACATTTGCCCGTGCAGACACCTACAGCTAGTCTCTCATTGGTTCTCCCTATTCCTGTTCATCTTGCACAGAAATTGCAAGCTGTGCCAAAGAGGAGGTTAAAGGCCCTGACTCTCCAAGCGGGGAGAGTGTTAGTAAAGCATCTGGAATGTTGAACCCGAGGACCAGGATACGAAAACTGAGATACATTTTAAATAATTTCCCAATCACACGGTGGACGATACTCTGGGTTTCCCATGCATGTTTTAGCTGGAGGAAGAATCCCTTGAACCTGGAGAGTTGGGACCCATGGAATGGGTACCATGCAGTATGACTTCAAAGGGTCTGCATTTGCTCACCGAAACTCACCAATGCTATCAGCCTGAAGTGTCCAGCCTTATGTCTCAACCAGCTCTGGCTGTAGATGTGGTAAATCCAGGTTGCATCACATGCCCTGAGTGAATTATTTAAGAATTGCTTCCTATTTCACTGTCATTGTGTTTTGTTTTTGAAATTTATTTTAATAATGGGATTTATCGGATTTTCACTGCTTCGTTTATGCCGCTGTACACGCGCTTGATTCTGTTACGGAGACATATAAGTCCATGGGTTTTAAGATTCTTACTAATCCGGTATATTCTTAGGCATTGAATATGGCGTGTGGAGTCCATTTCGTTGAGCAAGGAGTAGGTCTTGACTATTACATATTTGGCTTATGGAATGGTATCTGTGCTAATTTCAATCTCTGGTTTTATGCAGCACCCCAACTCACCTTTCCCCTTAAGGAAGCATAAGTTGGTTTTCTTAATTTGAAACTCTCTTCTCTTTTGTAATTCAGTTCATGTGTAGCCATGTTAACATTCCATGTATTAGTGATATCTTATGTCTTTTTCTTTTTGAATTATGTGACTTCGAATGATCACACGTAACTCCTCTTGAGTTGTTATAACTGGCCGTATTTCATTGATTTCCAGGCTGAGTAATATTCCACTCTACATAAGCACCACATCTCTGTCCGTTTTTTCTCTGCAGATACTTTAAGTTATATCCTAGTCGAGGATCTTTTAAACAGAGAGGTGGTAAACATTGGGGTGCCTGTGTCCTCTCGATTTTTGTTTTTCCCAAGATATACGTCCATGAGTGCAAGTGCCCTGTGCTCGGTAGCTCATTTTTTAGATGCTTTAGTAAACACAATAGACTTATCCAGAGTGACCGTTGGCAATATACATTTCCACTATAAGACTCACAGGGCTCCCTTTTCTCCTTGCCCTGTCCTGCATTTCTGGTGTTTACACTTTATGAGGACGGCTCTTCTGACTGATGCAAAGTGATATGTTTTGTAGTATTGATTTCCAGTGCCCACCTGTTTGGTTGGCTAAAAAAGTGTATGCCCTTTTCTTGAATATATACAGAAAAAGACGCATACACCCTTTTTGGCCAACTGCAATGTTGGCAATGTTCAGCCCCTTTTCTTGTGCTTAATGGCGAGTCCTTTCTACCTCTTCCAATCCCTTTCCTGCCATTCTCCGTTGCTTACAAGTCCTTTTCTCTGACTTTCCTCAAGACATTTTTCAGTGATAGATATTTTCAATTCTGCAGTTTCGTGAATTTTAGTGCCCCTGAGTTCCATTTTCCAACTTGTGTTTATGGGAACTGGCCACAAAGCATCAGGATTCCTCAAGCCCTATTCTGTTTCCATGGGCAACCCTAGCCTTTGGTCAATTCGTCTTCCTGATTGGAAATTAGAGTGGCATGTGCCTGTCCGAACACCTAGGACTTGTCTCTCATTGTTCCTCCTCCTTCTGCTTCATCCTCTGGACAAATTCCAAACTGTATGCAACAGGATGTTGACAGTGCTGACATCTCCAAGTGGGGAGACTGTTAGTAAAGACGCTGGAGTGGTGAACCCTAGCACCAAGAGATGAGGAGATGAGATGCCTTTTCCAAACTTTTCCCGATCAGACGGTATACCATCCTCTGGGTGTGACAGGCATGTTTTAGGTGTAGGAAGGGTCCCATTCATGTGAGGAGAACACCAGGGGATTTTAAATATCAGTGTCTCTCCGCAACCCAAACTGGGGAATTTTTTAAGCTACGGCTACACATATGTTCATTAAGGGCCTTGGGAAGTAGGCAGAGTCCAAACTTTAGATGATTGAAGTCTTCAGGGTCAGAAGCACTCACCACTGTCTTCCCTTAGATTCCATTTTTACTGTCATTGATGGATGATGTCAATAAAAATATCTATTCTTTTTCAGATCATTTCCCCTTATAGGTTATTGCAAAATATTGAGTGTAGTTCCCTGTGCTATACAGTAGTTCCTTGCTGATGATTTCATACATAGCAGTGTGTATGTGTTAATCCCAAACTGTTAATTGATCCCTCCTCCTACCATTTCCCTTTGGTAATAATAAATTATAAGATTTTATGCTTCTCAGAAATGGGGGAGCTGAAAGAGAGGTATCATTTTCAATGCAAAAGCATTTAAAACAAGATTGAAGCTTTAACCAAGATTATTAGATGTACATCCTTGGAAAGAAATCACTTTGTTTCTCTAATATTGACCTGACAAAGAAGACAAACCTTTTCACTGAACTTGCTTATAAGAAAGTGATGGAAATATCAAATGGAAGTGTTAGAAACATCTTATTTTACCCGAGCCTTATACACTGTTCTATGTTAATTACAGTTTGGCTCACACATCTGTTCATTGAAGTTACAATGTTCTCAATTTCTGTTACTGATCCTCCAGAGTGGACGCCAACAAGTGTCCCCCTGCCCAGTGTCATTGGAGCCAATAGATCGAGACTGAGTTTGGTTCAAAAGCAAAGGAAACTTTATATTTTGATCAGAGAATGGAGAGGTGCTACCCTGTGGGCTGTGGGCTGGGCTGCTGTGTAGAGATCCTGTCAGAGTCACTGGGAGGGAGGGGGCTGAGCTCTCGAGGACCTGGTTGGCTGCAGCTCAGGCTCTATGTCACGGAGTCTGAACTGGGCCCCAGGAGCTGAAGTGTCGTCGAGCCATTCTGCTCTAGGAAATCTGGTCTGAAGTGCCGGGTGTGGAACCTCTGTATGCAGGACACTAGGAGCACCTGAAATTAGACAAAGCACAAAGGATAAAAATGGTTAGACTTTATTTTATTGCCCAGATTCTATTTTTATCTCCCAGGCATTTTTAAGGGGCTTTGCCTGGGACAAACTTCTCTTCTGCCTTTTGTCCCTTTCCTCATTCTTGGAGTGCTGCGGGTGCAGACCCTTCTTCTGTAACTGCTGAGTGCTGAGTTAGGAGGCTTCATACCCGTGGGCGAGGGTCAGAACTTCTCCCCAGCAGCCTCCAGGTGACGTTGATTGTCCCCAGGCCTCCTGCCTCCCTGCTCGTCCACCTGAGCACCAGTATTGGAAGTGTTATAGATTCTAATGACCTTTAAGGGTCCAGAAAGGAGATGTGCAGTGGCGCTGTGAGGTCCAGTTTCACTCCGCCCCACATTTGTTCGGCCACCTTAGGCTGACCGTTTCTGCCAGCCTAGATGCTCTGACTGACCGTTTCTGCCAGCCTAGATGCTCTGACCAACAGTCTGCGCTTTCTTCCATTAGGCCCCTGAATTAACGTAAAAACAGCACCAGGTGTCAGGATCCTGCCCGCTCAGCTCCCAGACAGTCCAGGGTCAGTGGTGATGAAGGATCATGATGGTCACTGAGTCAAGAGCCTTTGGAAGTAAACAGGAGTCCAGCCGGTCTTATTGGCCACCATCATCAGGGTGTCTGTAGGCTTTTCTATGGTGACAGCATGATATACGGTTCCCCCGCCAAGATTATTAGCTCCCCTCTGGGTACAGTAAGTACTGCAAGCAGTAGTCTACTCTTTTGGGACACACTCTTGTTGTTTTATGAGAGAAACTCCAGGTCAAGTGATGGTCACACGGGTCGTCATGGTGCCCCGTTGCCCCCGGTTATCTCTCTGGAGGTTGGAGTTGGAGGGCCTCCTCAATCGAGGTCAGTGTGCCCACGGAGCAAACCCTGCAACTTCAGGGCATGGTTGGGGGTTAGGATCACCACGTGGGGTCCGTTTCCCTTAGAAGGGAGGTGGCCTTTTGGGCTGCTGATTTCCAGGTTTTCAGATACCACCAGTATCTTGGCCAGATGTGGCGGTGGGCCAAGCCCCTTGGTGACCATAGCTTATCCTACCTGGATGGCATTCTTGCATTGTTCCATTTCAAGTGGTCCCAGTTTTGGCACTAATACTCCAATGGCGATTCACCTTTCACCAGGAATGTAAAGGTCAAAGGGTTTAGCTAAATTAGGGAGTTCCAGGGCAAGGGTCTGAATTGACTGCTCTTTCCATTCTTGAAAGGCCACTTCTGGATTCTATTCAAAAGGATCATCATCTTTTCCTTTCAGTGTTTCATATAGAGGCCCAGCTAGTAGACTGTAGTTAGGGATCCAGAGGCAGGAAACCCTGGCTTCCCCAGGAACCCCTAAGCTGTCTTCTAGTTTCAGAAAGGGGTAAGGCTGTAAATTGTTTCTTCCCTTTCCTGGGATGGGCTTCTCCGACCTTCTGTGAGAATGAAGCCCAGGCAGGTCACCGTAGTCTGTGATACTTGAGCTTTTTCGTGGACAACTTCTATCCTTTATTGGCTTGGTAGTTCTGAGGCCTCCTTAGTAGGGCTGGCGATCAGAATGTCGTCTGAATATTGAAGGAGTGTTTCCTTTTCCAGAGGTAGAACTTTTAGGTCTTTAGCTGAGCTTTCCCCAAAGATGGTGTGGGAATTTTTGAACCCTTGGGGCAAGACAGCCTGGAAGTATTGTTTTAGTTGTATGTTGAGTCCTGTCACTCACAAGCCAAAATTTCTTGTGACTCTGGGACTAATGGAATACAAAAGAAGGCATCAGTGAAGACTAATACAGAATACCAAGTCCTGGTGGTTGGTAGAATGACCAGCAGGGTGTAGGATTTAGGAACTACTGGAGGTATATCCTCAGTGGCTTCACTGACTGTCCTGACATCCTTTACCAGGACTCCAGCAGCCCATGGGGCTCTCGAGGTCAGGCCAATCCCAGGATATGGAGCTCACCTGGGCAGGTACCCTACCCCCACCCCAGCCCACGGGGCTCTCGTGTTCAGGCCCCTCCCAGGATATGGGATTCCCTGGGCAGGTCCTCTGCAGTCCATGGGGCTCCCGTGGTCAGGCCCCTCCCAGGATACAGAGCTACCCTTGCAGGTACCTTGGCAGGGCTGGGCACACAGGAACCGTGCACATAGCCCTCATTGCAGAGCACTCCCAGCTCACCTGTCGCTCAGATCTGACACAGAGCACCTCAGAGCAGGACTTGAACTAACAAACAGCAGCTCTGACAGGTCTGTGACCCTGGGCATCACTCTGTGCGGCCTCCTCCACCTGGTCTTCCAGAGACTTCCACTGCACCCGGGGCACCAGGCCTCTGTCTCCAACCACCACCCACCCCTCCTCTCCCTGACTCCTGGGTTCCTCTCATTAGGAGAGGGTTTTCTTGAAGTTGTCTCCCACTCATGGGCCAGATAATATAATTAGAAAACAAGCCAGAGCTGCAGCCCCTTGTCTATCCTGACTCTCAGGAGCCCACACCTGTTCCTTGGACCTGGCCAATTCAGCAAGTTCCATTTTCAGCAACTGTGAGCCCCTGAGGGGTGATTATTGGCTGGCTTGGGAAGCCTGACCGTGCCGGCCAGCCCTCCCCAGGTGTGCCTGGGTTGAGATCAATATAAACACCGCTCCAGGCAGCAAGAGCCCCTGCAGCTGTGCCTGACGCCATTTTCTCTGCCCTGTCAGCAGTCTCGGGGCTGGGCTGGTGGGAGGGAGTGAGAGGCCACGGCTTTGTGGGTGTCCCAGTGTGAGTGGGGCTCTGCTGGACTTTCTGCAGCAGTTGCCAAGATGCTACCTGCTAAAGAAGAGGATGTGTCACCCACACCTGCCGCTGGAATTTCTCCCTGGGCACAGGTGAGGAAGGAAGAAAGCAGTGGGGGCCGGGACAGCAGGGGTATCTCAGGCAGGGAAATGGAGAGCTTCCAGAAGAGCACCCAGGGCCAGGACCATCCTGGCTGGCCTGCAGGCACCAAGTCGGCTGGCATGCTGTCCCTCATGTGGCTCCATGGCCCTTCCTCTAGGTTTTCAAGTCCTTGTACATATTCAGGTGTTTAGCCTTGGAAGGGTGGGAACATTTCAGCAGCAGCTGGCCTGGGGCTCGGCCCACGTTTACTCACAGATACCTCGGCACGGTCCACCAGCTTTGCAGTGAGGACGCTTGTTGCGAGGAGCATGCTGGCTGAATGGGAGATGATTCCCCACCACTGACCAACTTCAGAATTGTTTGCAATTGGAGCAAGTGCCCTGAAACGGTTTATCTCTGTGTAACTGGTGGGTTCTGTTCTTTTTTATCTTTTTTTCGTTTTTGGTTCAAGGTAGATTTTATTCCTCTTTTGTGTATTTACAGATATAAGCATGGAAATAATTTATTCATATAAATACATGTATGTGAAGGGAAGAATATTTTTCTGTTTTACTTTTTTTAATTTTATTTTTTTATTTTGAATTTAATTTTATATTTTTATACAGCAGGTTGTTTTTGGTTATCTACTTTATACATATAAATGTATACATACCAATCCCAATATCTCAACTCCTCCCACCACCATCCCCAACAGCTATCCCCCCTTGTTGTCCATACGTTTGTTGTATACATGTATTGCTCTATTTCTGCCTTGCAAAACGGTTCATCTGTACAATTTTTCTAGGTTCCACATATATGCATTAATATACAAGATTTGTTTTTCTCTTTCTGACTTACTTCACTCTGTATGACAGTCTCTAGATCCATCAACGTCTCTACAAATGTCCCAATTTCATTCCTTTTTATGGCTTAGTAATATTCCATTTTATATATGTACCACATCTTTATGCATTCGTCTGTCTGTGGGCATTTAGGTTGCTTCCATTTCCTGGATAGTGTAAATAGTGATGCAATGAACATTGTGGTGAATGTCTCTTTTTGATTTATGGTTTTGTCTGGGTATATGCCCAGTAGAGGGATTGCTGTATCATATGGTAATTCTATTCTTAGTTTTATAAGAAACTCCATAATGTTCTCCACAGTGACTGTATCAATTTACGTTCCCAACAATAGTGGAAGAGGATTCCTTATCTCCACACCGTTTCCAGCATTTGTTGTTTGCAGATTTTCTGATGATGCCCATTCTAATAGGTGTGAGGTGATACACCATGGATGAGTCTATTTCGTTGAGCAAAGAGTAGGTCTTGTTTATTACGTATTTGGCTTATGGAATGGTATGTGTGCTAATTTCAATCTGTTTTTATACAGCAGCCCAACTCAACTTTCCCCTTAAGCAAGCATAAGGTTTTTATCTAAATGTGAGACTCTGTTCGGTTTTGTAATTCAGTTTATGTGTAGCCAAGTTTACACTCCCTCTATTAGTGATATCTTATGATAATTATCTTTCTTTGTGTGATATATTTCTCTTAGAATCATAATTAAATCCACTCAGTTTGCTGCTACAGGCCTGATGACATTGATTTCACTGCTGAGTGATATTCCGTTGTACGTAAGTAGCACAACTTCTTTATCCATTTTTTTCTTTCTGGGATATTTAATTTGTACTGGACTCGAGGTTCTTGTAAACACAGCAGCCCTAAATTTTGTGTTGGCTGTGTCTTGTTGATTTTAATTTTCCTAAGCTATAGGGCCAAAAGTGGAAGTGCCCTAGGCTCTGTAGCTTTGTTTTTTAGATGTTTCAGGATACACCATGAACATCTCCAGAGTGTCTGTTGGCAATTTACATCCCGCCCATCAGCATAACACGGCTCCCTGTTCTCCATGGCCTGTCCTGTGTTTCTGGTTTTTACACTTTAATCAGATGGCCTTTTTGACGAATGGGAAATGTGACTTCATTGTAGTGTGGATTTCCATTGCTGGAGTGCTTGGTTGGCCAAAATGTTCATATGCGTTTTTTCCTGAATATATTCAGGAAAAATGTATACGCACTTTTTGTCCATGTGCATCACTGTCAAAGATCTGCCGCTTTTCATATGCTTTAAATGCAATTCCAATCTACCTCTTGAAATATGATTCCTGCAATTCTGCCTCATTTTCAAGTCCTCTTTGCAGACTTACTTCGATATATTTTTGCCAATAGCTGTCATTTATCTCTGCAGGTTTGTGAATTACAGTGCCCCTGAGCTCCTTTCTTAACTCGCTTCCTTGTAAGCTGGCCACAAAACTGCAGGTTTGCTTCAGGCCATAATCAGGGTCCAGCACGGCACTCTGAGCCTTTGGTTAATTCCTCTTCCTGGTGGGAAATTAGAGTTAAATGTGCCCCTCCAGATACCTGCCTCACTCCCAGCCACATGGTGATGTATGTCCTCAGGTTTGAGGCCATATGTGATGGGTTCCTCATCTTTTGATGATGTGGCCCCACTGGTGTGTGGACACTCCTGCCTGGTTCCCATCCCCTTGGTGATGTGGGCCCTCTGGTGAGACTCTGATCCTGGTTGGGTTCCTCACACATCCGTGAGGTGAGCCCTCTTCTCTGAGGTCACTCCTGCCTGGCTGGCACAACCCGCCTTGTTGACTTCGGCACCCTGGTGGCAGTTGGAGCCTGCTGGGAGCCTCCTTCCCGCGGTGATGAGGCCCTCTGGCGTCAGACCCTAATGGCGGGGTTCCCACATTTTCTGATACGTGCTAAGTGGTACGAGGGCACTCCTGCCAGGTTCCCATCCTCATGAGCGTGTGGGCCTTCTGTTCTGAGGTCCTAACGGCTGGGTTGCTCACACTTTCATGATGTGGGCCCTCTGCTGTGAGGTCAATCCTGCCTGGCTGGCGCACGTCGCCTTGGCGATGTGGACCCTCTGGTGGCAGTTGGAGTGTGCTGGGGCCTCCTCCCCTCAGTGATGAGGGCCTTCTGGTGTCAGGCCCTAAGTGCTGGGCTCCACACATTTTCTGATGTGTGCCCAGTGGTGCGAGTCACTCCTGCCAGGTTCCCATCCCCATGGGCATGTGGGACTTCTGTTCTGTGGTCCCAACTGCTGGGTTGCTCACAGTTTCATGATGTGGGCCCTTTGCTGTGTGTTCACTCTGGCCTGTATCCCATAGTGTCAGTGCTCTGGGTCTCCAGCTTGGAGTTTCCAACTTCTCGATTCCTCACCTTTTTTATTCTATGGGCCCTCGGTTGTGCGTCTCCTCCTGCATGCCTCACTCCCAGCCCCTTCGTGATGTGTGTCCCCTTGTTTGAGGCCACATGTGCTGTGTTCCTCACCTTTCTATAATGTGGCCACACTGGTGTGAGGACACTCTTGCCTGGTTCCCATTCCCTTGGTGATGTTGGCCCCACTGCTGTTAGGACAGTCTTGCCTGGTTCCCATCACCTTGGTGATGTTGGCCCTCTGATGAGAGTCTGATCCTGGTTAGGTTCCTCACCCTTCTGTGAGGTGGGCCCTCTGCTCTGAGGTCACTCCTGCCTGGCTGGCACACCCCGCCTTGGCAACGTCGGCCATATGGTGGCAGTTGGAGCCTGCTGGGAGCCTCCTCCCCTCAGTGATGAGGGCCCTCTGGCCTCAGGCCCTAACTGCTGGGTTCCCACATTTTCTGATTCGTGCTAAGTGGTGCAAGGACACTCCTGCCAGGTTCCCATCCCCATGGGGATGTGAGCCTTCTGCTCTGAGGTCCCAACGGCTGTGTTGCTCACAGTTTCATGATGAGGGCCCTCTGGTGTGAGTTCACTCCTGCCTAGATCCCATAGCCTCGCTGCTCCTGGCTGCCTGCCGGAGGTTCCAACTGTGGGATTCCTCACCTTTTTTATTCTATGGTCCCTCTGTTTTGAGGATCCACTGGCCTGCCTCACTCCCAGCCCCTTGGTGATGTGTGTCCTCAGGTTTGAGGCCACGTGTGCTGGGTCCCTCAAATTATGGTGATGTAGCCCCACTGGTGTGAGGACACTCCTGCCTGGTTCCCATTCCCTTGGTGATGTTGGCCCTCTGGTGACAGTCTGATCCTTGTTGGGTTCCTCACACTTCTGTGAGGTGGGCTTTCTGCTCTGAGGTCACTCCTGCCTGGTTGGCACACCCCGCCTTGGTGACATCGGCCTTATGGTGGCAGTTAGAGCCTGCTGGGAGCCTCCTCCCCTCGGTGATGAGGGTCCTCTGGCCTCAGGTCCTAACTGCTGGGTTCCCACATTTTCTGATTCGTGGAAGTGGGCCGAGGACACTCCTGTCAGGTTCCCATCCCCATAGGGATGTGGGCCTTCTGCTCTGAGGTCCCATCCGCTGGGTTGCTCACAGTTTCATGATGTGGGACCTCTGCTGTGAGTTTGCTGTGGCCTGGATCCCATAGACTCTGTGCTCTGGGCGGCCTACTGGCCGGTTCCAACTGCTGGATTCCTCACAACTTTTATTCTGTGGGCTCTGTTTTGTGAGGATACTCCTGCTTGCCTCACTCCTAGCCCCTTGGAGATGTGGGTCCCCTGTTTTAGGCCACATGTTCTGGGTTCCTCACCTTTCTATAATGTGGCCACACTGGTGTGAGGACCCTCCTGCCTGGTTCCGATCCCCTTGGTGATGTGGGCCCTCTGGTGAGAGTCTTATCCTGGCTGGTTTCCTCACCCTTCTGTGAGGTAGGCCCTCTGCGGTGAGGTCACTCCTGCCTGGCTGGCACACATCACCTTGGTGACGTGGGCCCTCAGTTGGGAGTTGGTGTCTGCTGCGAGTCTCCGTCCCTCGGTAATGAGGGCCCTCTTGCGTCAGACCCTAACTCCTGGGCTCCCAAAATTTGCAGATGTGCGACCTGTGGTGCGAGTACACTCCTGTCAGGTTCCCAACCCCATGGGAATTTGGGCCTTCTGCTCTGAGGTCCCAACGGCTGGGGTGCTCACAGTTTCATGATGAGGGCCCTCTGATGTGCGTTCATTCCGGCCTAGATCCCATAGGCTTGCTGCTCCTGGGCGCCTGCTGGGAGGTTCCAACTGCGGGATTCCTCACCTTTTTTATTCTATGGGCCCTCTGTTTTGAGGCTCCTCCTGCCTGCCTCAATCCCAGCCCTGTTGTGATGTGTGTCCTCTGGCGTGAGGCCACGTGTGCTGGGTCCCTCACCTTTCGATGATGTGGCCCCAATGGTGTGAGGACACTCGTGCCTGTTTCCCAGCCCCTTGGTGATGTGGCCCCTCTGGTGAGTGTCTGATCCTGGCTGGGTTCCTTACCGTTCTGTGAGGTGGGCCCTGTGCTCTGAGGTAACTCCTGCCTGGCTTGCTCCCATTGCCTTGGTGACGTTGGCCCTCTGGTGGCAGTTGGATCCTTTTGGAGACTCCTGTCCTCGGTGATGAGGTCCCTCTGGCGTCAGGCTCTAACTGCTGGGCTCCCCAGGTTTTCTGATGTGAGCCCAGTGATGCCAGGACACTCGTGAAATGTTCCCATCCCCATGGCGATATGGGCCTTCTGCTCTGAGGTTCCAACGACTGGGTTGCTCACAGTTTCCTGATGTTAGCTCTCTGGTGTTAGTTCACTCATTCCTAGATCTCATAGCCTCTGTACTCTGGGCCGCCTGCTGGGAAGTTCCAACTGCTGGGTTCCTCACCTTTCTTATTCTTTGGGCCCTGTGTTGGGAGGCTCCTCCTGCCTGTGTCACTCCCAGCCCCTTGGTGATGTAGGTCCTCTGGTTTGTGGCCACATGTGCCAGTTTCCTCATCTTTTAGTGATGTGGCCCCACTGGTGTGAGGACACTCGTGCCTGGTTCCCGTCCCCTTGGTGATATGGGCCCTCTGGTGAGAGTCTGATCCTGGTTGGGTTCCTCACACTTCTTTGAGGTGGGCCGTCTGCTGTGAGGTCACTCCTGCCTGGCTGGCACACCCCGCCTTGGCGACGTGGGCCCTCTTGTGGTAGTTGGAACATGCTGGGAGCCTCCTCCCCTCAGTGATGAGGGCCCTCTGGCGTCAGGCCCTAACTGCTGGGTACCCACATTTTCTGATATGTGCTAAGTGGTGCGAGGACACTCCTGCCATGCTCCCAACATCTTGGGGATGTGGACCTTCTGCTCTGAGGTCCAAATGGCTGGGTTGCTCGCAGTTTCATGATGTGGACCCTCTGCTGTGAGTTTACTGCGGCCTGAATCGCATAGACTTGGTGCTCTTGGCCGCCTGCTGGGAGGTTCCCATTGCTGGATCCCTCAGCTTTTTTATTCTATGGGCCCTGTGTTGTGAGGCTACTCCTGCCTGCCTCATTCCGAGCCCCTTGGAGATGTGGGTCTTCTGGTTTAGGCCACATGTGCTGGGTTCCTCACCTTTCTATGATGTGGCCACACTGGTGTGAAGACTCTCCTGCCTGGTTCTGATCACCTTGGTGATGTGGGCCCTCTGGTGAGAGTCTTATCCTGGCTGCGTTCCTCACCCTTCTGTGAGGTAGGCCCTCTGCGGTGAGGTCACTCCTACCTGGCTGTCACACGTCACCTTGGCGACGTGGGACCTCAGTTGGGTGTTGGTGCCTGATTGGAGTCTCCTCCCCTTGGTAATGAGGGCCCTCTGGCGTCAGGCCCTAACTCCTGGGTTCCCTAAATTCTCTGATGTGTGCCCTGTGGTGCGAGTACACTTCTGACAGGTTCCCAACCCCATGGGAATGTGGGCCTTCTGCTCTGAGATCCCAACGCCTAGGTTGCTCACAGTTTCATGATGACGGCCCTCTGGTGTGAGATCACTCCGGCCTGGATCCCATAGTCTCGCTGCTCCTGGCCGCCTGCTGGGAGGTTCCAACTGCGGGATTCTTCACCTCTTTAATTCTATGGTCCCTCTGTTTTGAGGCTCCTCCTGCCTGCCTCAATCCCAGCTCCCTTGTGATGTGTGTCCTCTGGTTTGAGGCCACGTGTGCTGGGTCCCTCACTTTTCGGTGATGTGGCCCCACTAGTGTGAGGACACTCCTGCCTGGTTCCCATTCCCTTGGTGATGTGGGCCCTCTGGTGAGAATCTGATCCTCTTTAGTTCTTCACACTTCTGTGAGGTTGACCCTCTGCTCTGAGGTCACTCCTGCCTGGTTGTCGCACTCCGCATTGGCGACGTCGCCCCTCTGGTAGCAGTCGGAGCTGGCTGGGAGCCACCGCCCCTCGGTGATGAGGGCCCTCTGGCATCAGGCACTAATTGCTGGGCTCCCCACATTTTTTCATGTGTGCCCACTCTTGCGATGACACTCCTGCTTGTTTCCCTTCCCCATGGGGATGTGGGCCTTCTGCTCTGAGGTCACAACGGCTGGGTTGCTTACAGAATCACAATGAGGGCCCTCTGTTGTGAGTTCATGCCGGCCTGGATCTCATAGCCTCAGTGCTCTGGGCCGCCTGCTAGGAAGATCCAACTGCTGGTTTCCACACCTTTTGTATACAATGGGACATGTGTTGTGAGGTTAATCCTGCCTGCCTCACTCCGAAACCCATGGTGATGTGGGTCCTCTGGTTTGAGGCCACATGTGCTGGGTACCTCAACTTTTGATGATGTGGCCCCACGGGTGTGAGGACACTCCTGCCTGGTTCCCATCACCTTGGTGATGTGGGCCCTCTGGGGAGAGTCTGATCCTGGCTGGGTTCCCTACCATTCTGTGAGGTGGGCCCTCTGATGTCAGGTCACTCCTGCCTGGCTAGCTCACATCGCCTTGGCGACGTGGGCCCTCTGTTGGCCACTGGAGCATGCTGGGAGCCTCCTACTCCCGTGAATGATGGCCCTGGAAAAAATGCATATGCCCTTTTTGGCCAAGTGCTTCATTGACGAGGTTCTGCCACTTCTCTTATGCTTTCAGAGCAATTCACGTCTACCTCCTGAAATCGGATTCCAGCAATTCTGCCCCACTTTCAAGTCCTCTTCGCAGCCTTAATTCAATATATTTTTGTACGATTTCTGTCATTTATAAGTCTGCAGGTATGTGAATGACAGTGCCCCTGAGCTCCTTTCCTCAACTCGCTTTCTTGTGAGCTGGCCACAAAACCGCAGGATTGCTTCAGGCCCTAATCTTGTTCCAGCACGGCATGCTGAGCCTTTGGTTAATTCCTTTTCCTGTTGGGAAATGAGTGTTAAAATTGCCCGTGCATACTGGGCATATACCCTGAGAAAACCAAAATTCAAAAAGAGTCATGTACCAAAATGTTCATTGCAGCTCTATTTACAATAGCCCAGAGATGGAAAGAACCTAAGCGCCCATCATCGGACGAATGGATAAAGAAGATGTGGCACATATACACAATGGAATATTACTCAGCCTTAAAAAGAAATGAAACTGAGTTATTTGTAATGAGATGGATAGACCTAGAGTCTGTCATACAGAGTGAAGTAAGTCAGAAAGAAAAAGACAAATAGCGTATGCTAACACATGTATATGGAATTTAAAGGAAAAAAATGTCATGAAGAACCTAGGGATAAGACAGGAATAGAGGCGCAGACCTACAGGAGAACGGAATTGAGGATATGGGGAGGGGGAATGGTGAGTTTTGACAGGGTGAGAGAGAGTCATGGACATATACACACTAACAAATGTAGTAAGGTAGATAGCAAGGGGGAAGCAGCCACAAGGCACAGGGATATTAGCTCGGGGCGTTGGGACAGCCTGGAGGGGTGGAAGGGGGAGAGAGGGAGGGAGGGAGACACAAGAGGGAAGACACAGGGAGCATATGTATATGTATAGCTGATTCACTTTGTTATAAAGCAAAAACTAACACACCATTGTAAAGCAATTATACCCCAATAAAGATGTTAAAAAAAATATTTGCCCCTGCACACACCTACAGATAGTCTCCCATTGGTTCTCCTTATTCCTGTTCATCTTGCGCAGAAATTGCAAACAGTGCCAAACAGGAGGTTAAAGGCACTGACTCTCCAAATGGGGAGAGTGTAAGAAAAGGGTCTGGAATGGTGAACCTGAGTACCAGGGGACGAAAACAGACATGCATGTAAAAAGGTTTCCCAGTCACACGGTGGAGCATACTCTGGGTTTCCCATGCAAATTTTAGCAGAAGGAAGAATCCCTTGAACCTGGAGAGTTGGGAACCATGGAATGGGTACCAGGCAGTATGACATCAAAGGGTCTGCATTTGCTCACTGAACCTCACCAATGCTATCAGCCCAAAGGGTCAAGCCTTATCTCTCACCCAGGTCTGGGTGTAGATGTGGTAAACCAGGTTGCATCACATGCCCTGTGTGAGTTATTTAAGAATTGCTCTCTATTTCACTGTCATTGTGTTTTGTTTTTGAAATTTTTTTTGACACTGGGATTTATCGGATTTTCACTGCTGCGTTAATGCCGCTGTACACACTCTTGATTCTCTTACGGAGACATAAATATCCACGGGTTTTAAGATTCTTCCTAGTCAGGTATATTCCTAGGCGTTGAATATGTGGTGTTGAGTCCATTTCGTTGAGCAAGGAGTAGGTCTTGTCTATTACATATTTGGCTTATGGAACGGTATCTGTGCTAATTTCAGTCTCTGGTTTTATGCAGCACTCCAACGCACCTTTCTCCATAAGAAAGCACAAGTTGGTTTTCTAAATTTGAGACTGTTCTGTTTTGTAATTCAGTTCATGTGTAGTCAAGTTTACATACTGTGTATTAGTGATATTTTATGATGTTTCTTTTTATGTGTGACTTATTTCACGTAGAATCACCATACCTGTATCCACTCACTATGCCACTACGGGCCTGATGACACAGATTTCATTGCTGAGTGATATTCCATTGTACGTACGTACCACAACTTCTTTATCCATTGTTTGCTCTCTGAGATATTTACCTGGTACTGTAAACGAGGTTCTTGTGAACAGAGAGGTCCCAAACTTTGAGGTGGCTGGGTGTTTTTGATTTTAATTTCCCTAAGCTGTAGGACCATAAGTGGAAGTGCCATAGGCTGTGTTGCTTTGTTTCTTACGTGTTTCAGGAAACACATAACACTTCTCCAGAATGGCTGTCGGCAATTTACATCATATGCATCAGCATAATAAGGATCCCTGTTTTCCATTGCCTGTCCTCCGTTTCTGGATTTTACAATTTTTTTAAATGGCCCTTTTGCCATGGGGGGCACTGAGATTTCATTGTAGTGCAGGTTTATTTACAAGCTTCTTGGTTGGCCAAAAAGTGTGTATGCGTTTTTTCCTGAATATATTTAGGGAAAAAAGCATCCGCACTTTTTGGACAAGTGCATCATTATCGACGTTCTGCCTCTTTTCCTATTCTTTAAGTGTAATTCCAGTTTAACCCTTCAATCGTTTTCCGGAATTTCTGCCCCGCTTTCAAGTCCCCTTTGCAGGCTTACTTCAATATATTTTTGGAGGATAGCTGTCATTTATAACTCTGCAGGTTTGTGAATTACAGTGCCCCTGAGCTCCTTTCTTCAACTCGCTTTCTTGTGAGCTGGGCACAAAACCGCAGGAATGCTTCAGGCCCTAATCTGTTTCCAGCAGGGCACACTGAGCCTTTGTTTAATTCCTCTTCCTGGAGGGCAATGAGCGTTACATTTGCCCGTGCAGACACCTACAGCTACTCTCTCATTGGTTCTCCCTATTCCTGTTCATCTTGCACAGAAATTGCAAGCTGTGCGAAACAGGAGGTTAAAGGCACTGACTCTCCAAGCGGGGAGAGTGATAGTAAAGCATCTGGAATGGTGAACCCGAGGACCAGGATACGAAAACTGAGATGCATTTTAAATCATTTCCCAATCACACGATGGACGATACTCTGGGTTTCCCATGCATGTTTTAGCTGGAGGAAGAATCCCTTGAACCTGGAGAGTTGGGACCCATGGAATGGGTACCATGCAGTATGACTTCAAAGGGTCTGCATTTGCTCACCGAAACTCACCAATGCTATCAGCCTGAAGTGTCCAGCCTTATGTCTCAACCAGCTCTGGGTGTAGATGTGGTCAATCCTGGTTGCATCACATGCCCTGAGTGAATTATTTAAGAATTGCTCTCTATTTCACTGTCTTTGTGTTTTGTTTTCGAAATTTATTTTGATAATGGGATTTATCGGATTTTCACTGCTGCGTTTCGGCCGCTGTACACACGCTTGATTCTCTTACAGAGACATATATATCCATGGGTTTTAAGATTCTTCCTAGTCAGGTATATTCCTAGGCGTTGAATATGTGGTGTTGGGTCCATTTCGTTGAGCAAGGAGTAGGTCTTGTCTATTACATATTTGGCTTATGGAAAGTTATCTGTGTTAATTTCAGTCTCTGGTTTTATGCAGCACCCCAACGCACCTTTCCCCATAAGCAAGCAGTAGTTGGTTTTCTAAATTTGAGACCCTGTTCTGTTTTGTAATTCAGTTCATGTGTAGTCAAGTTTACATTCCGTGTATTAGTGATATCTTATGATGTTTCTTTTTCTGTGAGACGTAGTTCACGTAGAATCACCGTACCTGCATCCACTCACTATGCCGCTACGGGCCTGATTACACAGATTTCATTGCTGAGTGATATTGCATTGTACGTACGTGCCACAACTTCTTTATCCATTTTTTGCTTTCTGGGATATTTACCTGATACTGTAGACGAGCTTCTTGTGAACACAGCCGTCCCAAATATTGGGGTGGCTGTCTGTTTTTGATTTTAATTTCCGTAAGCTATAGGACCATAAGTGGAAGTGCCATAGGCTGTGTTGCTTTGTTTCTTACGTGTTTCAGGAAACACCATACACTTCTCCAGGGTGGCTGCTGGCAATTTACATCCTGCCAATTAGCATAACAAGGCTCCCTGTTCTCCATATCCTGTCCTACCTTTCTGGATTTTACACTTTTTTCAGATGGCCCTTTTGCCCGGGGGGGCAGTGAGATTTCATTGTAGTGCAGATTTCCTTTACAGGCTTGCTTGGTTGGCCAAAAAGGGCGTATGCGTTTTTTCCTGAATATATTCAGGAAAAAACGCATACGCCCTTTTTGTCCAAGTGCATGATTGTCGACGTTCTGCCTCTTTTCCTATGCTTTCAGGGCAATTCCAGTCTACCCCCTGCAATCGTTTTCCTGAAATTCAGCCCCGCTTTCAAGTCCCCTTCGCAGGCTTACTTCAATATATTTTTGGAGGATAGCTGTCATTTATAACTCTGCAGGTTTGTGAAGTACAGTGCCCCTGAGCTCCTTTCTTCAACTCGCTTTCTTGTGAGCTGGGCACAAAACCGCAGGATTGCTTCAGGCCCTAATCTGTTTCCAGCAGGGCACACTGAGCCTTTGTTTAATTCCTCTTCCTGGTGGGCAATGAGCGTTACATTTGCCCGTGCAGACACCTACAGCTAGTCTCTCATTGGTTCTCCCTATTCCTGTTCATCTTGCACAGAAATGGCAAGCTGTGCCAAAGAGGAGGTTAAAGGCACTGACTCTCCAAGCGGGGAGAGTGTTAGTAAAGCATCTGGAATGGTGAACCCGAGGACCAGGATACCAAAACTGAGATGCATTTTAAATCGTTTCCCAATCACACGGTGGACGATACTCTGGGTTTCCCATGCATGTTTTTGCTGGAGGAAGAATGCCTTGAACCTGGAGAGTTGGGACCCATGGAATGGGTACCATGCAGTATGACTTCAAAGGGTCTGCATTTGCTCACCTAAACTCTCCAGTGCTATCAGCCAAAAGTGTCCAGCCTTATGTCTCAACCAGCTCTGGGTGTAGATGTGGTCAATCCCGGTTGCATCACATGCCCTGAGTGAATTATTTAAGAATTGCTCTCTATTCACTGTCTTTGTGTTTTGTTTTCGAAATTTATTTTGATAATGGGATTTATCGGATTTTCACTGCTGCATTTCCGCCGCTGTACACACGCTTGATTCTCTTACGGAGACATATATATCCATGGGTTTTAAGATTCTTCCTAGTCAGGTATATTCCTAGGCGTTGAATATGTGGTGTTGAGTCCATTTCGTTGAGCAAGGAGTAGGTCTTGTCTATTACATATTTGGCTTATGGAATGTTATCTGTGCTAATTTCAGTCTCTGGTTTTATGCAGCACCCCAACGCACCTTTCCCCTTAAGCAAGCACAGGTTGGTTTTCTAAATTTCAGACCCTGTTCTGTTTTGTAATTCAGTTCATGTGTAGTGAAGTTTACATTCCGTGTATTAGTGATATCTTATGATGTTTCTTTTTCTGTGTGACGTAGTTCACGTAGAATCACCGTACCTGCATCCACTTACTATGCCGCTACGGGCCTGATGACACAGATTTCATTGCTGAGTGATATTGCATTGCACGTACGTGCCACAACTTCTTTATCCATTTTTTGCTTTCTGGGATATTTACCTGATACTGTAGACGAGCTTCTTCTGAACACAGCCGTCCCAAATATTGGGGTGGCTGTCTGTTTTTGATTTTAATTTCCGTAAGCTATAGGACCATAAGTGGAAGTGCCATAGGCTGTGTTGCTTTGTTTCTTACGTGTTTCAGGAAACACCATACACTTCTCGAGGGTGGCTGCTGGCAATTTACATCCTGCCAATCAGCATAACAAGGCTCCCTGTTCTCCATATCCTGTCCTACCTTTCTGGATTTTACACTTTTTTCAGATGGCCCTTTTGCCCGGGGGGGCAGTGAGATTTCATTGTAGTGCAGATTTCCTTTACAGGCTTGCTTGGTTGGCCAAAACGGGCGTATGCGTTTTTTCCTGAATATATTCAGGAAAAAACGCATACGCCCTTTTTGGCCAAGTGCATCATGGTCGACGTTGTGCCTCTTTTCCTATGCTTTCAGGGCAATTCCAGTCTACCCCCTGCAATAGTTTTCCTGAAATTCAGCCCCGCTTTCAAGTCCCCTTCGCAGGCTTACTTCAATATATTTTTGGAGGATAGCTGTCATTTATAACTCTGCAGGTTTGTGAAGTACAGTGCCCCTGAGCTCCTTTCTTCAACTCGCTTTCTTGTGAGCTGGGAACAAATCAGCAGGATTGCTTCAGGCCCTAATCTGTTTCCAGCAGGGCACACTGTGCCTTTGTTTAATTCCTCTTCCTGGTGGGCAATGAGCGTTACATTTGCCCGTGCAGACACCTACAGCTAGTCTCTCATTGGTTCTCCCTATTCCTGTTCACCTTGCACAGAAATTGCAAGCTGTGCGAAACAGGAGGTTAAAGGCACTGACTCTCCAAGCGGGGAGAGTGATAGTAAAGCATCTGGAATGGTGAACCCGAGGACCAGGATACGAAAACTGAGATGCATTTTAAATCATTTCCCAATCACACGGTGGACGATACTCTGGGTTTCCCATGCATGTTTTAGCTGGAGGAAGAATCCCTTGAACCTGGAGAGTTGGGACCCATGGAATGGGTACCATGCAGTATGACTTCAAAGGGTCTGCATTTGCTCACCGAAACTCACCAATGCTATCAGCCTGAAGTGTCCAGCCTTATGTCTCAACCAGCTCTGGGTGTAGATGTGGTCAATCCCGGTTGCATCACATGCCCTGAGTGAATTATTTAAGAATTGCTCTCTATTTCACTGTCTTTGTGTTTTGTTTTCGAAATTTATTTTGATAATGGGATTTATCGGATTTTCACTGCTGCATTTCCGTCGCTGTACACACGCTTGATTCTCTTACGGAGACATATATTTCCATGGGTTTTAAGATTTTTCCTAGTCAGGTATATTCCTAGGCGTTGAATATGTGGTGTTGAGTCCATTTCGTTGAGCAAGGAGTAGGTCTTGTCTATTACATATTTGGCTTATGGAATGTTATCTGTGCTAATTTCAGTCTCTGTTTTTATGCAGCACCCCAAGGCACCTTTCCCCATAAGCAAGCACTAGTTGGTTTTCTAAATTTGAGACCCTGTTCTGTTTTGTAATTCAGTTCATGTGTAGTCAAGTTTACATTCCGTGTATTAGTGATATCTTATGATGTTTCTTTTTCTGTGTGACGTAGTTCACGTAGAATCACCGTACCTGCATCCACTTACTATGCCGCTACGGGCCTGATGACACAGATTTCATTGCTGAGTGATATTGCATTGCACGTACGTGCCACAACTTCTTTATCCATTTTTTGCTTTCTGGGATATTTACCTGATACTGTAGACGAGCTTCTTGTCAACACAGCCGTCCCAAATATTGGGGTGGCTGTCTGATTTTGATTTTAATTTCCGTAAGCTATAGGACCATAAGTGGAAGTGCCATAGGCTGTGTTGCTTTGTTTCTTACGTGTTTCAGGAAACACCATACACTTCTCCAGGGTGGCTGCTGGCAATTTACATCCTGCCAATCAGCATAACAAGGCTCCCTGTTCTCCATATCCTGTCCTAACTTTCTGGATTTTACACTTTTTTCAGATGGCCCTTTTGCCCGGGGGGGCAGTGAGATTTCATTATAGTGCAGATTTCCTTTACAGGCTTGCTTGGTTGGCCAAAAAGGGCGTATGCGTTTTTTCCTGAATATATTCAGGAAAAAACGCATACGCCCTTTTTGGCCAAGTGCATCATTGTCGACGTTCTGCCTCTTTTCCTATGCTTACAGGGCAATTCCAGTCTACCCCCTGCAATCGTTTTCCTGAAATTCTGCCCCGCTTTCAAGTCCCCTTCGCAGGCTTACTTCAATATATTTTTGGAGGATAGCTGTCATTTATAACTCTGCAGGTTTGTGAATTACAGTGCGCCTGAGCTCCTTTCTTCAACTCGCTTTCTTGTGAGCTGGGCACAAAGCTGCAGGATTGCTTCAGGCCCTAATCTGTTTCCGGCAGGGCACGCTGAGCCTTTGGTTAATTCCTCTTCCTGGTGGGAAATGAGCGTTACATTTGCCCGTGCAGACACCTACAGCTAGTCTCTCATTGGTTCTCCCTATTCCTGTTCATCTTGCACAGAAATTGCAAGCTGTGCGAAACAGGAGGTTAAAGGTACTGACTCTCCAAGCGGGGAGAGTGTTAGTGAAGCATCTGGAGTGGTGAACCCGAGGACCAGGATACGAAAACTGAGATGCATTTTAAATCATTTCCCAATCACACGGTGGACGATACTCTGGGTTTCCCATGCATGATTTAGCTGGAGGAAGAATGCCTTGAACCTGGAGAGTTGGGACCCATGGAATGGGTACCATGCAGTATGACTTCAAAGTGTCTGCATTTGCTCACCGAAACTCACCAATGCTATCAGCCTGAAGTGTCCAGCCTTATGTCTCAACCAGCTCTGGGTGTAGATGTGGTCAATCCCGGTTGCATCACATGCCCTGAGAGAATTATTTAAGAATTGCTCTCTATTTCACTGTCTTTGTGTTTTGTTTTCGAAATTTATTTTGATAATGGGATTTATCGGATTTTCACTGCTGCATTTCCGTCGCTGTACACACGCTTGATTCTCTTACGGAGACATATATATCTATGGGTTTTAAGATTTTTCCTAGTCAGGTATATTCCTAGGCGTTGAATATGTGGTGTTGAGTCCATTTCGTTGAGCAAGGAGTAGGTCTTGTCTATTACATATTTGGCTTATGGAATGTTATCTGTGCTAATTTCAGTCTCTGTTTTTATGCAGCACCCCAACGCACCTTTCCCCATAAGCAAGCACTAGTTGGTTTTCTAAATTTGAGACCCTGTTCTGTTTTGTAATTCAGTTCATGTGTAGTCAAGTTTACATTCCGTGTATTAGTGATATCTTATGATGTTTCTTTTTCTGTATGACGTAGTTCACGTAGAATCACCGTACCTGCATCCACTTACTATGCCGCTATGGGCCTGATGACACAGATTTCATTGCTGAGTGATATTGCATTGCACGTACGTGCCACAACTTCTTTATCCATTTTTTGCTTTCTGGGATATTTACCTGATACTGTAGACGAGCTTCTTGTCAACACAGCCGTCCCAAATATTGGGGTGGCTGTCTGTATTTGATTTTAATTTCCGTAAGCTATAGGACCATAAGTGGAAGTGCCATAGGCTGTGTTGCTTTGTTTCTTACGTGTTTCAGGAAACACCATACACTTCTCCAGGGTGGCTGCTGGCAATTTACATCCTGCCAATCAGC